>NW_005842127.1:273715-283469 GCF_000455745.1 Alligator sinensis | reverse complement strand
GTAGGGAAGCTTCAGAACATACATATAGCATCCCCTGGCATCGGGACAAGGAATGGGCAACCTCCCACTTGATAAATGAAGTTAACAACCAAGTCATGGCAGGAAAGACAGGGCAGACTGCCCTACTCAGGTGGGCTGGCCGCTTTGGGATCTGACCATGAAGTTGCCCCCTGTCACACTGAGCATCAAGTTCAAATGTCTTCCTAGAGACCTTACGACACATAATGCTTGCCATTCTCTAGCAGATTTTCCTTTTAGTTTTCCCTTTCCATTCTGTATAGAACAATACAATATAGCTTAAAATAATTTTGTACTAATAATAATGCTTAAGATTCATTTGCAGATAACAGAGAACTTTTGCTTGCTTTGATACTTGAAACAAATCAGCTTCAAAGTTATAAACCGAACCAATGATTACAATTAAATATATAGGAAATCCAGTGGCACTATGCAGAAAGAGGAATTGCACTTGTTAATTTTTTGGACATCTTGTTTAATGATTAAATCTTGCGCCCTTTCCAGCTTGATGTTGTCTAGGTGATTATTCAATAAATGTATTACTATTGCTAACCTTGCAAATGAAGATTCTTTTTAAAAATATAATAGGTGGGACATCCCTGGAGACAATGGTGGACTGTGGCCCCTTTTGGAAACATAATTGAGATGGGGTACACTAGATAAAGTGTTCGGGGATTTTATAGGGGAAGGCTGAGGAGCCAAGTAAGCGAGATAAAATATAAGGTTGGAAGCTTAGTTCAGAGATTTTCTCCTTATTTGCTGTCTTTGCCACCTAAAAATATCAGTAACATTTTTTTTAGATGATGCTTCACACATTAATTTATTTTGACTCATTCAGAACTCCATTTTTATTGTTCTAGGTTTAAAAACAAGTTGGATAGCAATTATTTTTCCTTTTGTGCCTAAAAAGATTTAGCTTGTGAAATTTGTGAGTCCTAAGCTTCATTAATGGTCTGGATGATTGCTGAAAGCTTCCTCTGGGAAAGCCTATAATTTTGACTTGGGTTTAAACATGTGGAAGGGCACTTGGTGCCTGAAAGCTTGTCTGACAGCTCTCCCAACTGTATAGCTGGTCCATTAAAGATATCACAAATAGTCCTTTCCCCTTGTATCATTTTGACTAATATCTAAGTATGGCTGTCATGTGTATTAAGTTTTAGCATTTCCTTGTAGCTTAAGCTGCGGTCTTTCGGCAAGGGTTGGGGAAGAAGGAAGGAAGTAGTATATCTTATAGGTTTGTATCAATCAAAAATAGAACCATATTTGAGACCTCATGGAGGTCTTAATTCAGAAAAAGCACATAAGCAGTGAATTAATATTTAATATGTTCTTAAACACTCTTCTGAGTCAGGCCTGGCCTGGAATTTTAAGTTTTATTGCCATAGCAAGAAGAGCTCCTAACTGAATGAGTCCCACATTCATTATAAATATCTCAAGTGGCTGATACTTGCTATCAGTTTTATGTTCCATTGGCATGCTGTTCAAGATCAGTATGGGTAAAAAGTGACTATGTGGCCATCTGAAATGATGAGCCATTTATTTTTTTTGGTGAGTGCTATATGCAGCTGTGTCTTCTGCTTAAAACCACAACACTGAATTCGGTATATCCTAGTATGTTTGAAGCCCCCCTTTCTAATATTGGACAAGTTCTATGAGACTCTCAATTTTTTTTTTCTCTAGCACAGACAAGTTTTGCAAAAGTGATGCTATATCACACAGTTTTTACAAACTATAAACCAGGAAATTTTACTCAGGGGGGAATAATAAATATTCCCCTTCCAACCTTCCCCATGAATAACAGGCTACAGTCACACTAAAAATCCATAGCTCTAATGAAGAAAAGGGAAGAATCTTGGGATTTAGGTTGGGTCAAATAAATATAGAGCCCTTTGTTGGGAGAGAAAGGTTGTATTTGCTCTGTGGGATCACACAACTATGTCTGCTGTATTTGGTTTGCCTTGGTTATATGACTGTGTTCCCTGAATCTCAAGATAATGTTAGGTCAAATCTAATGTTCTTATAATTGCAAATGCCAGTAAAATGTTCCCTAGTAGGCATGTCTACAGAGACTTATGTAGCTGTAGCAATGCACTATGACAATGTAGCATTGGTGGGCACAAACGATGCCACAGCTATATTGCTGTAGCGATCTGCTCCTTCGCTACATCATGTTGCTACAGTGACATAGCAGCTAAAAATAATGGTGCACCACCGACACGGTGCAATGACAGCTGTTACTGCACCATCACTTAGTACTTCCGATGGTGCTGTAAGAGCATGTGTAGACACACCCACTGTCTCTTGCTTGAAGAGTTAAGATTTTTTACAGTTATGCTGACAGGTTAAAAACTTTAACAGAGTAACAATATTTAAAGAGTATGATTTTGCTTTTGATATATGAAGTAGGAGATTTAAAATTGCTTTAGCTTCCAGAAGCTACACAATATTCCTTGGGAAGTGTCCAGAATAGTCTGAAACCCTCATCTCTTTCTGCTTGTGACCATTGTTCTTTTAGATATACTTTTCAGCAGGGTCACTTCCAGAAGATGATAGTTTGAGAAGTGGCATTAAAGCACTGGAAATGCCATTTCAGTGGATGTTGTATTCTGCTGAGTTAGCTGGTTTGTGGTTATCTCTCATTACCTGTAGATGCAGCTTGTAGGTGATAAAACATCTCCTCTCTCTCTTCCTCTGTGACCCTTATTTTAGTTCAATGTTTCTGCAGGCTAAAAGCCATTAATTACTAATATTTCAGCCACAGGACATAATGTGTCTAATGGTCAGATCAGGGAAGTCATGAATCAGGGCTTGGGCGTTTTATTGCCTGCTCTGTCACTGACTTTCTATGTGACTTTCAGGAACCCATTTAATCTCTTGATGTCTCTGCTTACCTACCTATAAAATGATTGGATAGGGTAACATTTTCAAAGGATCCTAAGTAGTTTAAGGATCCAAGTCCCATTTTTAGGGGCCAAAGGCTCTCTGAACGTAAAAGCTATTTAGGTGCTATCTTGGAGAACCCCAAAGGAGTGCTTGCTTGGGATAGCCTCAGCCATGCCTGGTCCCTCTTGGCACCCCTGAAGCCAGCCCAAGAGTGGTTTGTAGAGTGTGAAGGAAACCCTGGCTTCTTCTGACTGTAACCTTGGCTTTTGGGTCCTCTTCTTGGTTTTTTGTGGCCCTACCTCAGAGAGCTACTTTTGAGTTCAGCTCCAAAGGGAGACACTTTACCTCTTGATAGGGAAAAGAAGTGCACCCTGAAGTTCTGAGCAACAAAAGTTTCTCTTCAGAAAAGAGGCAAAGGCTACACAACCAAAAATTATCTGTCCCTCCAAAGGGTTACGCACTCCTTCTATCCCCAGTTCAGGCTGCCCAACCCAGAGCACCTCAAAGTTAGCTCATCTGTTCTCTCTCCAGTATGAGAGAGACAGTCACAATCCCTGAAGTTGCTCAGCTCTTGGAAGTGGCTAACCATGAAAAAAATGAACCTAGAACAGTTGTCTCTCATCCTGCCCCATCCCCTCCTCCCCGGTCTGCCTACCTTCTTGCTTGCAGGCACAGGAACATCAGGGCTGTATCATGGAGTGCAAAAGGTGTTCTGGGAATCATGTAGTTCTCTACACTGGCAGTGGAGTTTGCTGCTGCCAAGGGAAAATTTTCATCCCATTGTTTTGCTGTCAAAACCCATGTCTAATGGGGAAAAAAAAAAGTTGAATTCAGAGACAAGAAATGGTGGTCAGTTTTCACGCAGCAGCAGAAAATTTCACTGCTGCTCCACAAAACTATGATTTCCAGAACACCTTGTGCTCTATGACACCTGATCTCCCACTATACATTATGCTACTGTTGTCTGTGTCTCTTAGAGGGTGTCAGGCCAACATCCTCTTTTTTTCAGGCTGCCTGTCCACTGTTATGCATATGTAATGCTCTCAGTCTGTTTCCCTTGATGCCTCAGGTGTCTCCTCCAAAGTACCAAGTCTACGAGAAGCATCAGCGGGGCCATCCAGTTCCTTTGGTAGTGGAAATCTATCTTGCCTCCTCTCATCGTGAATGTAGGCAGTTCTGGGACCTGTCAGTGACCCTATTAATCCTTCTTTTCCCATGTACAAGATAGTCAGGGAAATTGAGGCACATAACATTATTACAATATGAAGATGTTTGAACTAGAATTATTACAATAAAATCTATTATCTGTCACAAGTGCTAGTGTGGCAGGCCCACACTTACAGCACTGCCACTAGTGTGTCTTGCCCACTTGGGTATGCTGCACCTGAGTCAGCTTACCTACTATGACTTGATTTTACTTGACTTTCTACTGGAAGGTGTTGTCCAGTGTCTTCCTATGACCCTGGGTACCTTAGCTGGTGCTTCTTCTTTGAGGCTCCTCCTTCACTACACCTCAACCCTTTTCACTCAGGTGGTCCAGCTTGTTCTCAATGATGTTGCAGGAACTGTCTGCTCCCACAGGAGGCCTTCCTCTGGTTTTGGCAGGAACATGGTTATGGCGTACCTGACTGGCAAACTGATAACTTATCTAGACTCCAACTGAAATCACTGAGAAGGGTAATGATGCTCACTGCTCTGGTCGATTTTCCTCAGAGATCTGTACCATGTATGGCAGGACTTGTTTGACCCCCATGTGATCCCATGTTGTGAAGATGGGTGGGCAGGGTGACATGTATTAATGGACTCAGAGGGTTGTTAGACCTCTATAGTCTGCCAGCTGACTTATTCTCGTGGTCTTGATCTTGAAAGGGTCTCTTCTCTGGACATTGGCCTACAGCCTGGCCCTGTCCAGAGGGCAAACACACCATTAGATATGTAACATGGGGTCAAGGTCAACCAATGTGTATATTAAACAAGTTTCACAATATCATAATAACAAATCCAAACCATAACAAGCCACTATTCACACTATTTACAACATGGAAGCAAGCAATACTAATATGTCACGCTTAGGTGGTGGGCTGGGGCACCGAGGCCTGGTGTGGAGGAGACCCCGCTGTTCAGTCTCTGCGCACTCTGGGCGCATCTAGACAAGCCCGCACATGCCTCTTGCAGTGTCTCAAACTCCCTTGAGATGCTGCAAGAGGCATGTTCAGGAATAAGAAAATGTTCCCCGTGCTGCAAGTTTGTAGCATGGGGATAAAATTAGACCCCTGGTGATCCAGGGGTAAAAAAAAAAACATGCTGGGAAACATCAGGGCAAGGCACAGTCCAAGACTATGCCTGGAGGCAACCAGAAGGAGTCCTCCAGAGAGATACACTGGTATTGGGCCAGAGCGTCTCTATGGTTCCCCCTTGCCCCAGCACCTGCGTACTCTCCTTGAGTATGCTCAAGAATAAAAGTGGGTCAAGACTCCAAGTTCGTTTGTGGGTGAGCTGGAGTTAGGAAGGTGTGTGGAAAAGTTGTGGAATCTGGAAGAATGAAGGCTGAAGAAATGGGAGATCAAGGTAAGAAGGGGGAGGGTGGGAATGGGAACTTTCTCCCTAAAATGGAAACCCAGGTTTCCCTGTTTGCAAAGGACTCTTTGCAGGCTGCTGGGTGTTGGGGGCCAATCTGCAACATGTGTGGAGTCAGGGGGGCTTTTGGGTGGGTGTTGGGGGGTACACTCCTACCCCAACCCCAGCCACGCACAGCTGCAGGACCATCAGCAGCTGCAGACTTACACATGGTGCAGGGTGCCAACCCAGCCCAATGCCACATGCTCCACCTCACATGATGGCGGCAAGACCCAGCCCAGTCCTTCCTGAGGTGATGGTTTTGGGCCAGGTCAGTACCCTGCACCACGTGCAGTGGGGATACAAGCAGGGAGCCTCGCTGCACGTGGCTCAGGCAGCTGGCCAAGATGTTCAAGCGGCTCTGCTGCAGGGCCTGTACCAGAGTCGAGGCATCTGTGTGGTCTCTGTCTGCGTCTGGTAGGTGTGCAGCCATGCAGCCACTGGTGGAAGGAGTCAGATTCTGTTGCAGATGGCAGTAGGTCACAGCCAGGCAGCAGTCCTTGCTGCCATTCTACTGCATTGGGTAGAGGGTTCAAGGGCCACTGTAAGTCAGGGCAGCTTCGGCAGTCCAGCTGGAATGGGGGGCTGGTGTCTCCAGATGCCAAGTGGCCGAGCCTCAGAAGTTCCTGAGGGTAAGTAGCTCTGAGCTGCTGGCCAGGGAAGCTTTTTATATTGCTGGGGCCCTCACAGGTTCTGGCCCCGGGCTCTAGATCCCCCTGGATGCAGATCTGGAAGGAGCCAGGCAGGGTTATTTTGCTCCAAGTGGCATAATTTGCTCCACACCAAAGTACATGTCTGAGCATGTGTGCTGAGGCAAAAACCCCTGGCTCAAATTTGTGACACTTCTATTTGAGCTGCTGCAAGAGCACATTTCGCCACAATGACTATTCAGCACCTCAGATATTGGGGTGGGTAATACTTTGCCCTTCCAGTGAAGATAGGACAGGCACACCATACACGTGTGGTCATGAATGGCAAGTAACGTACTCAGCAGTAACAATGCTCATCCAAGTAAACTGCCCACCCTCACAATCAGCTGTCCCCAACTCTCAACCATGCTCTCTATCAGGTTCCAGTTACAGACCCAGTCATGCAGGCACACCTCTCCAGTGAAGCTCTTCACACAGATTTTATATTGGCTACCTCCTGCCACCTGTCAGTCATACACTTATCTAATCATCACTCACATTATGCTGTCAATCAATGGTCTATTTCAAATGGACCACCTATTCCTGTTTTTACCACACACCTCATTACCATAACTTTCCTGCCACTGTGGTTACATAGTGCTCACCAACTGTTGGCACAGATTTAGTGAAGAGGCACTTGGAGGGGCTGGATATGTTCAAATCAGTGGGCCCAAATGAACTTCATCCAAGGGTGCTGAAGGAATTGGCCAGTGTCATAGAAGAGCCATTGTCACGGCTATTCAAGCACTCATGGTGCTCCAGTCAGGTCCCAGAGGACTAGAAAAGAGCCAATGTGGTCCCTATTTTCAAGAAGGGGAGGAGGGATAAACCAGGAGACTATAGGCCAGTTAATCTCACCTTTATCCTTGGGAAAACTCTGGAAAAAATTATTAAGGATCACATTTGTGGAAGCCCAGCAGAGAAAATAATACTGAAAGGAAATCAGCATGGATTCATTGCAGGTAGATCCTGCCTGACTAACCTTGTTTCTTTTTATAACCAGGTCACAAAATGCTTAGATGCAGGAGTCAAGGTAGATGTCATCTACCTAGACTTTAAGAAGGCCTTCGATACGGTATCGGATTCTGGTCTCATAAATAAACTGACAAGCTGTGATGTAGATGATTACATGATCAGGTGAGTGGCAAATTGGCTTAGGGGGTCACACCCAGAGAGTGGTTGTACATGGACTGATATTCACCTGGAAAGATGTGGGCAGTGGAGTTCTGCAAGGCTCGTTCCTTGGACCGGTGCTATTCAGTGTCCTCATCAGTGACTTGGATGAGGGCGTAGAGAGCACCCTGTCCAAGTTTACAGATGATACCAAATTATGGGGCAAAGTTAACAAAGCAGAGGGTAGGGAATGGATTCAGGTGGATCTGGACAGGTTGGAAAAATGGGCAGAACTAAATAAGATGCAGTTCAACAAAGAGAAGTGCAAAGTGCTGCACCAGGGTAAAAATAACCACCAACACACTTACAGGCTGGGGCGTGACCTTCTCAGCAGCACAGCAGCAGAAATATCTTGGAGTCATAGTTGTGTAACAAAACTCCCAGGTTTTTTCCTCCTCTTTTTTTGTTTTGTTTTGTTTTAATTTATTTAAAAATATGACATTCCCTTTCCCCATCATTTTTGCCTCTTTCTTTCCCCTCCTCTATTCCCTGTGTGTGTGTACAATTTGCTGCAGATTTGTGTGTGTGTACACACACACACACACACACACTTTGCTGCAGATCCCACCCAAACCACCATTACAGACACCAGAAACTGCATGTCCTGACCTGGAATGTACATGCTCAGTGCACCAGAGGCTGGCGCTTGCCTGGACAGACCCCCTGCCACTGGGTCATGGAAGCGCTGCCTCTATAAAAGGGGGCAGTGAAGACAGACTCAGTGGGAATGCCATTTTCCATCTGCCCAGATCAGCTCCACGTCACAATGCCTATCCACCCTAGAGGCCCTGCCAGGGACCCCCTCTGGACAACACCAAGCTGAACAAGACCCTGACTAGCCATTGAAGATCAACTTTCAGCCTGGGATAGGTAGATATTACCCACATACTTCCTCCTACAATTTGGACTCTCTCTCCTCCTCGGCTTCAGCCCTTGCACCAGGCCTACTGCGGTTGGGTGGGTGGGTGAGTGCAAAGGAACCAATAAGACATTGTTTCACCAACTCCCCTGTTCAATAAAACCACTGTCATTTGCAGTGAGTTAGGTTGTGTTTTACTGAATCCCGGTCCCTTCCCTATCTTAAATTCCAGTCTCTCCCTCTCTCTCTCTGCTCTAGCCTCACCCCCTCCCCTCATTTCCCAACCTCCTCTCAGTTGTCTCCCCTTTTCTGCCACCTCTCAGCCTCTTCTGCTTTCCTGCCACTTCTGCCACCTTTAGCCTCCTAGCCCTATTCCTTTCTGCCGCCTCTCCCCATCTCTCTCCACCTTCTCTTTCTGACCTTTCATGCCCTGTCTCTTTTTCTCTCTGTTCTCCAGCTTCCCCCTGCATCCCTCTGTCCTGCCACAAACTTCCCCACAGTTTCCCCAGCAGCTGAAGCCTTTCTCCAGCTCCTGGCACCAGCAGCCCCTCTCCCATAGCTTCCTGAGCTGTTCCTCTCTAACACCCATGGTTCCCTGAACCAGTTCCTGCTTATCCCCCTCCCCCCCAGTTCCCCTCTCCTCTCCTCACCTACCTTTTGGCTCCCCTGTAGCTCCAGTCCCAGTCTGTGTGCCAGCTCCTCTCCAGAATTTCCCCCTGTTTTGCAGGCTTTGGGCATTGTCCTTTAATGAATTAAGGTCAATTAACCTAAAGTAACCCCAAGCCTCAGTTCCTCAGCCAGCTTCTCTCTAGTTCAACGGTTCTAATCCCAGTTCCGGTAAATTTCACTCCCTACACCTTAACTCTCTTTCACCTTAACCTTCCCCCAAGTATCCCAGGTACCCCAAGCACACACACCATACCATCCAAGTTAGGAACTTACCTATGTGTAGGTGGGTGGCATGTGTGTGTGATTGTGTGCATGATATATGAATTAGTAATCTGTGTATGTGTACTGAGTGTATGGATATTGACAATTGATTTTTGTCTAACTTTTGGTGTGTGTAGGTGCTTGAATTGGTGATGTGTGAATGTGCCTAGGCTGGTAATTTTGTATATGTATGTGCCCAAGTTGGTAGTGTGTGTGTGCACGCCTGGTGGGGGTGTATGTACCTAGAGTGTCTGTATGTGCCTAGTATGTGTGTGTGTGTGTGTATGCACCCAATTGATTTTTGTGTGTATGTGCAATTGTACACCATGCCCTCCTGTCTAACAACGCGATATTAAGATCCTGAGTGTTGGCCTGACCCCACAGGGCAACAGTTGACTCCAAGATGAACATGAATTGTCAATGTGATGAAGCGATCAACAAACCTATGTTACCAAATTTGCCCATTACTTTGGGGTGTGCTCATTTATTAGGAATAGTTTCTAGGGTCTTGGTGATTCTGTCAATGTGCTGCTTGTGTTACTATACGGAGCTGTATCTCTCCCTTCTGCAAGCCCTCACCCCCAGT
>NW_005842127.1:260445-273332 GCF_000455745.1 Alligator sinensis | reverse complement strand
TTACTATAGTCTTTTAACAGACTTAAAGCAATTATTGGGGTGCTTATAACCTTTTGTGGAGAGGACTCCCACCAGTCGTCTCGGGAAAAGTATGACAACGTCTATGATTAGGGTTCCAACGGGCTGGACATTGTGATGAATGCTTAACCATTGTTCAAATGTTGCCCCTACCTGCTCTGATTCGGTCTCTTGCCTCAGCATTCCCCAACCCGGCAACCGAGTTTTAGTCAATAAGTTTAAATAGGCCTCCCATAGTGGGACCGGGGAATGTGTGGCCCAAGATGCGTATTAAACTTAGAGGTGTGAGTGTGTCTGGGGGGGAAAAGTCCTTAGTAAATCCAGATTAGAACTGGTCTGATAAATGCTGAGCTGGGTGTGTGTGAACATGGGTTGATTAACATTTGGAGCACAGATTCCCCATCATGCAGTGTTCCCCTGCTTCTCTGGTCCCAGAATTCACTGCAGTCTCTGCTTCAGGCTTTCTGTTCTCCATCTGTCATGTAAATGAATGGTCATCTGGTTCCATCTCAGATGTAAATGAGACCTAGGGCAGTTGGTTCACTCTTGTCACCCTTATCTTGAGGGTCTTAGGTGCGTCTCTCACTGCATCTTAATCAGTTTCATTTAGGTAGAGGAGGGGAGGGAGGGGGGGTGAGTCCTTTGTGAGTCAGACAGACTGCATCCTGTGCCAGGGTTGCTCAAGAACACACAGCTGAGACGTAACACCTAACCGCACTTTATCATGCATTAGCAGATGCATGATGAGCAGGTCCAGGAAGGTGATGCGTCCCCTCTGTGGCACTGGTCAAGCTGCAGTTGGAGAACTGTGTCCAGTTTTGGGTGCAGCACTTCAAGGGGGATGCAGAGAATCTTGAGAGGGTCCAGAGGAGGGCCACTAGTATGGTCAGAGGCCTGCAGGCAAGACTCTATGAGAAGAGACTGCAGGACCTGGTGAATTGGTGAGGCTCTACTCACCAAGGCAGCCCTGGGTGTTACAAGAAATAATGGCCATAAGCTAGCAGAGAGCAGATTTAGACTGGACATTAGGCAGAACTTCTTCACAGTTAGTGTGGCCAAAATCTGGAATGGCTCCCAAGGGAGGTGGTCCTCTCCCCTACCTTGGGGGTCTTCAAGTGGAGGTTAGATAGGCATCTGGATGGGGTCATCTGAACCCAGCACACTTTCCTGCCTATGGAGGAGGTCAGACTCAATCTACTGAGGTCTCTTCTGACCCTAACATCTATGAATCTATGACCTAAATCTCTTCAACCTTTGCAAGAGAAGGCGGAGAGGTGATCTTGTGGATGCCTATAAATTCATCAGGGGAGGGCAGCAGGGTATAGGAGATGTTCTATTTATTAGGGCACCCTCTGGAGTAACTAGGAACAATGACCACTAATTGATGGAGAGCAGATTTAGGTTGGACATTGGAAAGAACTTCTTTATGGCAAGGGTTGCCAGAATCTGGAATGGGCTTCCAAGGGAGGTGGTGCTCTCTCCTACCTTGGGGGTCTTCAAGAGAAGACTAGACAAGCATCTAGCTGGGGTCATCTGACCCCAGTGCTCTTTTCTGCCCAGGGCAGGGGATCAGACTCAATAACCTGCTGAGGTCTCTTCCAACTCTAACATTTATGAATCTATAATTATACTAAACTGTGCATGCTCATAGTTGGAAAGTAGGTCATAGCATCAGCAAGGTCAGAAGTTTACAGATTTCATAGACTTGTAACCTCTAGTCATCCTTCGCATCTGTGACCAGGCCAGGACTAACTATCTACAGTTGTGGGTTGGTCCCACAGGGACTGATGCTCTGGGTCAGCTGGCACCTGGCCATGTTATAGTATCCTGAGCGCCATTTCCTCATGCCCCTGTGACTTTTGGGGACCTGATACTTGCCTGCCAAAGAATTTTGGGTCCACAACTGCTGAAACATGGTGGCCCAAATCAATGGGCTCCCAGGTGGGTTCTTCCCTTAGGGTCCCACTGATGCCATCTTTGGCTGACCAGGTCCTAACCCAGCTGCCCTGGGTGTACCTGCTAGCAAGTTACTCATGGGTGGGGTCATGGTTAGGCCCGTACCCCTCGGTTCCTCTGTGACTGCTCCCTCACTGATACCTGGCTCCTTTCTACCAGGCATCCAGTCATTTGTGGTGCCCTGTGGCTCACCAGAGCTCCCTGTCCCAGGACAAGTCTCCAGCTCCAATAATGCATATAGAAAGTGTTCAGATGCCTCGAGGTTTTCCCTGCTGTGTGCTGCCCAGCATGAATGTCTGTGCTGCCAAGTAAATGGTGCCACTGCCACCACACTGGGTCTGTTTCGAGCAAGAGGAAGCCTTTTGAAGGTGCTCCTGGTGCCTCCTCCTTTACTGTCTCCCTGCCCCTCTCCCTCCCCCCTGGACTCCATAGGTGAGCTCCTCTTATCTTGAGAGCCTTAAGGCACTGAACTAATCCATGGTCCCGCTTCCAGCTGCATGATGCCAGTCCAGCTTCCTGCAGACTGGCCAAATGGATGCTGGCAGCATGGTGAGTGGGGTGCGGGCCTGCCACAGCCAGAGTCACTCAGGTGCTTCCGCAAATTTTAACTACATTATTTTATTTATTTTTTATGACCAAGTGGTCAAGGTCTGCCAATTGTGTCCCCCCAAAAGTATTAATGACAAAGATCAAGCTATGATGAGTCAGATGTATGGCTCTTTTGGGCAGTACACAGCTGCCTAACCTGCTTGTGTAAGATGATATGAAGCACAAGAGGAAACATGATTGCTTAAAAAGATGCTTCAAAGACATCACAGAGGTGCAACTTGGTTAAGGGCAATCTGCCAGATAAGTTTTGTGAAGCTTGTAAATAGAGACAGAGCAGATGGTAAAAAAGGTGTAGCATTTTATGAACAGAAATGGTATGCCCTGTGTATCCAGTTGTATTTCTAGGCACCAAAATGCCCTTGTAACTCTGTCCCTTATTTCATTTTTTCCATGCAGAATGTTTCTGATAATTTAGGCCAGTGCCAAAACTGGTCAGTTCTTCCTTGCAACTTGTCAAATTTGCCATTTCATCTCAATGTCATGTCATGCATATTGTACTCTTTCATAGCTTTGACATCATCTAATCCAATCTAGAAGATTGCACCCACTACAGCTGTTAAGACAAATATTCTTTAGAGGGCTGTTCTCATAAATCTAACTACTCTCAAATGTTGGCTTTTGGAACTTCACACTCGGAACAGATTAAATATGTTAAGCATCAAAACTGGAAGATTAAGTAATTGACAGTTGTTCTGAGGGTCTCTCCTTTGTCCCAATCCAAGGATTAGCCCTAGTTACTTAGACAGACTGCTGGCTTTCCCTCGTCAAGTTTCTGGGTCACCTATTTCAGCAAAACATTTAATAACTGGCAATTTTATGATTCAGGAGCACATAGACTTGCTGTACTCTGCAGCAGTGTTAGCACTGTTCCTATGTAAGTGAGGAGTTGTTATTTCTTATCCATTCCTCCAGGCTTGTGCTACCCTCCCATCTTTCACTCCCTTCCTGCACTCTCAGAAGCAATGTATGGATGAGTCAGTAAGAAGCAATAAGATATTTCAATAGTTTAAAGAAATCTCTGTGGAAGTCAGTTGGGCATAAAACAAAAATATACAAACAGCCCAAAGCATACTCAGCAGCTTTTAAGGCTAATAGAATTACAAAATACTGGTTACTAGCAAAGAATGAACAAGTTCACTGTTTATGGGCCAGTTCAGAGAGGGAGAATAAGCCCTGATGTCTTTATCTTGTCAAAATATAACATCCTATCCTGGTATCTTTTAAATTCTTAACTGGAAATGTAAATGTGGAGATGGTAATGGGTGCAGGGAACTATTAGAATATCTGTGAACTTCCTCATTTCTCTAAGGCAAATGTAGTGTTATTCTTTCTGACTTCTAGTATTGCTAGGTGGCCATAACATTTCCCAGTAGTTCCTGGATTGATTTCACAATCTCCACAGGACCCAGAAGAATATTGTAGGAGGTGTCTGGAAGAGACATCATTATTCAGGAGAGAGGTGGCTAAGGCAGCTTTGTCCTATTGATCTTAGATGGTTCTTGGAAGCAGATGGGTGGGATCAGGCAAGCAATCTACCCTCTCAGAGGGCTCCAGAGCATCACCAGCTTGGCAAGCATTGAGCTGACTGGGTGCAAAACCAGAAGGGTTGTTCACACCCTTCATTTTGGCTCTGGTTCTTCAATGTTTCACACTCCAGCAGCTCCAACCCTTGCTCCCAGCCTTTGATCCTCATGCCTTGTTCCTGCCTTGTCCCTGTGTTGGACCCCAGCCCCCTTACTTCCTCATTGTGTGTTCTGGACCCTCCCCAGCTCCTGATCTATGGCCAGACCTTGACTAAGACTTGGATATCCCTACAAGCTATTAACATAACTCAGACTCCCTGTCTCTGACCACTTTGTTCAGTCTTGGCTCTCTGATCTGTATTCCCTACAGACCCAGGTACTGGTTTAATCCAATACTCCTCCAGACTGCTTACACTGCAATCCTAATAAGTAGGAATGTTAAGTGCTGTAGGAGCTGTTATAATGCTTTAGTGATGCAGGAGTTGCTTTAGTAATGAATTAGTTTAGTCCTTTCATGCTATTACCCACAATTTGTCATGCTACACACAAAGAGGGCCCTGTGTCAGATTCAACGCTATAAAGGCCTTAATGGGTTAAAAAGAGGGAGAGACCCCAAAAGTGAATGAAGAGTCCCAATGACACAGCAGATAATGTCTTTTTAGGGCTCCAGAGGCATGAGTTCAAGCTCTGCTCAAGTTTTGTGCTAAGGCCACCCCAGTTGACATAGCTATAAGTAGGTGTGTCATTTTGGCCAGGTAACAAAGACAAAGACATGATGCTAGTCAAAATATTCTGTAGTGTGCTATTGCTAACAGAAACTAGCATGTGTTGACAGAACTATCCCTATGTATCACCGAGCTCAGGAGAACATTTCACCTTGATAATAAATGCAAATCAAGCCTCCAGTGTTTTTGAGGATGACCCACACAATGGTTGTGACTTTTAGCACATCCCTCCTGACATGTGCTTGCTCTTATACACCATGTATCTCTGTTTTTCAGTTGAAGCCCTAAATATGCCTTAGAAGGCTTATGATTAACAGGCAAACTAAAAATATACACAGGAAGAGCATAGTGTTTAAACTGCTACAAGCCCAAAAGGCAGTAGAGCTGCTTGAATGAATTATGAAGCATTCAGAATGAGATCATGGGAGCATGATCTTGTTCAGAACATGACTTTTCTTTTTCTGTGTGAGGTGCCAACTCAGGCTACTTATCCCACCTCTGAAAATTTGTTGTGGATGCCCTGTAAATGTAGACTATGATGAGTGATAGCTTGCCTACCTGAGCTTGTTGAAATCATAGATAGGCCCAAAGACTAACATAAACCAGTTTGAACTTCCCATGGTCACCCACTACTAATATAACCTTGGTAATACAGCCTCTCCTCTCACACTCAGCAGAAACAATTAAAATAGATGATTCAAAAGCCTTCAAGCCAAAAAAACCTGAATTTTCAGGAAAGGCCTAGGACTCTTTGAAATTGAATACATATTTTAATAGTAACTGATAAAATTTATATATGTTTTGGAGCCATCTGATATGGTTAGATATTTATAACTCTCTTCTAGAATTCCTTAGGACATTTCTAAAAGCATAAGAAAGGACAGCAGTGTTTAATAAATTCTATAAGGTCTATACTTTTCTATGACATTTCTGTAGAGCCCTACAGGACACTTCCATGGGGAAATAAGTTTCCATACTTATAAAAATTTGGTTTGTAACTCCATTCTCCAAGAAAGGGCACTTAAAATATAGAAACCTCTTGAAGCAAGAGTGACATAGTTACTATTGAATACTTTCTCACACCAGGGAGGACCTAGTGAGTAATGCTAGCATTTCTCATCATAGCCAGAGTCACAGGAGCATCCAGGTAAGTAAATATAGCCTTTTTCCCTTTCAGTTCCTGTGCTTCTGAGTAAGGTGGTCTAATTTAGCCCATTATAGGAAGAGGATATTGGAAATTGTATCTTGTCTGGAAGGGGCTAGCTTGTTACACCATGTCTATTTGCCTTCTTTGGGTCTCTTAATGCCTTGCTTCACCCACTGGCTCACTCTCCACATATGCTTAAATACAGAGGTAGGTCAAGGAAGTTATCCTGATGCCATCTCATATGACTGCTCTGAACTTCTCTGTCTCCTGAATGCTTGAAAGCACTATCAGGGACCACACTTACAGCAGATTCCCTGCCTCCTTTCTAGGTTTGACATATGTAGAAAGAGAGCAGGACATGCTTCTTGCAAAAGCCTCAGAGAGATATCCTTAGTTGTAGAGATATACCTGTAGCTATTATATCAGCATATGGCCACAGGAATCCCTGTGATCTCAATGGCATTGCTTAGTCCAAAGGCCAGTCCTTAAGAGAAAAATTAGGGTTGGATGGAACCTCTGGAGGTCATTGAATCCAACCACCTGCTCAAAGCAGGACCATTCCCAACTAGGTCATCCCAGCCAGGGCTTTGTTTACCCAGGCCTTAAAAACCTCCAAGGATGTAAAATCCACAACCACTCTGGATAGCCTGTTCCAGTGCTTTACTACCCTCCTAGTGAGAGGGTTTTTCCTAATATCTAACCTAAACTTCCCTTGCAACTTGAGACCATTGTTCCTTGTTCTGTCATCTGTCACCACTGAGAACAGTCTAGCCCCATCTTCTTTGTAACCACCCTTCAAGTAGTTAAAGGCTGCTATTAAATCCCCTCTCATTCTTCTCTTCTCTAGACTAAATAAACCCAGTTACCTCAGCCTCTTATAAGCCATGTTCTCTTACCTAACCATATTTGTTGCCCTCCACTGGACTGTCTGCAATTTGTCTACTTCCCTTCTGTAAGGGGGTGGGGTGGGGAGGCAAAACTGGACACAGGACTCTGGATATGGCCTCATCAGTACCAAAGAGGGGAATAATCACTTCCCTTGATCTGTTGGCAAGGCTTCTATTTATGCAGACCAGTATGCTGTTAGCCTTCTTGACAAGAAGGGCACACTGTTGGCTCATATTCAGTTTATTGTCCACTGTAATCCCAGGTCCTTTTTTCTGTCCTAGGTGCAGGACTTTGCACTTGTCCTTACTGAACCTCACTTAACACATTCTAGTTCCATTTTAATTAAATCAGCCACAGATAGAAAATTCAAAGCTAATATTCTCTCAGAATAAGAACATGTTAATGTTCTGCCTTCCCTTTGTAATGTCATGTATAATTCATGGAGCTGCAAGGAAGCAAAGAGAGTTTTTTGAAGAAGTGCTACAGAAGCAAAGTAATGTCTTAAGTCTGCTGGACTTGCATTTCTATTGAAAAGCCCTGGATGTGTCATTAGAAGCATCAGAAAATATTCACTCTGTCTTTATCATGCATTTAAAACATCCTTTATCAATATGTTACTAAAAGCAGAATTCCTGGACTTCTTTCAATCACTGACTGGCTTCTTTGCTACCCAACAAGCATAGTGACAAACTTGTGGTTGAGTAGTGGCAGAAGGGTGAATGACAAACTGCTGATTAGAAAAACATACAGCCCGTTAACTTCATTATTTTTACAAGGCAATGTCTGCAGAATGCCTGGTGAAGAGGTTATGGATAAAGCATAGGTATCTGCGAAGGGTAGTAAACCCTTGAATGGTCCCACTGAAATCAGTTGGATAACTCCTGTGCATAACTGGTTGCCATTTTAAGGGTTTCACCATCAGATTCTTTTAGGTCCCAGTTCTATAAACTTTCATCTGTACCTTAACTGAGTAACACATTTTACTGCAGAAGTCATCTTAGTGGCTTTTGGTATTGGTTTCAGGGGTCCTTATTGCGTAGTGAAGTATCTCAAGAGGTACAAATGACCTACAGATAAAGAATTATTCATTGCTATTATAGACCGTATGTAAATGAAATGAGGGTCATGTGTGCACAATACTTTAAATTGGGCAAAATGCTTTTGCACCACTTTAATGGTGTCCGTGTTTGCATGCCTTGGCAGCGTATTGTGCATTAATGCCAGCTCCTGTATAAAATTTGGCAGTGTAATGCACCATAAATGACTTGGGGTGCAGCAAACTTGCTGCCCCTACAACCGCAAAGCAAAGCACTGGGCTCCATGCAGCTCCTCAGCTCTGGAGGAAGCCCTGCAGGCAGCCTGGCAGCAGGCTGGGAAAGCAGGTTCTGTCCAAGAAAAGTGGCAAACCTGATCGTTTTGTTTTTTTTCCCCTGGAGCCTGTCTGCTTCTCTAAGCTGTGTGGGGGCCTGGTGCTTCCCTCTGCAGCTGCGGTGCCCTCTGGGACTGCCTGAGCCAGGTGACTGTGGTTGGGTGCTGCCTTGGGAGGGGCCACTGCTGCCATGGAGGGAAGCACCAGCTCCCTCCTCCCCCCAGCCCAGGGATTGCTCCACCTGCCCGCAGCTTGCCCTTCCATCCCCACAGCTGGAGAGGCAGGTAAGTCAGGTGTGTTCACGACATGGGGGCTTAATCAGGCCTAAATTGAACCAGTGTTTTTAAAAATCCACCACTTCAATTTAGGGCCCCCTTTTCATCTACACATGCTCATAATTATTCACACTTGTGCCAGGGTCTGTCATATCCTACTCAGTGTATTTGTTCGTTTGTCTTTCTTGAGACTATATCTTGTGCAAGAAAATATCTTAGAGGTATAATGTCATATTTGGCTGGTCCTGTTGCAGGGTTTTCCCCTCAATCTCTTTATAGAGGAGTAGCCTTTGCCTTTGTGTAAGTTCCGTTAATGTCAGTGGGCGAGTGTGAACTGCTAGCAGGAATAAAGGTATGCTTTAAATTTATTAGGACATGGAACTGTCCCATCAACTTCATTTGACAAATCAGTAAATGGCCAGTGATCATTCCAAAGGTTCCATTGTAGCCTGGGAAGAACACAAAGCTCTTTATTAGAGTGCTGCTATTTGATTCCTAAGCTTCATTTATGGTTTCATTCAAAATCTCATCTGCAGCAGAAGTATGGGCCTTTGATTTGACCTGGTCATAAATTGTATTCCCCTAACCAATATTGACTTTACATTTTAAGATCGTCAAAAGTAATAAAATATTGTACTTCCCTACCTGGTGAAAATCCATCATTTTGATGAGTTCTTGTGGTTCTGAGTTTTTAAACAACTAAACAAAAAAAGTGCTCTAGCTGATTTTGTTAGCTTGGGTTTTGTTTTTGTTATTTTAGTAACTGGGCTGCAATATAGCTGGAAACATCAGCTGTCAGTCCTCCAATAAAAAAGAATATGCATACATGTTTACTACTCGTCTTGTTTATACTTCCTACCTTTCTCACGCTGTGTTAATGAATGTGAGACATTCTTACAGCCTCTGCAATAATTGATGAACCTTCAAAACATGCCAAGTGTAGAGTTTAGTGGTATGAATAATCCTAGTGAAGTTAAAGGAGTATGAAGACTTTACCTTCTCATTAATATATTCTGAATGCATTTTTATGACACCTATATTGCTTATTGCATACCTTAACTATGATGGTTCAAAATTTCTCCTGTTGTTCCTTGGGTTCTTCTGTTGTGATAGAAAATCCTCAACTTCTTCTCTTTAGGTGAGGGCTGAAGGAAGATAGAAATCTATGGACTATGTGTAGGTATCTACTGTGGTGGTAAGTGTTCAAAATCTACTTAACGCTTGGAAATGGGGGGGCAGGGAGTTTGTATTTCATTGCAATGTGATGGAAATGATGCTGCTCCATCCTCTTTTTGGCCAAGAGCTTGTAGTGGTGGACAGGCTTGTGTCTCTCAGTGATCCTCAAAGCTATGTTGCCTGGAGTCTCACACTTCTGTCAGGGTTAACCCTGGTGAATGGGCCCAAGGAGAGCTTCCAAACCATGGTCCAACCCCAAGACCTCAACACCAGATCAGGCAGAAGATGACATCAGGATCTCAAGGGTTGGAAAGATGGAAAAAGGCTACAGTAAGATGGAGGTCTTATATCATCAAGAGTTCTCCCTTGCTAGATCTCCACCTTGTCAATATTATGTGGTGTCTGTTTCCACACACCAGCTTCTTCACATTAAACAAAGCCATGTGCAGGCTTCTACCATAGGAAACAACATGCTCTCTTGTACCAACCTCCCAAAGCCCTGCAGCAATGGACCAGTGTTGATGGAGGCAGGACCAGTGAATCCTAGGCTATCTTATCTGCTCCTGGATGGATAACTGCATCCAGTAGGATCACTCTCTCTGCAATTGAAAACTGCATAAGACAAGAGCGATACTGCTGGCTCACATTTAGCTGATTGTCCACTGTAACCCACAGGTCCTTTTCTGCAGAGCTTCTGCCCAGCCAGTCAGCCCCCAGCCTGTACTGGTGCATGGGATTGTTCCATCCTAAGTGCAGGACTTTGCATTTGTCCTTGTTGAACCTCAGGAGACTCCTTTCGGCCCAATCCTCCAATTTGTCTAGGTCACTCCGAATCCTAGTTCTACTCTCCAGCATATTTACTACTCCCCTCAGCTTGGTATCATCTGCAAAGTGTCAACAGGGGAAGAGGGTGGAGGCTACAAAGCAAGAGGAAACAGGCCTAGGACACATGCATGTATGGTGTTGACTTAGCCATCAAGAATCAGCTCATTATTCAACTTAAGGAGCTTCCTATGGGCATTAATGAACATCTTATGATGCTGTCTGAAGCTCAGCAACAGCCACTACTTCACCATCATCAGTTCATGTACCCCAGTGCTTGGTGCTGGTAATGATGCCAAAGAACAGTTCTACTCCAACCTTGATCACATTCTGACTAATAATCAAAAGGAGGACAAGATCATTCCTCTTAGTGACTTCAATGCTAGAGTCAGTTGTGACCTGGAACTTGAGTAGTACCATTGGGAAGGAAGGAATAGCGAAAAGGGCTCATTCTGCTTGGCAAAATGACACCTCGTCTCTGCAGAAGGAGATGCATCATCTCCTCAAAGTTCAAAGGAGGATTCAGGAAATAATAGTAATAATAATAATAATAATAATTAAAACAAAAACAAAACAGTGGTGGCAAGATAAAGCCAAGGAAATTTAGCTCTATGCTGGCAATCATGACTTCCATAGCCTTTTTTTCACAGACAACAAAAGCCCTTTAGAGCCCAACTTCCCATTGTGCTACCTTCCTGTGATCAAAAGATGGCTAAACACTCCTCAAAGATAATGAATCTATCTAAGGTAGATGGAAACAGCACTCTGAGGCTCTCCTAAACTGCAAGCCAATTGTGATGGATACTACCATTGGGCACGTCCACACACGGAGGCATGTGCATTTGCAGCAGGTCAAAAGAAGTGGTGCAAATTTGAACCAGGGCTTTTTGTCTGTGGGGCAAATTGTGCCACTTGGGGCAAAATAACCCTGCCTGGCTCCTCCCAGATCTGCAGCCAGGGGAGCTAGAGCCAAGGGCCAACACCTGTACTGTCCCCAGCAGTATAAAAAGCTGCCCTGTCGAGTAGCTCGGGGCTACTCATTCTCAGAAGCTTCTGGGGCCCAGCAAACTTGTAGCCGGGAACACTACCCCTTGTGTCAGGTGTAGTACTGAAGCAGCCTGGAGAGTTCCCTGCACCCTTTACCCACTGAGGCCTTCTACTAGTGGGGGCTGCTGCCTGGCTGTGATGTGCTGTGCACCTACCAGACCTGGATGGGGACTGCACAGCCAGTAGAGGCATCTGCCCCTCTGGGCCAGCTGCCAGTGGGCTGTGGTTGTAGAGTTGGCCTTTGTGCAGCACTACTGCCATGTGTGCCCCCTGCCTGGCCATCTGGGCAGCTATTGCCTGGAAGATGTTCCCAGTGTGGTGGCCTGCTTTGAACTGTCAAAGTATGTGCTCCTGCCCACAATTGTCCAGGAGGTAAGACACAGCCAGCTGGGTCCAAGGTGCCAGCTCTGAGCAGGTAAGGTCCTGCCACTGGCCTCCCTAGTGGAAATGCTGGTGTTCCCTATTGGAAAACTGAAAAATCCCTGATAAAGAAATCCCAAAGTCACTCTGTAAAATACCCCAAAATTCATGTTCCTCCACAATTAAAACAAAAGAGCTCAAGAGAGAAAGCACGAGAGAGAAAGCAATCAGTTGGGCAATGTTCTATTGGTATATCTACAGTGTTAAAGCAATTTGGAAGACTACCAGTGTTTTTACCATAATAATAAAGTGAATTCTAAATACATGTTTCATGAATATGCCCCACAGGGGTCAAATGGTCCCTGCTTGCTCCCCTAGCTCCCTGGATTGCTGCCCCATCTGACCCCATTCCCTGCTGGCTCCTGCAGCACCCCCCATGGCTGCCTTACCCAGTTCAACCCCTTGTTCCCCCAGATCCCCCAATGGCTGCCCCACCCATCCCCATCCCCCACTTGCACCACCAGCCCCCTGATGGCTGCCCCCACCCCCACTGCAGTTCCCAGCACTGAAAGAAAAAAAAAGTCTCTACTAACCCCAGGAGCAGGGGTTGGGGAGGGGGGCTGGGGCTCCTGGCAAAGCCCCCCCCCCCCCCCCCAATGCAGCATGGGGAAGCACTAGGTAGCAGGGCCTGGGCTCATAGATGCTAGGACCTCAGAAGGGACCTCAACAGATTTAATAGATTTCATAGACATAAGGGCTGGAAGGGACCTCGGAAGATCATCGAGTCCAGCCCTCTGCCCAAAGGGCAGGAAGTCAGCTGGGGTCATAGGTTCCCAGCAAGATAAGCATCCAGTTTGCTCTTGAAGGTGTTCTATGTAGGCTCTTGAACCACCTCCAGTGGCAGGCTGTTCCAGACCTTGGGGGCTCGGACAGTAAATAAATTCTTCCTTATGTCCAGCCTGAAACGGTCTT
>NW_005842127.1:227382-260108 GCF_000455745.1 Alligator sinensis | reverse complement strand
AAGAGTGCTTGGCTCAGATGACCCCAGCCAGATGCCTATCCAGGGCTGGGCCTGCTGGGGCTGTCACCCCGCCCCAGCCCACACTGTGCGGTGAGGGAGAGGGGCCCAGTGACCCTGACAGCAGCTTGAACTGCTGGTGAATGCTGGGGCTTTTGTGGTTGTTGTTTTTATTTCCTGGGATGCTGGGGTGGGGAGGCTCATGGGGCAGGCAGGAGTCCCCCTCATGGTCCCCTCCTCCAGCCCCCCCCATCTCTTACTTACTTCACTGGAGCCTGGGTCCATCTTCCTGCTGGCACGCTGCCTGCCCTGCATGGGCAGGCAGCATTCTTCAGCACCAGGGCAAGTGCTAACCATAGAAACACTCTGTCAGCCGGAGCATCTCTGTGGAGGACCCAGCCTCTGGTTGCTCCAGGGCATAGTCTGGGACCATGCCCTGCCTTGCTTTTTTTTTCTCTGTGGGGTTTATTTGCAGTGCAGGCAACACTTTCCCATTCCTGCACCTGCTTCTTGCAGCATCTCATGGACTCAATATAGACACTGAAATTATAAAACACTACAACCTGCTGGACATCTGACTCCCCAGGTACCTCTCCACTTTTACCTGTGCTGCTACATCCTCCTTCCCCACCATCCCAGCCTGTCCCTCACCTCCTGACACCTCCATTTCCATTTTCACTGACTGGCTTTCTTTCCTGCATTTCATTCCAGCCTCTGTCTTTACTATTCCTTCCATCCAGGAACAGCGCACGTGCGCGCACGCGCGCACACACACACACACACACACACACACACACTCTAACTACAGGTGCTTCCTCAGCCTGACGAAGGGTTTTTCAACCCGAAAAGTTGCTAAGATATATTTTTCTAACTATTCTCTTGGTCTACTAAAAGATACCAGATGCACCCAAAGAACCTTGTCTGCCATGTCCTTAGACCAGCACCCCTAGTATCTGTCCCCAGTCAGCTGACCAGAAGGATGCAAGGCCATGGGCACGTCTAAGCCTCAGGGCTGGGCTGGCAGGGAGAGTTCTCTTGTAGCTGCTGAAGAAGAAGCTCCTGCAGGAGAGGAAAGAAAGGCTCTGTGACAGTTTGGCTGCCTGAGATGCTGCTGGTGCTACTACAGTGGTCTGCAGTTCCCCCACAGCACACTTGGCATCTAATGATTACCTTCAATTGGAGAAGGGGAGTATATACCTAAGTACACCTGGGCTACATGTAGGAGAGGATTACCTGCATTGTTCTATGACCAGCATGCTGGGATTAAAACATTTATTTCTGTGCAAAGAACCACAGTTTTCTCATAGCAAAATACTTAGCTAGGACCAATTGGTCTAGCTCCACTGGAACTATATTTGTTTATAATAGCCTAGCATTAACCTACTGGAACAGTTCCATGAAATTTCAAATGTATGCCTCTTATAGTTCTAGAAATCAGCAAGGGTTCAAACTATTTAGGAACTCTCATGAACAAAGTTAGGATGATTCTATATGTGCATTCCATTTCAAAACCCTGAAGGGAATTTATCAAGGTGCTTCAGGATCCAAGCATAAGACATGTTATGTAGGGAAGATGTAGAAAATATCTACAGAAGATGAAAAAAAATGTGTTAAAAGCTTTCATCAATGAAGAAAATGTGATTAAGCTGTTATTGATGAAAAATGTTTACTTTCTACCTGAAAAATCCTAATGTCCAAATCCTTAAATATTCTGATTTGGAATAGCACCTCTGATGCATCATTAGTTATGTTTCATCAACCTATTGTTGTGCCTGGACAGGGATTCCTGGTGAAATTATATCTTCTATAATACATCATTGACGGACACTCAAATGAATCTTGTCCTTCCTTTTCCAATAGGCAAGATCATACCATATCATGGAAGAGATGTAGTAGCCATGAAATCCAGCCAATGAAGGAGAATAGAAACATGAATTCCCCTAACTATAATGCCTATGAAATATTTTGACAGCATTTCCAAATCAAAACTTTTTAGCATTTAGCTGAAATATTTAATCTACTGATTTTCCACCCCAAATCAATTATTTTCATGGGGAGAAACTGTTTTTTGGACCAGCTCTAGTTAGGAAGTCAAAAAGTACAGTCAGGAAGCCAACCCAATCCAGTACATCTTAACAACATAAAAGTAAGGTGAATAGGAGAAAGGGAAAAATGATAGAAAATGTGACCCATGTCTAATGTGTATTATGGGTTCTGCTTTCCCATGAGCCTTGCTCAAATGTAAACCAAGATTTATTTTAACTGGTCTAGGACAGTAAGTATATCTAATTGTTCCCAAGGTATACTGAAGGAAAGATCGCTTCCTGGCCAGAAAACTTGTATTAGTCTTCCACCACCAGTCTAAGGAAAGATTAATTAGATGGTGTTCCCAAGGTTGTCAGGATTTTCAATGCAGAAACATTGCATTAATGTACAGTTTCCACTATAATTATAATGTGCTTAGGGCCAGATGGCAACTTACAACCTTGTATCAACCAGAGAAGCCCAAATGGGAGAGGTGCTGGTGTGGAAGCTGGGTATACTGAAGGAAAGATCGCTTCCTGGCCAGAAAACTTGTATTAGTCTTCCACCACCAGTCTAAGGAAAGATTAATTAGATGGTGTTTGGCTTATTTTATGTAAGGTGTAATTGGAAATTAAAGTACATTTTTAGTTTTTCCCTTGTCCCTCCTTTTCCCTATCATTTGTACTAAAGTACCAGTTTCAATGTACCAAAGTACAGTAGTACATCAATCCCATGTCTTATTCTTATTAACAACTTTATTGAGTGAGGAGACATGTACAAATTTGCTGAAACGTGTGAATGCCAAAAGTGTTGCATGGTTAAATTTCAGCTTAAGTTGAAATTTATTTTAAAGAGAGCTTAAAGACACATTTCAGATTTTTTTTTCTCTTATTCCCTTTGCACTTTGCATTTGGGTTAGTTACACAAGAGAGGAGGTGAACATAAATTGTTCCTAAGCAGTTCATCAATTCTGTCGCTATTGCTAATTGCTCAATTACTGCATTATGCTGCAGTTAGTTTCTAGTTTTAGATTAATTGCCATCTTCATTTGTCAAAGATTTCAGTGGTGACAAAAATGGCTCTAAGCTTCATTGGTAAAAGTGGTCTTTCCTTTGCAGACAGTGCACATAGGAAATAAGGCATCTGGTAGGGGCATTAAAAGCTATGTAATTGCTTTTGGCTGTGGCTATTTACTGCAGTGTGGAAGTGCACCACATTGAGAGTGCTATAAGACACTGGGTGTGTATAAGTTAGATGTTATGTTGTTGTAGCAATGAGCTACAGCAATGTAGCTCATCACTACAGCAACATAGCATCATCAGGCACAAACTGTGATGCCATTGCTACTGCACAGTATAGTTGGAAATTACCCATGCACCACTGGGGCTGTGCTTTAGCACATACAAAATGTAGATATACCCACTGTGCACCTATGCATAGGGAAACATACCTGCTACTAAATCTTTTTTGGTCTATGGGCATATGGTCCCAGGAATGGTTACCTAATGCTTCTGGCTAGCACAGTTGTTTTCTGGTCCAGCTCTTCTTAAGAAGTTTAGCAATGCTTCTGAGCCAGACCCATATGTAAGAGATTAGAAAGGTAGAATAGATAATAGTGTGGCAGTCATTGTGAAAGTACAGAGGAGACAAAAATGGATTTATGCCCTGACTTTCCTGTGTTTGTGCAGGATCTAGCTGTGCTCTGATCATCTACTTCAATTTCACTGAGGCAAAAACTGGTCAAATTTTGAAATAAGCAGAATCCCAAACAATTATTCTTGCTTACCCTACATGCTAAAATTAGCCTGAAGGCAGTCAATCTCGTTGTAGTGCATGATTCAGTGGAGGCTGTTCTGTAATTGAATGTCTAGGAATCTCCCTGCTGAAACTTCAAATCCTTGAAATGAAGGGCCCTCTTACACTCTGTGTAGTTAAAAGCAACACTTTGGTCAATTTAAGTCAAAACAAGATGGAGATCAGATCACGTGCTTACCCTCTATGCTAGTAATGGGTTAGAATCCTTGGGAAAAACATATCCAAGAGGCAAAGATTCCTTAGGGTGATATAGTTTATTGCACCAGCTGTTTAGTTGGGATAAAGTTAGACAAACTTTCAAATATAAGACACTATTCCTCAGGTCTCTGATTATAGGAATCTTGGCATAGGCTATAATTAGAGACCTGAGGAAGAATGTCTTACATTCAAAAGCGTATGTAACCTGATACCAACTACATAGCTGGTCCAGTAAAATATATCACCCTAAGAAATCCTTGCCTGTCACATAATTTCTGGACCATCATATTGTGAGAAAGAGAGAAAGACACAGGGGGCAGAGGAGCACTGGCCAAAGGTAGAAGTAGCTGCCCCTGCCCCAAAGCCCGAAAGAACTCGGCAGAATACTCCTTAACCAGGTGTTTCTGGAGGGGAGGAGCTGGGAATTCAAACCTCTCTATAAAGAAGATCCTGGAGCAGGCAGGGGGGAAGAGCACAGGACCGCAAGGGGAGGAGCCGGGTTGAGCAACGTTGAGGGAGAACTTGAGAGCAACCTGGAGAGCCAGCAGGAGGCTCCTGGAGAGAGGGAGCTCCCCAGAGAAGACTCAGAGGAAGGTGTGGTGGATTGGCAGTACCAGGAACTGCTCGCGATCTTGCCGGCAGAGCCCGGCTGGCGCAGGTACCATAAAAAACTCTAATAGAGGGGAACTTTGGAACAAAGGTACCATAAATACCCTAAAAGAGGTGCAAAACAAAATGTCAATGGCAGACCCAGTGGGATAAGGGGATTGTAATGATCTGAATAAGAGGCTCATGAGGAACTGCCATAAAGACATGAACAGGTGAAGGATAAAGTGACCTCACCGGATATATCCTTTTTTTTCTTCTGCCCCCCCCCCCCCCCAAAAAAAAAAAAAAGAGTCGGGGGAACAATAATCCCGGACAGGAGCATTTGGTTTCTTTTTTTTTTTTTCTTTTGACAGAGGCACAGGAGAGAACCCAAAGGCCAAACATTGATGAAAGGATGATTTTGATTCTTGGTGGAACGGGTGAGGGTATAGGGGATGGTGGAGCCCTCAGGAACATAGGCCTCAGGAACAGAGGACAGTGGATGACAGCCAACTGGAACTACATGCCCAGGTACTGAATCTACTCCTACAAACACCAAGTCATGGCAGGAGAGGACATGGGTGCATGGACCTCCAGTTGGGACCCGTCCCTGACATCAGTCGACAGACTGAGGTCCTATGGGGCTATAAACAGAATATATATATATATATATATATATACACACACACTTCTCTATCGAAAGAGAAAACAATAGGCCGATCAGAGAAACAAAAGGAGATAACCACTTCTACACTGAAACTGAGAGCAGCTGGAAAAGCAAAGACTCTTGGGAAGGTGCTACCTAACTAGATACTTAACACTACTGAACTAGCTACTTGACACACATCCACAACATAACTCTTCAGCTACAACAAAAACATACACAGCTTAGGTCCCTACTCTGCATTTTATTCCTGTATAGGAAACACTACTCCCCCCCCCCCCACACACACACCAACTTTTGGTGACAAAATTGCCCCCCACACACTTTTGGTGACAAAATTGCATACAATTGCCTTCTTGAAATTAAAGGACCTTAAATGCACATCTAACTACAGTAAAAGTTCTGTTAACCAGCATCTTACAAGCCGGCATGTTCAATTAACTGGCATGCCGGCTTGTAAGATAAAGTGAAACTGGAAGTACCCACTGTGGCACTTCCAGTTTCTCTGAGTCCCCAGGGCCTGGAACAAAGCAGCCTGAGCTGCTGAGCCCCCCGTGGCCTGGAGGCATAGCAGGCTGTGTGGGGCCCACCTCCCTGTCCTGTTGGGCCCACAGGGCCAACAGGAGGGGTGGCAATGTGGTGGGAGGGGCGGTGATGCCGCAGGAGGGGCAGAGGGATGCCCCAGACACGGCGGCAGAAGCAGCGGCCTGGGCTGCTCTATTAACTGGCATATTTTGTTATCCAGCATCCCCCATTCCCAGGGGATGCCAGATAACAGAGCTTTTACTGTACTGTGAATCCAGTTATTAGGGAAAAAGCTAAGCAAAAGCCCAATGTAGCTAAAATAAAGCATGGAGAATGGAAGTATTATTATCACTGGGGGAACTGATCTGTAGGGACACTAATAGATCTACCCAAAATCACAATGACAAATTCTGAGCATGTCAGAAATTAAACTTCTGAATCTCAGTGTAAAGCTAACTTCATTTTTTTTTCCTTTCTCTCTGCTCAGCCTTTACAGAAGTTTACTTGTGGAGTCCCTCTAGCAGAAGGAACAAAGACAATGACTGATCAGTTTAAACAGCTGAACATGACATAGCTGTGGAAGTTAAAACTTTGATTAAGGAACTAATGTTTTACTTCTGAGCATAGGTCATTGTTACCTATCACAAAGGTAACATTTATATAACTTTGTTCTTACTATATATTGAACAGTCCCACTGGCAGGTTAGGGAACTGTTTTCTGATATGGGGCCCATGATCCTTCCCAATAGAAGACCTCAGTAAACTTTTCACCCCAGCTTAAACCTACAAGAAGGCCTATAGAAACATATCCTTAAAACAGCAATACCAACAAGAAAAATGTTTACTTTTCCCCATCAGCTCTTGAATTGATTTTAGGATATAGCCTTACAAAAATCCCTTCACGTTGTCATATCAGATTTGATGCAATATGAACTGCTGCAATGCATAGAAAAATAGAAAATGACATACCATCAGGTTGCACAGGAGAGATGGGGACATAGGAACATGGTGGGAATTATAGTTTCACCTTGAAAAATACAATATTATATATTTATGTATATATTCTAAGAAGAGAGAGAATGCTTACATGCATGTAACTCCTGTAGTTAGGTACCTAATACCTGTGACCATCTAGGCTAAAAGCACCAATATTTTTAATAATATCTTAAATTAAAACTGCATTAAAAGTTGTTCTATATCAATTAAGACCACAGTTCAGGAAAGCATTTAAATATACGCTAAGTGCTTTGCTATATGGTATAATGAGTATTATTCCCTTTTAATGAGACCTTTCATATGTGCTGAAAGGAAAGTAGTGCCAGGTCTGCAGCTTCAAACCCAGAGCCTTAGCCTGACCAGCCATTTGTGAACTTGGACTGATGGTTTAAGATGGAGTATTTCAAAACTTGTCAATTTGGGTAGAATTCAATTCAAGATTAATTAATTAGAATCAATTAAACGAATTAAGATTAATGAAAACTAATTCAAGAATTTGGAGTCATGCACATCAGAACTTGAAGTATTTAAAGGAAGGGGAAAATCTTTTATATCAGGAATGTTAATTTACTGTCCCTTCCAAATGAAGACCCTGCATTTTATACAGCCCCATTCATTCTTTTTCAAATAGTATTTGCATTTTATATAGTACAAAAATATCTACCACACCACCATGTGTTGCAGTAAGTACAAGGACTGACAATATTGTCCAAAGAATTTAGCAGATTTTCTTATATGGAGGAAAGGATGAATGTAAGCTGAATACTGATTTGTGATAGGGTAGAGAAGTGTCCAAATTTCTAGGAAGTAGGGAGTGCTCTCTCTGTTCACACCTGACACAAGTGATATGGACCCAGAAGTGGAACAGAAGACTGATTCAGACTCCTTAGAGCAAATACAAGACTGTGTTTATACTAGATCCTGTTGCTTAAAATTTGCCACCCTGGCTACCACTACTACAAAGGGTTGTAAAAAGACATTTTAAGAAATAAGCTTAGACAAGTCTTTAGGACAGCAGTTTGGGTGGGGAGTGGGAGGGGCAGACTGGGAGAAAGGGAGGGTGTGGAAACAAGTCTTTCAAGAAGAATGAACATTACCCCTAGGTGTTAAATTGTTGGGTTGTCTTCCAGGGAACTATTTACTAGAAACCCATTAATTTTGGGAGAGCTTTTTTTGGGATGGGGGTATTGTTTTTTGTTTTTATTTGTTAAAGATAAATGATTTATTCTGAAATCCTTTAACTAACATGTATTCTGTTTCAATGGACAGGTTTATCTGTTGCCTCCCCTGTTCCTCATTGCCTCCAATTCCTTTTGGCAGAAACAGCTAACAGGAAAAAAATGGGAGCTGTTCCATATCACCTGTTTCTATGGCATAATATGAGGTGACTAAGCAAATCTACTAAAAAAGTTCAATCAAGGTTCTAATGATTCTATTTCTGAAAGTAAGGGAAAATAAAAGATTACATGCTCAAAGGAAAGGTCAAATTTGCTGGATAGTGCATAGAATCTCACCTTTACAATGGTGACATCTGAATGAGAATTTTCCATTGATATACTTTAGGTCAGTTTGATTTTCTGTAAAATCAAACTTTTCAAAAGGCTCCTTTTCCATTAAAGAGATGGGATAATATAATGTTTTGTTAATGTCTATAAAGATACATATCTGTGGTAGAAAACTAATTAAACAAACAAGAAGGACATTCAGTTGAACTTTTTCAAAGTTGGATGCCTTATTAGACCTGCAAATCCTGATTAGACACAAATAAAAATGTCCAGTTTTTCAGAAGCACTGAGCATCTACAATTCTCACTTATTTCCACAGAAGTTCTAGGTGTTCCACACTCCTTTAAACCATGTCTATTTAAAAATAACTAACTATGAAGTTGGGAATCTATCTTTTGGCACCAAATATTAACTATAATGCTTGTTTTGAAAACTCAGTAAGACTTAAAAGCTTGGGGGAAAAAGATGACTACTATCTGTCTTCAATTAGAAGCATCCCTCAATTAGGAATGTTTAGTAGATGCCACCTTTTCTATTCATTTCTATCATGCAAACCACAGAGGGAAGTAATTAAATTAATAGAAACTACCCTTATTTTGAAACAAAGCCACAGGGGGAAGTAATTAAATGAAATAGAAACAATGGGTTCCAAACAAAGATACACAGCATTTATCATGCCTTTTCCTGTGCAATTGATGTGTATTTCAGGAAACAATCAACAGAAGCCAGAAAGACAAATAATTAAGTGTGCAATGTATAGCAGACTGGTATCCTCTTTTGTGGTGAATTGCTAAAAGAGAATGTAATCACACATTAGAGAAGCTCTAATATTCCTTTCAGCAGATGGTAATGGCTTATACTAGACCAAGGGTGTCAAACATTGCTGGGAGGTCAGATATGGCTCCTGGAGGTGGGTCATGTGGCCTTTGGTGCTTCTAGTAAGTGGACCAGATTTGCCCCATAGGGCTCATTGCCATGGTTGCTGGAGTCCCTACAGCATCAGTGCTAATCCTCACATCTGCCAAAGCCAGTTCTTCTACATAGCTCTGGAACCCAACAAGTTAAGTCCACTCACCTTCACACACCCTGCCCACCACCAAAATCAGGGTTGTTAGTCACCCTTGCCAATTAAGATTGGTTGTAGGGAGAAAGGCAGAGGAGAATGGCAGCAATGTTCACTCCCTGGTTTCTGAAGTTGGGCTGAAACAGTGGCTTTAGCAAACCAGGTAGATTAATGCCACAACTGCTGCCCATGTTTTATCCAACCTGTGGGAAGCCCTGTGGCCTCAATCTGGTACAAAGGAAGTTTGGCTATGGATTCTGAGCCTGAGAGTCAACCATATCAGTTTCATTAATGGATGCCTTCCATTTCCTTATGACAGGAGAAATTCCTAGAACTTCTTTGACTGTCTTAATAATATTGGGTTACAGAATGGAAAAAAAAAAATAGACTACTTCACTAGGCAAGGGCATACAGAAAAAAGTTTTTAAAAACTTTTTTTAAAACTTCCTTAAAAAAAAATCATTGAGTGTGTAGTTTGAATGTCATTGCCAGTATTAGACAGTAGCTCTTTAGAAGCTAAGATTGTTGGATAATGTCATTGAGTTGTAGGGTCTTTCTTCTCGATTGCTAGTCCAAATACATATAATACTGGGAATACCCCAAATGTCTCTGATAGCTGTTGGTGGCCTACTGTATGTAAAATGAGACAGTATTTTTGCTGCAAATTGCACTATACCAGGGTTACAAAACCTTTTTGCCCAGTGGACCAGATGGGCAGTGCCAGGTCAGTCCATGAGCCAGGGGTCCCAATCCCGTGGCTGAGGCAGGCACAGCAGGACCACATCTGGCTATGTGGAGTGGGTCAGTAGATAGACTGGCTCCAATCCAGCCAGGTGGGCGAAGGGAATTTGTCCCAGGCAAGTGAGTGGAAGGGAGCATGGCCTGACTGATCTGGTTGTGTCAGGGGTTGAGGGGTTAATGCATGGAGCCTGGGATACAAGCAGTAAGAATCAGAAGTCCCAGAACTATGATGTGATTGAAATAACAGGAACTTGGTGGGATAGCTTGCATGATTGGAGCACTGTCATGGATACACAAAATGTTCAGGAAGCACAGGCAGGGGAGAAGAGAAGGACAAGTTGCACTTTATGCAAGAGCCATAGGATTGCTCAGAGGTCCAGTATGAAACTGGAGATAGGTCTGTTGAAAGTCTCCTGGTTAAGGTTAGAGGGAAGAGTAACAAGGGTGATGTTGTGCTGGGAGTCTTCTATAGATCACCAGACCAGGAGGATGAGACTTTCTTTAGACAACTAGCAGAAGTTTCCAGATCACAGGCCCTGGTTCCCATGGGGGGCTTTAAATTACCCTGATATCTGCTGGGAAGGAAACACAGCAGTGCACAGGCAATGCAGGAAGTTTTTGGAGAACATCGGAGACAACTTCCTGGTGCAAGTGTTGGAGAGACCAACTAGGGGTCATGCTCTTCTTGACCTACTGCTCTCAAAAAGGAAAGAATTGGTGAGGGATGGCAAGTTGAGAAGCAGTGAGCATGAGATGATTGAGTTCAGGATCCTAACAAAAGGAAAAAAGGAGAGCAGAAGACTATGGAACCTGGATTTCAGCAAAACAGACTGACTCCCTCAGGGAACTGATGGCCTACATCCCCTGGGTGTCCAGTGTAAAGGGGAAAGGAGTCCAGGAGAGCTGGTTGTATTTTACCTTACTCAGGACACAGAAACAAAGCATCCCAGTATGCAGGAAGAATAGCAAATGTGGCAAGTAACCAGCCTGGCTTAGCACAGAACTCTTTGGTGAGCTTAAAGACAAAAAGGAAGCTTACAAAAAGTGGAAGCTTGGACAAACAACTTGAGAAGAGTATAAGAATATTGCTTGGGCATGCAGTAATGAAGTTAGGAAGGTCAAAGTGCAATTGGAGTTGCAAATAGCAAGGGACATGAAGGGTTTCTACAAGGATGTTAGCAACAATAGGAAGGTGAGGGAAAGTGTTGGGGAGGCAACCTAGTGACAGATAATGAAGAAAAGGCTGAAGTACTCAATGCTTTTTTTCACCTCAGTCTTCACTGGCAAGGTCATCTTCAAGACTATTGTACCAGGCAGCACAGTTTGGGGAGGAGGTCAGCAGCCATCAGTGCTGAAATAACAGGTTAGGGACTATTTAGAAGAGTTGGACATGTACAAGCCCATGGGTTCTAAAGTTCTAAAATCCTTAGAATCACTAACAGGTGCAAGTCAGTTAGGAATAATCTATCATGCTTTAAAGGTGAAGACCTGAAGACCTGAGCATCTTTTTAAACCTACAGATGGAACCTTAACATGAACAGGAGTTTGATGCTTAGGGAAACTTACGTGGTTGTTCTTGCTTGGTCATTTAAAACAGAGCAAAGTGGGTGTAAAATCAATATTTACATTGATACTGTTTATTATAGTATGAAGGGACAAAGTGGCAGTGTATTTAAAGTGTCCAGCTACAGTTCCAAAGGTTTTAGTTCAAGCCTTGCTCTTAAGTCATGATCCCCAGTAGACCAAGCTTAAATGAATCTCTGGTTGTTCAAGATGGACAAAAGTTAATTTAACCAAATCTTCCTCTGCAAGTCATAAATTGTATAAGTTAGTATGCTTCAACCACAACAGCTCAATGGACCGTCTAAGGTCATGAATGCCTATAGCCCAACAGAATAAGGACCAACTAAGGATCAAGCCCAGTAGTTTTAGAGGCTGCCCATCCAAAGTCTCTACATGCTAAATAGACTAAAACAAAGCAGTGGAGGGGAAATAGCTGACCCAAAATGTAGCAAACAATATGATGACCTATATAGAATCAGGACAGGAAGCAGTGTTGCCTTGAGGGGTCAGGCCAATGCTCAGGTTCTCAGTATTGCGCTGTTAGAGAGGACGGCGTGGTGTACAATTGCATGTGCACACATAAAAAATCAATTAAGCACACACACACTCATTAGGTATATACACCCCCACTAGGCATACACACTCACACTAGCAACTCAGATACAGACACGTTCAAAATAAGCAGTCTAGGTTCATGTACACCTATGACCAGTTTAAGCCCATATATGCTACACACACCAAATCAGTTACCAACACCTGCACATCCAATACACATATGTGGATTACTAATGCATATACCACACACACACAATGATATCTATATATGTGTATTCACTAATTCACAAACATACCACCCACCTAGACATACACACAGGTGAGTTCCTAAATTGGGTGTCTTGATGTGTGTGTGTGTATGTATGCATGTATGTATGTGCTTGGTGTACTTGGGATACCTGGGGAAAGGTTAAGGCAAGAAAGTAGAAGTGTAGGGAGTGAAGTACCTGGGAGTGAAAGTTACCTGGACCAGGATTAGAACCGGTAGATTAGAGGGGCCTGGGCTGAAGAACTGAGGCTCGAGGGTAACTTTAGGTTAATTGATTAAAAGACAATACCCAAAGCCTGCAGATCAGGGGAGCGAAGTGGGCACAGAGGCTGGGACCGGAGCCAGAGCTATGGGGGAGCTGAAAACGCAGGTGGGGAGAGGGAAAATGGGACTAAGGGAAGGTGTGGGTGTTAAAGAGGGGCTCTGGGTGTGGTGAGCCAGAGGATGGCTCTAGGGTGGCTAGAGAAGTTGAAGGGAGCAGCAGGTGCTGGGAGCTGTAGAAAACTGCAGGACAGCCACGAGGAACTGGGAAGCTGTGGGGGGCAGGGGGGGAGGACTACGGAAGGTGCAGGGGAAGCTGAAAACAGAGAGATGGACAGCAGAAAATCACAGGAGAAGCTGCAGGAGAGACGGAAAGGTGGCAGGGGGAAAGCAAAGAAAGCCAACAGAAAGTCACAGGGAAAAGGCAGTAGGAGCGTGGGGAGCAAGGGGAGCAGATGAAAAGCAAGGAGAGGCTGAGAGGTGGCAGAAAAGGCAGTAGGAATTGAAAGGAGATCAGGAAACTAGCAGGGGGGGCGTGGCTGGAGCTGAGAGAGTGAGAGAGAGAGAGAATGAGGCTGGAATTTAAGATAGGGAAAGGACTGGGATTCAGTAAAATATGACCCAACTCAGAGTTGCAAATGACAGTGATTTTATTGAACAGGGGAGATAATGAAAGAATGTCCCTTGCACCCACCCACACCCACACACACACACACAATGGCAGCAGGGGTTAGAGAGGTTTGGTTCAGGGGCTGAAGTCCACTGAAGTCCAGGAGGAGAGAGAGAGAGAGAGAGAGAGATGGAGAGAGAGAGAGAGAGAGTCCAAATTGTAGGAGGAGGTGTGCAGGTAATATCTACCTATCCCAGGCTGGAAGTTGATCCTCGATGACCAGTCGGGGTCTCCTTCAGCTCGGTGTTGTCCAGAGGGGGTCGCCAGCAGGGCCTCTGGGGTGGATAGGTGACGTGAAGCTGGTCTGGTCTGGATGGAAATGGTGTTCCTACTGGGTTTGTCTTCACTGCCCCTTTTTATAGGGGCAGACCTTGTGTGCCCCTAGTGACAGGAGGCATGCCCAGGCAAGGGTCAGCCCCTGGCGTACTGAGCATGTGTGCTCCATGCAGGGACATTCAGTAGAGGCCTGCTACCATTGTATTTCAATCATTCCCAATCACACTCATTCCTCCGGGAACCAATTTACATGGGAGGGGTACATGAATCATACAGTTGCAATACAGGGGATGCCCGGGCAGAGGACACAAGATGGAGACTTGACATATAAAATGGAAACTTGACATGACTTTGGTTCACTTACAAACACAGGCCTAAACCATACAATATCCATATGAAACAATAAAAATCAATATAAAAATTATAATAATACAATATGCAACAGTAAAAATCAATACAAACTTAATAAGTATACAGTATAATACAGTGGATATCCAAAAACAAAAACTTGTTACCAAAATAAAAATGTTAAATCTTATCCTAAGTCTGAGCTTGCTTATGCTTGTCTATAGGGAATAAAGAGGGATAGAAAGAAAAGCCAGAAATAATTGGGGAAGGGAAGGAAATGCATATATATATATATATATATGTTTTTAAAAAGAAAATCTGGGGTTTTGCTACACTATCACTGTTCCCCACCACCAAATTTCCAAGCCCCACAGGACAGATAATGAGGCCCCATACACAGGATCTGTCCTGCACTTTCAGATTGGATCTGGGCCATGAACCAATTCTGCACCACTCATCCAGCCAACAGAGTCAAAAACTTGTGTACCACTGATCAAAACTTAGAAGATGAAGTAAAATATAAAGATTATAGAGTTCCCTTATCATTTTTTATTGTGTGATGGATTTAAGGAGACAAATTAACTTAAACAAATGAGTTGGTATAAAATGGAGCTGACTCCCTTTAGATAACACAATTACTTTTTTTTTCTATTTTACCAACTCCAATATTTTAATTTAGTAATGTTATAGTGATTATGAACTATGTTAGTGATCAGAAATACAACAGATCCTTGATAGAAGAAAGCTTGCATGTGTCAGGTTAAATCCTTTTTATATTTGGTCTATTTGTGGTTTGTAAGCTTTTTTGAGAAGTATTTTGTAGCCCAGAGGGTTGTATCCCAAAGGACTGCTAAAATCACTTGGGAGAAGACATTTATATGAAAAAGGAGACAAGGCAATTGGAAATGAGATCTCAAGTGATATTGTCTTAGGCAGTAAAAATTAAAGTACCAGGCCTACAATGCTTGTGGGTGGATTCTGGTTCCCATGTGGCATCCCATAGATTATTTTCTATAGGCAAGGTTTATAAATAGAATAACCTAATTATCACGGCTTCATATTTTATTTACTGCAAATAAAAAGTCAGGCTTATCAACATTCTACTTCTTCAATATGTTGTAAAATACTATTTTCTATTCAATGGAAGTGGAGCTTGACTTTATGCTTAATGAGGTTTTCTAAAGTGCTAAAGCAGCTCCAAAGTGACAAGGTGTTTGTGTCTTTTTCCTTCCAACTTTTTAATGGCCCATTCAAAGATGCTTCATCCTGTGGTGCCTGATGACTGTGGTATGTTTTTTTCCAACATTCTCTAAAAACAGGGCCCCTTCAGGCATCTCAAATTGTGCCCTCAAACATTTACTAATCTGAAATAACAAATCACTTTTAAAAATATTAGTTTTCTGCTGTTAATGGTTTGAAAGAAGATCACTTAAAAATAATCCTCAGAAAGCTAAAGATTTGATCCTTCTTCAGGAGAAGGAAAATGAAAGAATAAAGGAATTTAGCAGTGCAAACACTTATAAAATCATGGAAAAATAGAGCTGGAAGGTACCTAAGAAAATCACTTAGTCCAGGGGTGTCAAAGATAAAGCGTAGGGAACTGTTTCAGCTGTACCCCAGAGACCCTACAGGGGCTAGTAATTTGGAGGCAGGACAAATGGGAGCAGGATCTGCCACCAAATTCCAAGTTATGGGCCCCACTGGAGATGTGGATCCTCTCTCCTTCATCACATTACACACACACACACACACGTGCACATACATGTGCATACACACACAGTCTCTCCCTCCCTCATTATTCTCTCTGTCTCTCCCCCACCCTCATTTCAGGGATGCACATGCGCATGCACACACATGAACACACACAGACACACACCCTGGGGTAGTGGCACAGGTCTTGTGCTCCCGCGGTCCATCAATGCAGCTGGTGGGTGTGCAGGGAAGCAGTGAAAGCTGTGGCAGGCAGAGGCTTCTGGTTGTGGGGGAGGCGGGATGGGGCTGGGGCAGGACTGGGCCAGGCCGGCATTGCTATTGAGCCTTGCCAGCTCCTCCTGGGTCCTACTGCCCCTGCCTCATATCATCTTTGACAGGTGGTCAGGAGCAGATAAATTTTCTACATTTTTAGGGGCCCCGCATGCCTGATATAATGGCCTGGTGGCGGGATCTAGCTCACGGGCTGTATTTTGCCCTCCTCTGCCCTAACAAATCTTTACTTCTCACATAATTCCTAAACCATCACAGCTACAGCATCACTTTAAATACTATTTCAGCTTTACTTAATGTCTGGCACTGGGGTGGTTATTCCCTATTGTCATGTTCTTGGCCATAGTAAGAATTATAAGACCACCTTTTGAAAATGATAAAAATGAAAGTCCTGGCTAAAAATGTTGTGCACTGGCCAGGGATTAAGACATAAAAAAGAGGAAATAGCAATACAGTTTCAAGTATTTCAATAAATACAACAGAAGGCAAAATACATTATTTGCAAGTACCAAACAACTGCATGTCAGGGGACCCGTGTAGTAATTGGTGGACCATTTATGAGTCACATGCTTTTGATTTCAGTAAATGTTTATTCTAAATGATTTAAAATATCCTGACTGAATCATCTGAGTTCAGTGTAGACAGTGGCTGTGCTGTATTTCCCATTTCCAGTGATGGAGTGCCAGAAGAGATTGTACATAACTATGGAACTCCCATTCACATCCAAAGAGTTCTAGATGTTTGTTGAAAGAAACAATATCAGACATATCATATCAGCTTCTTACCATCTTCCCCAAATAGATTCATGGAAAGATGTATAGTACACAAGTGCAAATGTTCTGTTGGCTTAAAGGAATATAAGCTACTGCAAACCGGACAATACTATACATCATTATTGTGGAACCTAAGTAAAGTAATTCCTGGACCTTTAAGATATGGAGCTGGGGAGACAGGGGCAGGGGTCAGTCAAAATAAACTATGATTAACTAACCTCAGGTAGTCATACCTGCCTTCACACTTTTCACACCTTGAAAAAAAGGCTGTAGTAAGACACTAAGAAGATAATTCAATGAGACCTAGAGTGATTATTGCCAAACGTGGTCTATTTGACTGGTTAGATGCTATATAGAAGACATTTAAATTGGTTTCTGAGTATAAGTTCAAGAAATTTCATATCAATAATTCCTTTTTAAAACAATGAGCCACAGTCTGTGGCAATACCAGGAATCCTGCCCCATTTACTCTGACACTGCAGATCAAGAAAATGTTGATATAAATCCACCAGAAAGAAGAAATGCAGGTGCTGATGTGATTCCTACAATGCATTATATAGAGAGGACTTGTAAAAGAGCTCTCAGATTTAATTTGTAGCATGTTGTGTATTGCCAATTTTAGCTTTGATACTAATAATTTTGCTGTGTTTTGAAAGCCTTTCCACAGTAAAGAGGAAGGAATATATATTTTGCAGGAATTGCATGATATCCCTTTAAATAGTTTGGTATCCCTCGAGTGGGTCTCTCTGTCTTCCATGTCAGGTACCATCAGAACATTGGCAAAGTAGCTGTGTACACAGACTTTATATATGAATATTGTATATGAAGCATTGCATTTTTGTTCAGTTAATGTGTAGAGTTATTTAGAATCCCACTGTTCTGGTATTGTTTCCTAATATTTAAATGCAGAGGGCAAAAACACAACATAACAAACAAAATAAACTGATAAAATAAGCACACAAAATAAACCCATAAAATTAGGTTTTCCACTCTAAGTCTGACTCTTTGTCCTCAATATCTCAATATTCAGCCTTTTTCTCCCTCATCCTCTCAAACAGAATAAGTAAACTTAGTATTGTCAGTCAGAATGGCATTCATGGATTTGTATCATCAAACTTTTTTAATGTGGATAATATATTTAGTGGGAATTAACATGTCTTAATAGCATGGGGTAATGATTTAGTCTTGCTTGACTTCGGTTTAAAGCAGAAACCTGTCAAAATTGTCCAATTTTTGTGTCAAAACTTCAGAAAATGTGTTAAGATAATTTGAAATCTTGTTTAGGTATATATCTAAATAGCCAAGCAATTTCTTATTTATTGTATTTTTGACACGGAAATTTGAGTCACGCTTTATAACTGACATATCTACCATTTTAGCCTGACTGTAATAACTTTCAGAGTGTGTTCTTATAAATAATATAAGCTGTTGAGGAGATTATGTTTTAACAGATATAATTCACATATATAGTATGTAACCTTTTTGCATAGAAAAGTCTCTCATAAGTTTTGATCATCAAGTATGACCTTGACATTTTCTTTTTCAAATCCCTGACAAATATACGGCAAAAGAAGTAATTCACAAGAGAGATTAATTAATGGGTTGATCATGAATATTAGGCACTAGCCCCTTCTGAGAAGGTTTTGGAGGCAGCTGGAGTTCTGGAAATACTGGACCATGGACACACATCACTGGAAGAGGCTCCTTAGAGAGAATATTGACTGCTGTACCACTGAGAAGAAGTTTGTGCCTCCCTCTACATCAGCCAATGGAGTTGGCCTGCCACAGACATGGCCTATATATTTGATTTCTTTTCCACCTTTTTTGAGGTTGGTAGTTCCTGCAAGAACCAGTAGCACAGAGTGCACAATCCTTGCACTCTGAAGACAAGGACAGTGGTTAAAATAAACTCTGAGCAGTGGCATAAGGCCTTTCCTTTGTATGCTTGTGGGATGGTCAGCTACCTTCTAGATCTAGGTAACAATGCATCTTTGTCATAATGTTTTACAAGAATTTATGATAAATTCCAGGGGACAGAATCACTGGTACATGCCACACTGCCAATACAAAATAGCTATAAACTCATCTTAACTGGCTGGCTCCACTGAGTTTATGGCTATTTTATATCCCCAGAGCAATATAAACCACCTGGAGCATGCCAACAAATCTGGGCTCAATTATAGAAACTCTTTTTAGAAATGCTGACCACATCCCAGACTTCCTACACTACAGGGAAAAAAACCCAATAACTGTATGATTTTGCTCTTCTTCGAAAATCTTTACATCTTTCAGGTGAGGTAATCTCAACAGTCCAGTTCTCAAATAGATTCATGGTTTAAAAATTCTGAAGTAACAGGATTTCTTTTTCTTACAATATTCTGCAATGGTGAGCTTTATTAAAAAGGGGACACTGATTCCTCATGAATTTTTGCAAACGTAACTCTGGGCCAGATCCTTACCCAGCTTACTTCAATATAGTTTAAGTGATGCCAATGGAGCTACACTGATTTTACACCAGCTGAAGACCGGACTCACTGTTTTCAGCAAGTTGCATTAGGTGAAATGTTCAGCAGCCTCCTTAGATCCCATTAACTTTCAGTGTGACATAGAGCATGGACACACAATTCTTTTCTTCGTACAATTAACCTTTGCAGTGGTGCAAATAAGAAGTGGTACAAAGAATGTATAGCCCTAAACCAGTGTAACTTATGTGAATCCAGTTGAGAAGTACTGTGGGAAAAATGAGTAAAATTATACACTAGAATAAAATAAACCAGTGTAACTATTGTGTCTCTTTAGCTACAAGCTATTACATCATGGACGAGCAATTATTTTAGCTGGAGAGATGCTTAACAAGTTTTGATGAGCTGTAGAGAGCCTCATGGATACCTCCTCATCAGGTGGTTTGTAAGGGGGTGTGGCTGTGTGTGGGGGGCAACAGGGTATGTTGGGGGGATGTATATGTGAGGGAGTTATGGGAGCATGGTGTGGGTGTGTGGTGTTCATAGAGTGACAGAGGGTGGGGGTGTGTGGAGGAGTGTGGGGACCACCTCACACTCTCCCCATGGTGCATAGCCCCTACTGGCAGCAATAGCAGCAGCAGCAGGTGGGGGTGCTCGTGCCTGGCACGGGTACTGGTGCCCAGCGGCGCACGGATCCAACCAGCACTGTACATCACAGCAAGGAGTACGGCTCTGAGCTGCTCGTGTAATTCTTGCGCTCATGCCCCACTGGAGGGAAGCCCCATGTGCTGGAGCCATCTGCTTTCTCTGTCCTCTGCCACACAGGTCCCAGGACTCCTCAGGGAAGCAGGGGCTGGGGCTTCCTCCACTTCTGGCAGATTCTTGGGCTCTGTGCAGCAGGGGTCAGGGAAGGCAGCCAGCTCCAGCACATGGGGCTTCCCTCCAGTGACATGTGATTGCGGGAACTGCATGTTCATGGCATTCATCCCAAGTGTTAGATGTGGTCTGGTGTAGATGCACTTCTCACTGCAATGTGCAGTATGGGCCAGAGCCATGCACTGCTGGGCACCAGCACCTGTGCCGGGCATGACTGTTGCTGCCAGCAGGGGCTATGCACCATGGGGGAGTGTGTGGAGGGCCCCAAACTCCCTCACACTCCCTCACAACCACACCCTGCCGATCCAAGCTGTGCACTGCCACTGCCCCCCTTGGCATGGGCTCTGCACTGCCACCAGCCCCATGCTCCCTACCCCGGCCCAGTTGCAACTCCACACCAAGACTTCCCCTGCCCCTGATGCTTTCCTAGCTGGTGCCTGGAGTGACAGGGATACTGGGGAAACCAAGCAGGTCCCCCAGCAGCTACAGCAGTGGCAGCAGCAGCCCCGCCTGGAAGCTGTGCACTAGCTGGTCCAGGCCCTTTCACCCATAAGAGTAGGAGCAAGGCAAAATAGGGTATGTTGGTGGGGGGTGCCTCTTTCCCACCCTTATGAGAAGAAGGTCTGGGCAGGGTACAATTCATTGGTGGGCGCTGCAGGTCAAATGAAAGTGCCTAGTGGGCTGGGTCTGGCCTGTGGGCCATATTTTGCCTGCTCGTGTGTTACATGCTTCCCCATCACCCAGTAATCATCTATCACTGCATACTTCCTCACCTACCCACTCCACATCTCAGTGTGGTATGCCAAACCCATATAAAGAACATCTGTATAAATGTGCAAATGCCCTTAAGGTTGTAAATCTGAAACATTTTTGGAAAAAGAGACGCTCTAACTCATTTAAGCACTTTTGAAAATTTTACCCTTAAATACTTGTCTTTCATTTCACCCGTCTATAGAAAGAATATACTGTCTCAAGCTATCTCCAGTGCCTTCTGTGGAATTACTCTAATAACTATTCTGGGCTCAGATTTTGGTAAAATCTAGTTTGGTAACTAATGGCAAAGTGTGTTACTTCATGGGAACAACTGTCTCCTTTTTAAAGCACTAAGATCTAGAGGTGAAAGTTCTACTTAAGAGCCAGTTGTTATTGATATCCTTTATATACTTCTCAGTTTTATAGTTTACTTTTTATTTCTTACTATTTTGAAAAGGGGGGCAGGGGAGAACAAGAGCCCCAAAACAATACATTAAACAGGGCTGCAAAATCCAAGAGAACAGTTACATGAGAAAATAGTGAGCCATCTCCTTAGGTATACGTATGTCCATCAACTTTCAGTACAATAACAACATGTAAAAAGGTTAATACTAAACTAATACTTAGCTTTTCTGCTGAGCTTTTTAAAGATGTTAAAATATTTTTAAAGCTATGTGAACATTATTATCTATGCTTTACAGATAGCTTGATCCAACTTTCTAGAATGTAAAGATTTTTTTTAAAAATTCTAAAGATTTTTTTAATATGTATTCCAAAAATGAATCTGCATGGATTGACAGAATATATTATTTTAATCCCTTCAAGCTGTCTAACAGGTAAATACCATTTGAATGATTGACAAACTCCTTGTACATTAGGGCAGTCAATTACTCTTACATACAGAGGTTCCAAGATGCTATCAGAATATGTGTTTCACCCTCACTTGCACTGTTTTTGCAATGTTTATAACTAACTAAACAAGGCACAAAGCAGCAAAGAATTTGGTCATAATTTGCCATATTATGTCTTTTAAAAAAAATAATACAAATGTATCTGGTAGACATTTTCCTTGAACCAGTGCATTTCATACTGGTTCTCAATGCTCATTCTAGCCACTGTGTTAATGTTACAGTGTTACAGAAATTCTTCTTCCAAACACTGTGAACCCAGCTCTCATTTATACTAAGGCCACTTTATTTGCTCATCAAATGTGTTGACTCATTTTAAGTCCAAGCAGTGTAAAGTGACTTTAGAGTCCATCAGAATTCAGGCCTGTTCCTCTAAAAGCAGGCTTTGGCTTAGTCTGCACTATTTGGAAAGTGCAGTTGCAGGTAGCATGTGCAGAGATACACAAGCTTACTTTTATCTAGATTAGATAGATACTAATAGCAACGAAACTGCGGCAGTCCCTATATGGGCTGGATAAGTTCAGCTGAAGACCTGGGCGCATATTCAGCTGCTGAAGTCTACACCACCAGATCTTCAGTTACTGGAATCTGAACTAGCTAGATTACACCTACCTTGGATCTTTCTACACTCCTACAATTGAACATCTAATTGCATTGTAGACATGGTTTAGATAGGGTCACAACAATAGACTAAGAAAAATAAATACTGGTGAGGCATAATAATGGGTTGGTGATATTATAATCAGCATCTTTTTTTCCCTCTGCTCTGCTTCTTACCCTTCATGATCTGGCTTGCAAACGTACATGCCTTCTACCTTGTGATTTGCTCTGGGAATTTTTGCCACCTCTAATCTCTCTACTTTGTAAGTAATGATTCAGCTGTCTTGCTCCTTGTATGCTACGTGAGTATCGCCGATTTGCCTTCCCAATTGTTAATAGCAATTTATATTATTATTTAGGGGAATATTGTTTAAGAGAATGCTGTGTCTAGTTTTTACCATGCAGCAGCCCTTTTATGTTTCAGTAGATGGTCCTGGAAACTATTCTTTGGATTTTTACAACCCAGCCAGTAACAATAACATTGTACTGCTCCCCTTTTATCTTTTTGCTCCTTTGCGTGCCCCTTTCTATTCCTTTTATCCCATAGGAATAATTCAGAAGACCAGTGCAATCACACTTATTTCTAGAAGCACAATTATGTTCAGCTAATCTTACATTGTGAACTTTCTTTTCCTCCTGATTGAAAACTATTTGCCTTTATTATAGTCATTTAAAAGCAGTAAGCCTGTTCCTCTCATCCCCTTTTAAGGAGTGCTAGCTTTGGCTCCTGTGAAGATGTTATGAAATGGAGGCTGGTTCTATAATTAATTTCTTTCACCTGAGTCTCAATAGCCATTGTTAGCATCAGCACTGTGACTGTCATTTGTATGACTGTGGATCAACTTAGATGTAACTTCTCTTCGGACATCAATAGAGAAACACAGCATGTCTCTTTAGACTGCAGCTTTCTTTCCTTTTATTCTACTACTACTTCGTACATCATTTTCTTTTGCTGCCTTTATGATTGCTGCATTTGCATCTGCAAAGTGTTATCTCTCTATTCTACATCTCTGCAAAGTGTTTTTTATACTTTGCATGAAGGCTACTGTATAAAAATAAATGTAACTTCATTGTATAACTCAGCACTAAGTCTGGAGAGGCTTGGTACAACACACTGAAAAATGGGATTGCTTTGCTTCATATAGTTGCAACAGGCAATGACTCTGATACCTAAAGCCCCTGCAAATGGAAAGGTTCATTGGTCCATTCTTTTAGAAAAAAGCCTGTTCCTGCTCTTGTTTTTTGAATGGATACAGTGAGAACAGGTAGCTCTGGGAAGTTTTAATGTGTTAGTGCAGCTAGGGCTGATACCTAGCATTTTCATTTTAGAAAATGACCCAAGTTAGTCCCTGGCTGCACCACCTGCTGTGGCTGCATGTCATTCTTCTGCTCAAATATTGCTCTTGTGTTTTGATTTATTGGGCAGTCAGTTGCACAAGACTTCTGCCACCCTCCGCTTAGGGACCCCTGTAGTGGGCTGACCAATAAATCTTATTCTGAAGACAGGTCATGTATAATAGTTTGGTAGAAGCAAAAAATATGAAATAGAAATGTAGCAAGAAGGTGCTGTGTATTCTCTGCTTTGTCATCTTAACAAAATTTGTTTGCTGATGGAAGATCACTTTGTGCTTAAGGCATTGGGCTTGGTCTTTGAAGGCTGGAGTTCAAAGACAGCTCTGTTACAGGCTGCCTTCATGGCCTTGTACAAGTACAGTAGTTTTAGCCTTTTTGTTGTTGTTGTTGCAAGATTGGGGGGACAAATCACATAGAGTAGTGGCCTAGCGAGGCAAAAGACTAGTCAGAGACTTGAACAAAAGAGCAGTATGACTGAACACCTTTGGAACACTGATGATGGTGAATGCCAAGGAGAATACAAAAGAAACTAGATCATTTTAGGAGATCTAAAATGATCTATTGTCCCTGGGGTATTTTATTTTTTGTCCCTCATAATCTTTTGTGATGCTTCTAGTGGCCTCCATAACTGAGGGAGGCTTATAGATTTATTTGTGGGCCTAGGCCCACTGTCCTTTGCATAACAAATAGGCCTGTCTCCAACAGTGACAGGAGGGGATGCTTTAGAAGGACAACATACAAATACCATTCATATGTTCTCCTTCTAAAGCATCCCCTCCTGTTACCATTGAAGACGGGCCTATTTATTATGCAAAGGACAGGGGGCTTAGGCCCACCAAGAAATCTATAAGCCTCCTTCAGTTATGAAGGCCACTAGAAGCATCACAACTGATTATGAGGGACAACAAATAAAAAACCAGGGACAGCTGTTGAAGAAAAGTATGGTACTTCTCATGTTCTTACATTTTTAATGCTCTCCGTTAACAAAAATGGACCCAAGGAGAGAAACAGAAGAACCTTTTGTGTAACCAAATAAACCTACTTGGGCATCAGAAACGTGATCCCATGGGTAGAGAAGATAGCATAACAGCTGGAAGGGGTTGTGACAAATAGTGGCCATCAAGCAGAACAGAAGAGTCAGGAGGGTCTAGGCTGAAAGCTAGAGAAATGTGGAGGTAGCAGCAATCATGCAGATATTATTAGTAGAAGAAGTAGTAGATGTAAGCCATGGGTGAGCATGTGTTACACAGCTCTCCACATACCCACAAAGGAACTGATTGATACTGGTGATGGCCAGAGAATTCCATTCAGTTTGTAGGAGGTTTCTTTAACATTAGAGTTCCTCAGTTATATTCCTCATATTGACCAGGATAATGTTCTTTCATTGAGCCATTACTTCTATTTTATTGTTTGTTCTCTTTCCTTCCCCTGTTACTCCACCCACCATGTGTTTGAGGGGGGGAGGGGGAGGGAGGAGGGCAGAAGCGGGGGATTAGTAATCGTACATTTAAGAGAAATGAGGTAGAACATATTTTTATAGTATTTATCTCCTTGTCTTGAGCATTTTAATTCCATTTTAGAGACAAAATAAATTAATAAAAGTGGAAAGAGTTGGACTCTGATTTTGCAAGATAGAGACTTTTAGATCATCTAATCCAGGGGGAATAGGAACTAGTTCTTGCTATCCTGCCTATGTCAAAATATTTTTTTATTTTTTTATTATGCTAAGTGATATTAAACCATTAATACAAAGGTAAAAACTAAGAGCACCGCACAGAAGCACCACACTAAAGATCTTCCACACATCTGCTAATGGTTTATGCAGTCACTCTGAAGCTTTGAGTACCACTGAGAAAGGGTTCTCCCCAAGAAACAAACTCAAATGTTAATGCCTTTGAAGTTAGAAGAATTTCTGCCCTTCTTTCTTTCAACAAGACTGAGATGGATTTAATCCTAACTAATTTATCATGGAAACAGAAACACGCAAACATTTGGTGATATTTACAGGCAATGACTGTGACATTTTCAAATTATTAAAAAGCAATGAAACAAGGAAAGACAATTCTAAATTTGGGATAAAAAAATAGAGAGAGCCCTTGCAACAGTGTACTGACTTTTAACTACTACGGTGTCTGGGTATTTTCACAGACAATTTAGTGACAAGATGGATGCATCTGCTTTGGGGAAAAAAATCAGATGTTTCCATAAAATAAAGGAAGCACTGGATTTATAATTCTAAAATGTACAGAGACTTTTAGATTATCTAATCCACGGTGGACAACCCATGACATGAGTGCCACAAGTGACATGAGCAGCCCCTGTGTGCGGCACATGGCACATCAGGGAGGGGGCAGGCATCATGAGGCAGATAGTGCAGGGAGCAGAAAGCAGAGGAATGGATTAGGTAAGGAGAAGAAAGCACAGCAGCAGACTGGACAGGGAGTACAAAGCTGAGAAGAAGTTTATGCAGGGGGACGGGATTAGAGTTGCACTCAGGGAGAGTGTGGGGCTTAATATGTATCACACCTGCCAAAATGTTTGGCCATGAGTGAGCTAATCTGACCTCTTGTATAAGTGAGGCACTTAAATTTTATCTAGTTATTCAGTAACCTGCAGTCAACTAAAGAATATTTTCCAAAACAACACCAAACCTTGATCTGGAGATATCGAGAAATGAAAAATCGACCACTTCCTTTGTTAGTTTGTTCCAATAGTTAATCACATTCACTTTTTTTTTTAATTATATGTTATTTCTCATTTTAATTTCTCTAGTTTTAATTTTCATCCTTTTGTTCTTGTTATTCCTTTGTCTGCTAGATTAAAACCAATGTTTTAAGCTCTCCAAGGTACTTAAAGGTACAGACATTACACTTTTACTGGTATAAGTGATTAGAAACCAGTATCAGAAGTTTGGCACACAAAACTGGTCTATATGCATGTGGCGCTTGCGCCCCTCTCGCCGCCCAGTCTTTCAGGGTGTTGCCCCTCCCCTCGACTCCCCTGCCACGACTTGGATGTTAAACGCACTTTAAGAGGGGTCTACAGTGGAGATCTTAGCTTGGATGGGCCTCCCGATAGACGGTGGTACTCATGGTCGTCCGACGCGGTGTTCCACGGAGCTCCACCTCCCCTACACCCCATCCACATGCCAGCTGATGGGTGATGCGTTACTGATGTTTCCTGGACTCGTATGATGGCCTCAGACCAGTTCCCATGGTTCCAGTCACTCTCCCTCCCTTCTTGGGGAAGATTTCTTTTTTTTATAAAAAATATTCCTCCGAGTCAGGAGGACTGGCAGGGGTATCCTCCTTATTCCAGCTCCCTCTCAGATTCTCCGTTGTTTTCTCTCCCCTACTACAAGCAGGGAGCTCCCTTGCTTCCTGGGGGTAAGCCCCTTCAGGTGGCTGAAAGAGTGCCTCTGCTTGCCCTCCTTGTCTGCCTCCTGCTCTGCCTCCCACAGAAGGCTTAAAGCCCTTCCCTGGGCTGCCTGTTGGAGCCTCGCAGGCTGGGTCATCTCCTTCCCGTGCCGGAGCTCGCCTCATGAGCTGCCAGCCCATGCTCTTTCTCTCTGGCTCTCCCCCTTTCCCCGCTCCGCCAGGGTTTTTAAATCTTGCTGCAGTGGCTGATACGGCTGCTGGGATTGGCTCAGCTGTTCCCCTCGCCGGAAACAGCTGATGCCACAGCCAGTGTAATGCTGGTTCACGTGGCTGTGGCCACGAACGCAGCTCCTGCTCCTGCTGCTCTCCAAGAGGTACGTACGTAGTAAGTTTTATTTCTCTCCCCTCCGCAAATAAGTGCCCTGCTATTTTGATATAGATATCCACTGTTTTATAAGTGATAATTATTATGTTTGTATTGATTTTTTTAACTGATTTTATATTGCGTGATTACTGTTTTAGGCCTATATATGTAAGTTATCATAAGTCATGTCAAGTTTCCATTTTATAATGTCAAGCCTCCATCTTATTCCCATGCCTGGTTGTGTAACCTATGACTCATACTACCCCTCCTATGTAACTAGGTTCCTGAATGAATGGGGATGAATGAGGGTGCTTGAGAGACAATGGCAGTAGGTCTAAAAATAGCTCCTTCTCAATGACCAGAATATCAACACCAATACCTGGACCAGCACCATCCCACACCACATATCCACCCCAGAAGCCCTACTGGTAACCCCCTCTGGACAACACCGAGCTCAAGGTGACCCTGACTGGCCATCTAGACCCACTTTCAGCCTGGGATAGGTAGATATCACCTGCATAATTCCTCCTCCAATTTGGACTCTATCTCCCTTCTCCCAGATTTCAGCCCCTGCACCAAGTCTCTTTAACCCTTTAACCCCTGCTGCCATTGTGTGTGTGTGTGTGTGTGCGCGCGCGTGCGTGCGTGCATGCAAAGGAACCAATAAGATATCATGCCACCATCTCCCCTGTTCAATAAAACCACTATCATTTGTAACCCTGAGTTGGGTTGTGTTTTACTGAGCCCCGGTCCCTTCCCCATCTTAAATTCCGGTCTCTTCTCTTCCTCTCAGCTCCAACCCACCCCTCCCCCCCATTTTCCTGATCTCTCAATTCTGTCTCTCCTTTCCTGCCACGTCTCAGCTCCTCTCTGTCCCTTTTCTGCAGGCTCTCAGCCCTGTTGCTTTCTGCTTTCAATTAACACCAATTAACCTTAAGTTACCCCAACTTCCCTCCAGTCTGCCAGTTCTAACCCCAGCACCAGCAACTTTTACTTCAGTCTCCACCACCAGTAACCTAAAGTAACTCCAAGCCTCAGCTCCTCAGCCCAGCTCTCTTTCTAGTCTAACGGTTCTAATCCTGGTCCCAGTGACTTTCACCCGCTACACTTTTATCTCTCTCTCTTACCTTAACCTTCCCCCCAGGTGTCCCAAGTACACCAAGCACATACATACACACCACAACACCCAAGTTAGGAACTCACTTGTGTGTATATGTAGGTAATGTGAACTGATATACATGTATGTCACTGTGTATGATATACAAAACAGTGATCTGTGTATGTGTATTGGGTGTGCAGGTATTGGTAATAGATTCTGGTCTAATTTATTTTGGTCTGTACAGTGTGTGTAGGTGCTTGAATTGGTGATAGGTGTGTATTTGCCTTGGCTGGTAATTTTGGATGTGTATATGCCTGAATTGGTAGTGTGTGTGTGCACGCCTGGTGGGGGTGCATGCACCTAGAGTGTGTGTATGTGCCTAGTGTGTGTATGCACCTAATTGATTTTTGAGTGTGTGCATGTGCAATTGTGCACCACGCCCTCCTGTCTAACAGTGCAATATTGAGATCCTGAGAATTGGCCTGACCCCACAGGGCAACAGCATGACAAGATGAAAAACCAGCTATAGAAATGTTCCACAAAATCTATGGAACATTTTTGTGGCTGGTTTCTATCTGACCTTAAACTGAACTTATGGCAATGTAGCCCTGCCATGCAGCCCACTGCCAGCTATATGATGGAGCTTGGTTAACAGTTACTTACTGCAGTCTTTCATGGCATTGTACCTTATGGCTCTAAGTGCAGAGCCAGAAGCCCATCAGCTGATATCTCCACCCTCCCCTCCCTGCCCCAACTCTGGAGACTGGAAGCTTCAGGGCCCTGGGCTTCCCTGGATTAGAAACTTGCTAGCCCCATTTTGGTTGCAAGATTCCCATTAAAATAATGGCACAATTGGATCAGAGATGAGACACCATTCAGCCATTATTTTAAACATCTGCCAAGGGTTAATAAAAAGTTGGTTCAATAAAAGCTATCATCCTAAGAAATTCTTGCTTCTCATAATTCAAACCATCACAGCTACAACATCACCCTTATGCTATCTAGGGGCTCATAAAACATTTCCATTAGTCCATGAATTATTTTTGCCTTTTTGCACTGTCCCTCATTTTTAGCATTCCTTTTCACGTACAGACACTAGAACTTTATAGGTCAAGTACAAACATTCAGCAGCATTAGGAGGAGGTTAAATCATGTAAAAATGGCTGACCATCCTGACTTACCAGCGGGAAGCTAGCAGGAGGTTTGGGGGTCCAGCAGGCTGGAGGGGATCAAGGGTCTGCCAGGGGATGGGGGGAAATGTGACCCATGGGTGGTGTAGAAGGACAGGTCAGACCTACGAGTGGGGTGGGGTGGGGTGGGATGGAATGGGGTAGGGGGAGGGAAGCAGGCATGACCCCCCCACCCTACCCATAGGAGTGACTCACAGGTGGGTCCCACAGAGGAAGTAGGAGTGACCCACAAGTGGGGTGGGAGGGTAGGCTTGACCAATGAGGGGTAGAGGGAAGAGGCACAATCAATGGGTGGGGTAGGGTGAGCAGGCACAACCTTGGGTGCAGTGGGGTCCCCTGCAGTGAACATATATCCCTCTTGCCCTACCCACCAAAAGGACTTAATAGCTTGGCTCCGGTGGCAGCAAATTCTGACAAAAGCAGCTGCACCCAGAGCCGCCTGTAGATGGGCGTTGAGAGCACTGGCTGGGTGGGGAGCAAGAGGCCAAGTGGGCAAAAAATAGCCCAATGCAGGGGAAAGAGGGAGTGAAAAGCTCAGCCCCAATCTGGGCCAGTGGCTGGGTTTTCCCAGCCCTGGGACTGCACAGGGGAAGCAGACAAAAGTTCCATTTATTGGTTTGGCCTAAATCAAATGAAACTGATACTAAATAGATCCAGGTTTATCTTAGATTGGGTTCTGCAAACCAAGTCCATCATTGGTTTACATGCAGAGAACTTCTATTACAGTTTAGATTGATTTCTGGTTGCTGAGACGTTTAAGTGTAAAGTCAGCAGTGGGATGAGCTAAGTTTAAATTGGGAAGTCATTTTAAATCTGATTTAACCTCCTGAATGTCTGTACATAGCCATAGTGTCCCACAGTCATTTTCTTCAAAACCATATACAGAATAGATCACCTCCCTAATACTATTCACTATCCTGCTATTTATATACCCAAAGATGACATTAGTCCTTTTGCTATACTATCAAACTGGGAGATCATGTTGAATCTATTGTTCACTATGACCTGTAGGTCATTTTCTAAGATGCTTTTTCTTAGGATACAGTTCCTTGTACTGTAAGTATGGCCAGTGTTCTTTGTTCAATGTTGTGTAAATTTGCATTCTGTCTTAAAATGCATTTTATTTGAATGTGCCTGTGTAATCCACATGACTGTGTGTCTGTCCATGATTTACCATTTTGCATGTCATTCACAAATTTGATCAGCCATGATTTTATATTTACTTTTGCATCATCCATGAAAACTCTGAACCACACCATGTCTAGTACACATCCTGATGAAAGCCCAAAACAATGATGATTTTACCTTTTATGGCTATTTTTAAAAATTGTGCCAGTTTTCTAATTCTTTAAACATTTACACACTGAGCTTTATTAATGTTGATTGCTGGGTTATTTGAGTATAATGGTTATCATGCTATACTAATCTGACCCCCCTGGTAGGAGCTATCCAATATTTATTATTGTCCCTCTAGTAGGTGTAGAGGACAAGATTCATAGAATCATAGAATTGAAGGACTGGAAAGGACCTGCAAGATCATCAAGTCCGATCCCCTTCCATGGGCAGGAAGTTATTGGGCTGAAATGAGCTCAACAAGGTGCTTTTCCAGCCTCATCTTGAACACATCCAAGGATGGTGACTGCATCACCTCTGCTGGAAGTGTGTTCCAGATTCTGGTGACCCTTTCAGAGAAAAAGTTGTTTCTTATGTGCAGCCAAAATTTACCTCTATTAGCTTGTGCTCATTGGTCCTTGTCTTCTCTTGAGGTGCCTTCCTGAAGAGTTGCTCTCCTAGGTCTTGATGCTCACCCCTGATGTACTTGTAGGCAGCTATCAAGTCACCTCTCAGCCTTCTTACTCGAACTGAAAAGGCCCAGTTCCCTGAGTCTCTCCCCATAGGGACTATCCTCCATGCCCCTAATCATACAGGTGGCCCTTCTTTGTACCCTCTTGAGCTTATCCAAATCTTTCTTGAAGTGCAGTGTCCAGAACTGGGCATGGTACTTCAGCTGTGGCCTCACCAATGCTGAATAGAGAGGGAGGAGCACCTCCCTGGATATATTGGCAACACATTGGCTGATGCACGCCAGATTTCATAGTTTCATAGTTGGTAGGCTCAGAAGGGACCTGAGGAGATCATCTAGTCCAACCCCCCGCCATGGCAGGAAAGAATACTGGGGTCAAACAACCCTCGCCAGATGTTTGTCCAGCCTCCTTTTAAAGACCCCCAGGGTAGGAGCGAGCACCACTTCTCTTAGAAGTTGGTTCCAGGTCCTAGCTGCCCTGACAGTGAAATAGCACTTCCTAATGCCTGAAACTACCCTCCGCTAGCTTGTGTCTGTTGTTTCTTGTAACCCCTGGGATTGCTCAGGGGAACAGGGACTCTCCCAATGCCTGCTGGTCCCCCTCAACTAGTTTGTAGACTGCCACTAGATCCCCTCTCAGCCTTTTCTTTTGGAGGCTGAACAGGTTCAGGTCCCTCAGCCTCTCCTCGTAGGGCCTGCCCTGCTGACCCCTGATCATGCAGATGGCCCTCCTTTGGACCCTCTCCATATTGGCCACATCCCTCCTGAAGTGCGGCGCCCAGAACTGGATGCAGTACTCCAGCTGTGGCCTGACCACTGCCGCATAGAGGGGAAGGATCACCCCCTTGGACCTGCTTGAGATGCATCTGTGGATGCACGACAAGGTATAGTTGGCCTTCCTGACTGTGTCCCGACTTCGTTGGCCCATGGTCATTGTGGCATCAATGATGACTCCAAAATCCTTTTCTGTCTCAACACTGGCGAGAAGGGAGTTCCCCAGCCTGTAGGTGTGCCGCTGGTTCTTCCTCCCCAGGTGCATTACCCTGCACTTGTCAGTGTTGAACCCCATCCTGTTCTCTTTGGCCCACCCCTGTAACCTGTCTAGATCCGCTTGCAGCCTGTTCCT
>NW_005842127.1:215903-227235 GCF_000455745.1 Alligator sinensis | reverse complement strand
CACCACTGTCTCCTAGTTTCTTACTGAGAATGGGGTGAGACACCATGCTGAAGGCCTTCCTGAAGTCCAGAAAGACTATATCCACTGCGACACCTGCATCCAAGGGCTTGGTGACCTGGTCGTAGAAGGCCACCAGGTTGATTTGACAAGACCTGCCCCTAATGAACCAATGTGGTTGCCCCTGAGCATAACCTCCCCTGCTGGCCCTTCCTGGACATGTGCCAGGATAATTCTTTTGAAAAGCTTCCCCAGGACCGAGGTAAGACTCACAGGCCTATAGTTTCCTGGGTCCTCCTTCCTCCCTTTTTTGAAGATGGGGACCACATTGGCCCTTTTCCAGTCCTCCGGCACATCGCCCAAGCGCCATGAGCGCTCATAGAGCTGTGCCAGAGGTCCCGCAATGACCCCTGCTACTCCCTTCCGCACTTTCAGCACTCTGGGGTGGAGATCATCAGGACCTGTGGATTTATACATCTAGTCCCTCCAGAAGTTCCCTGACAAGGTCCTCATTAACCCTAGGCCTGGGCCATCCACAGGGCCCTCGTTTGCCCTTCTGGCAACTTCATTGCATTGTTGGCTCATGCTCATCTTTCAGGTCTCATTCAGATGCTGTGCCAGCCAGTGGACCACCACCCATCATGTAGTTATGGTGAAGGTTCTTCCTACCCAGATGAAGAACCCTGCACTCTTCCCTTTTAAACGTCATCTGATTCCATTCCACCCATCAAACCAGTCTGTCAAGGTTATCCTGGATCTGTACCCTATTCTCTGATGTGCCCATGTTTTCCCACAGCTTAGTATTGTTGTCCTGTGGGGCCAGGCCAAATCTCAGGATCTCAAAATTGCACTGTTAAATAGGAGGGTGTGATACAACTGCACATATACACACACAAAAATCAATTAGGTGCATACACACATACTACGAACTCAGGCACATACACATCCAAGATTACCAGTCTAAGCACATGCATACCTATCACCAGTTCAAGCACATACACTCTATACACAACAGAAATTAGACAAAATCAGTTGTCAATAGCCGTGCACCCAATACACACATGGGGATCACTAATTTGTATATCATGCACAAGATGAGATAGATATCTATGTTAGACCCCGACTCCATATGGCACCCAATGACTAGGGAGATGACAGTCCAATCGCTCATGGGTCCTGTTACTCATTAGCCAGAGGAGGTAGGGAGCAAACACCAGCACACATTGCTTGCAACAGCTTTATTCAGAAGGTAGACAGCTTTGGACAAGGGTCCCAAAAAACAACAAAGTGGGGACCTGCGTTGAACATTACTTTTTTTCACATTTTATACGCCTTGGTTCATACATATTAACATTTACTCCACCTATGTCCCTCCTTTGGTTCCACCCATTTCTCCTCCCATCTCAAGCTCCTCCTCTGTTTACTGTTTACTTCATTAACATGGAATTGCCTATGCATTTCCTTGATTTACATGTCTCTCTGCTAAGAATGCATGCGTAAGTCCATGAACTTGGGTACTTTTGGTCACTTGCTGGTTCTTTCTTGTTCTTTCCTGATTTCAGCACCGTCTCCAAGGCCATATTTCTGCTTTATCTCCTAATAATAGCTGTGTCTGTCTTCACTACCCCTCTTTATAGGGGCAGACCTTCTATGACCCTAGTGGCAGGGGCATGCCCAGGCAAGGGTCAGCCCTGGTGTACTAAGCATGTGAATTCCAGGTAGGGACATGCAGCTTCAGGTGTCTGTGTTGCAGTGGTGGGTTGGCTAGTTTCTGCAGCAGTCTTTGTTTTCCAAATCTTGAGCCAGGGAGGGTCAATGCAGGGTGATGGTTGGATCATCGAGTTAATGGTTCAGTCATTCAGGGGGAGCTATTTTTAGACCTACTGCTATTATCTGTAAATAGAAGACAAAGAAACCCACTCACTCAAAGAACCAGTTTACATGGGAGGTGGAAGTCATGAGTCACACAATTACAACCAAGTTATAATAAGGTATGCCCAGGCAGGCAACACAACATGGGGACTTGACATGACTTAACATGACTTAAGCTAACTTACACATGTAGGCCTAAATCATATAGTATAAATAAAAAAAAAAAAAGTAAAAATCAGTAAAACAGTAATCACATAAAACAGTAAAAATCAAGATAAACACAATAATTATACAATATAAAACAGTGGATGTCTATAACAAAATAGCAGTGCACTTATTTGCAAAGAAGGACAGAGAAAAAAACAACTTGCTACCAAAATAAAATGCTAAAGCGTATCCTATTTCTTAGCTTACTTATAATTATATATAGGGAATAGAGAGGGGGAGAAAAGGTCAGAAATAGTTGGGGAGGCAGGAGCTTCCTAAGGCAGGATGCGAGGAGAAGCCGAATTGCAGGTATAGCTTGACCTGAGTTAAGCAATGTTGTTTTAGCCGAGCGGCTCTACGTTATGTTATAGCCTAGGGGCTTGTGTGTTTTGCTTTGTTGTTGTTAAAACCGGTGGCTTGGGTGAGGCTATTAGGGGTGGGAGGAGGCCTCATAGGGGACTCACAGCAGAGTGTGACGGCCCCAGCGCCAGCGGGCGCAGCACACGGGGTGCAGAGACCCCAGCCCCAGAGGTGGGTGTTTGAGAAGCCCAAGTTGGGCATGGCAAGCCCCAGAGAAGGGGGGCAAAACTTTTTAAAAGCCCAAGTTGGGCACGGCGAGCCCCAGAGAGGGGAGCGCATAATTGAGAAGCCCAAGTGTGGGCACGGCAAGCCCCAGAAAGGGGGGAGCATAATTAAGAAGCCCAAGTGTGGGCATGGCGAAACACGGGGTGCATAGCCCCCAGCCCCGGAGAGGGGGCACGGCGAGCCCCAGAGAGGGGAGCGCATAATTGAGAAGCCCAAGTGTGGGCACGGCGAGCCCCAGAGAGGGGAGCGCCTTATTGAGAAGCCCAAGTGTGGGCACAGAGAGCCCCAGAAAGGGGGGCACATTATTGGAAAGCCCAAGTTGGGCACAGCAAGCCCCAGAGAAGAGGGGCACCATTTTTAAGAAGCCCAAGTTGGGCACGGTGAGCCCCAGAAAGGGGGCCACATTATTGAGAAGCCCAGGTTGGGCACGGAGAGCCCCAGAAAGGGGGCAACATTATTGAGCAGCCCAAGTGTGGGCACTGGGAGCCCCAGATAGGGGGCTGCATTATTGGGAGGCCCAAGTTGGGCACGGGAAGCCCCAGACAGGGGGGTAACATTTAGGAAGCCCAAAGGTGGGCACAGAGAAGGAAGCCCCAGGAAGAACAGGAAGGGGCCCAAATAGTGAGAGAAGTGAGAGAACGATGATTCCATCGGCGAGGTGTGGACTGCGGTGTAGGGGAGGAAGCGGAGCTGCAGATAACGCCCATAGTGGTGGGGCAGTATAAGGGCAGCCTCCCGCTGATTAATACTAATTAATTAATTAAGATCAAGGCGTGGCACGTGAGTAGGCAGGCGGTTGCCCCAGAGACAGGTGTGGGGGCCACATTGAGGGCGGCCCAGATCGCGTACCTGTCACAGTGGTCCAGCCCATTACCTTCCAGTTTGGTTGAGAGAATCTCATGGAAATAAAATCAAGGGCTTTACTGAAGTCTAAGTAAATGACATCAACCTCATGCCCTTCATCCAGATGGTTAGTTACCTGGTCATAAAAAGACATCAGCTTTGTCAGGCATGATCTACTCTCAACAAGGACATGTTGGTTGCTTCTCAATACCCCATCAGTTACCAGCTTGTAACTGATGGCCTCCTTAACAATTTTTTTTCATTTTTTTTCCCCCAGGACCTAAGTTAGACTGACCAATCTGTATTTTGCAGTCATCCCTCTTCCCTTTCTTAAAGATAGGCGCCATGTTTGCCCTCTTCCAGTCATCCAGACCACTCCTGAGTTCCACGATTCTTCAAATAACTTTGCCAGTGGTGCTGTTATTAGCCCCGGCCAGTTCTTTCAGGGATCTCAAATGCAGGTCATCTGGCCCAGAAGACTTGAAAATGTCCAAGTATTGTACGAGATCCCTCACTTATTCAGGGTTGATTGCATGTAGTCTGTTGTCTTCCCCATATTCCCTGGGCCTCTGGTTAGGTGAACAGCCCCCATTTGATTTCAGCAATACCAATGTGAAGTATGTATTTAGGAATTCTTCCATTTCACAGGGATCAACTGTGGGCTTCCCATCAGTATTCAGTAGGAGTCGCACAGTGGAGTCTGATTTTTTTTCTTGCTCCCTATATATCTATAGAAGGACTTTTTTTGCCCTTTCTTTTGGTTACCAGCTTGATCTCCATGCCTGCCTTGGCTTACCGTGTCTCGTATCTGCAAACCCTGGTGATATAGATGTATTCCTCTCTGGTTGCTGAACCATTCTTCCATTGTTTATAAGCTTCTTTTTTCTTTTTCAATAGTTCCCTAATATCCCTGTTGAGCCAAGCATGTCTCTTGGCTCCTTTCCTGCTTTTTGTCCTTGAGGAGATGGCCTGTTTTTGAGCAGTGAGAATTGCCTCTTTAAGGAAGCACCACTGTTCCTGAACTTATTGACTCCAAGATGAACAAGGGCCGACAATGCGAGGTCACGGTCAATAGGGCTAACCGTACTTTGTCGTGCGTCCACAGATGCATCTCAAGCAGGGCCAAGGAGGTGATCCTCCCCGTCTATACGACACTGGTCAGGCCGCAGCTGGAGTACTGCGTTCAGTTCTGGGTGCCACACTTCAGGAGGGATGTGGATAGCATTGAGAGGGTCCAGAGGAGGGCCACCCACATGATCCAGGGACAGCAGGGCAGACCCTATGAAGAGAGGTTATGGGACCTGAACCTGTTCAGCCTTTACAAGAGAAGGCTGAGAGGGGACCTGGTGGCCATCTATAAACTCACCAGGGGGGACCAGCAGGGTTTGGGAGAGGCCCTGTTTCCCCTAGTGCCCCCGCAGGGTAACAAGGAATAACGGCCACAAATTGTTAGACAGTAGGTTTAGACTAGACATCCAAAGGTACTACTTCACAGTCAGGGCGGCTAGGATCTGGAACCAACTTCCAAGGGAAGTGGTGATGGCTCCTATCCTGCGGGTCTTTAAGAGGAGGCTTGATGTCTACCTGGCTGGGGTTATTTGAGCCCAGTTTTCTCTTCTCTCCATCAGACTTGATGATCTACAAGGTCCCTTCCGACCCTCCTTCTATGAATCGATGAACTTCCAAATCATCCAGTTGCTGGTCGCAGAGGGCCTCTCCAATTAGCCTCCCGAGTTTGCCGAAGTCTGCCTTTCTGAAATCTAGGACTTCTGTGATCACTCCACACTACATTTATAATTGTGGCATTAAGAAAAAATCATTAATGCTTCAAATAAGGGAAATGTTCATATTTGCATATGTAAAGTATCCTGAAAATATGAAATGTAGCAGCACTTGCCTGGGAATAATTCATAGGCACAATACTTATGAACTCTTAACACTGGAGACCAAATGGTTAATATAAAATAAAGTTATGTTCATATGTTGGCTCAAAAAATTTCATTCAATTTTAGAAACAGAATTAAAAATGCATTGAAAAATGCTGTAAGTTTCAGCACAATATCTAAAATGATGATGGCTGCATTTTTAAAACACAAAATAATTGGATTAGATATTCACTCAAAAAGTTACATGATTTATAAAATAACACTATTTGGCTAAGCTTTTGAAAAGATCTTTTGATATGTTTATTAGATATGCTTATTAGATATGCTTATTAGATAGTTTATATTTTCAGAATTTCATTTTTTCTGAAATGTGATTAACATTTCAAAATTAAATAAAAAGTAGCGTATATATTTCCCCAAAAAAGGGTTATAAATAATATACCTAGGTTTTCAATTAGATATAGAGCTATTGAAATGCACACTGACATTTTGACAAATGATAATTGCTGCTTCAGTTTTAAGTAGAAAAGAGACAAATATTTTTACAATTATTTTCTTAATTTTTCAACCAGTCCTTGAGTTTAAACTTTTCTTGTGGATTTAGCGGTGGATTCTTAGGCATTTTTTGACCTCGTAGATAATCTGCTGAAATAGGAACTGGCATTTAGTGAGTTTGGAAGGGAGGGGGTGGAGAGGGATGATAAATTCCTTATTCCCTAAAGATGGTTGTGCTACAAAGCAGTCTCCTTATAGCCAAGGAAGGCTGGACTAACTTTTACACTGCCTAATCATGCCATTCTCTAAAGGTCTGACTCTTGTGCTATATACATCACAGACAAAACTCTCTGGTGCAGGATCAAAATGTATATGGGCAGGGGATGATGCTTAAGTGACATAAGACACTTTTATTGTTAAGTGAGACTTTCCTTTCCCCAATTCTTGGAGCTAAAGAACTCTACTGATCCCTACTAGTCAGACTGCAACTTAATACAGGGTACCCAGGTGGCTGTTGATTGTTGTTATGTAGTTACTAGCCTGTTCTGGTGCTGCATCCAGAACCCAAAATGAGTTCATTATACACTAGGCACTAGAATCTTTGTCAGCTTTGTCTTTTATGACTTGCATAATTTAGTGCAATTGCTTTTAACTCACTACTAATTATTTACTATACCGATAACTTGATAGATGGAAACTTAATTGGATGCCTGAAATCATCTTCCACTTTATCCCCATGCTCATTGTCCTAATCTTCTTTCCCAATTTTGCTGTTGCTCATCTGGGACTCAAATATGTTAGGGCTGAATGTTAGCACATGAATTAAAGTAGGTTCCTTGCACACTTCAGTAGGATAGTCATTTGTTTTGCTCAGTCACTGATTTTTTTTAACTCTTTATCCTGTACTTGGGGATAAGCAGGTCTCTGAAGGAAAATGAAGAAAAGAATGATTTTAGAAATTAATAGATTAAAATTGGCATGTCAGAAATTAGGCCTAATCAGTAAACAAAAGAATGAAAAGATTGTTTCATTCATCACCCTCATTGGAGGTATAAAAAAATGAGATGTAGGAGACCAAAATAGCAGAAGAGAGTCTGCAATTCTTTGGGGAAAATCCTGCATGTTTCTTTCTTGGTTCAGAGACTGTCCTTTTATATGTGAGCCTGTCATAGAGACTCCACTATCTTTCTCTCTTAGCTGCTTACAGGTCACCTTTTTGTGTTCTTCCCTCTTCCCCCATCAGCTAGAAATTTTATACCTTTTAATATAAACTCATTTTCTCATGCAATCACATGACCCAAGGGGGTTTGGGCTCAGATATTCAAAGATATTTGAGTGCATAAGTCACATAGACACTTTGGAAAATCCTGCTAGGTGGATCTAGCCTTGTACCCTTATCTTGGCTCATATGTGCCTACTTGTGAAGAAGTCAAGCAATTGACATCAAAGAACAATTGCTCCTTAAAAAATGTCATAAATTCTCATTTACAAAAAATGCATTCAAGAGGAATGTCCTATAGGCAGTTTGAAAAAACTGAACAGTGCTGTAGATATTTTTTTCATCCCCTCAAACCTCTCATTCATCTTTCTCTTTCCTCATCACCCCCTACTTCCTATTGTGATAGTAAGAGATAGTCAAGGAGATGGAAACTTATCATCAAAGTAACAACAAACACAGTTTGAAATCCCAGTACAGATGCATTTTTCATCTCTTCTCCATTCATAAAACATTGTGTGCTTCAGCAGAACAAGCATAGAATACACACCTTCTATATTTCACTTTTACTCTCTTGCCTTCATCATGTCCCAATGAACATGTACATGCATATTTTATAAGCTGCTCTGATGAGTCTTATCTGCCTCAACAGTGATACTATTTCTTACGCCAAACCTTATTTAAAAGGAGAGTAGAGGATTAACCTAACACCTTCAGTTTATTTAACCTTTCTTTTTAAATAAGGAAGCTACTAAAATGGTTTTACCAGGGCAAGTTTTCACTAGAAGCTGTCTTATATGCAGGGAAAAAACTCTAGCAACAAGACATGATACTGTCACAAAAAAACCCCAAAAAACAGAAACAACTTGTAAACTCAAGGTTTGTATATGGTTAGGGATACCCCTAATTAAACTATCATTAACCTACAATTGGCACAGCTGCACCAGCACTGATTCCAGCATTCGCAGGAGGACAAAATGAGTATGTCTAGTGGTAAAAAATGAGTGAAATACCTGAAGAGTTTGTCACAGCAGGAAGATACAAAATTCATAACATGCCATATACTTTAGACTGAGTTTATCAGAAGCAGCCCACAGAATCTTGGTTATACTACAGCACAAATGCCCTGGTATTTATTATTTATTACAATTATTAAGTGGAACTGGATGGGTTGGGAAACAGGTAACAGCAGAGGGACCTTGCTACCCTTAGTCATTAGGTTGAATGACCAGATCTGCAACAACTGAAAGTCACTCTCAGTGTTTTCTCTCTGATGTGTTTAATATGTATAAACTGTTATCCTTCAGATAAGTATCTGAACAGCATAAAAACATATATCAGCATCCCTGTGTGAGAGGGAAATATTTCAGTCTTAATTTTATAAATGGGCACAATAAGGCAGAGAGAAGTCATATGACATCCAAAGACTTACAGGCTTTAATTACATAGTTAACATATCAAGTCCAGCACAGCTGCCTTCAGTCACTGTGCTGCACTGAATGGGCTCTCCAGCTGCCTCCATGTGGTGCTTGGGATGAGCCAGTTAATGACTGCAGAGTGCACAGTCTCCCCTCAGCTAAGTAGCCCAGCAGTGCATCTGCACAAACATAGCTACTTGGCTTCTGATTTAGGCAGCAGATAACTTGGTGCAGCACATGTTTTAGAGCCCTGCTGCTGGGGAAGGTAAGTTTACTATGTTGGTATAGCCATGCTGAGTGTGTTAGAACCCAAGACTGGGACACAAGTATTTTGATTCTGAGCCTTAAACAATGTTTTCTTCTCATTCCTGTTCCTAGTGGATGGGAACCCACATCACAGGGACTAACTGAAAACCTTTGCAGTGTTAACAGAAATGATAATGCCTGAATGAACTAGGAGAGCAAACTACTGTGTCTGTCTTCTCACCCCTAGAGGCATTTCCCTTATATCACAGCAGAAGTGTGGTGGTAGAGACATATGGAGAACCTGTTGTGTGAACAAATATTGACCTTGTTCTTGTAGAGTGCTTTTCATTAGTAAATCTCAGAGTATTTTAAGAATTGGTCAGTATGGCCTTCCCTGTTCTACAAACAAGGAAACTGAGGCATGGTGAGACTAACTGATAGTCTAAAGAACACCCTGTAGTTTAGTGATTAACCCAGGATTATAAGCCAGAACTCCTGGATTGTGGTGCCATAGTACCATTTGCAAAAGTTCACAACTTTGAGTATTAAATTAACTGTAATATACAAGTCCACTTGTGTAATACATTAAAAGGTATTAATATTCTGAAAAATAATGGTGTTATATACTTCATTCATGTTGACAGTGAACCAGATCCAAAACTCATTGAAGTCAACGAAAAGACTCCCATTAAATTTAATGGTGTTTAGATGAAGTACAGTGTCAGCATTATTAACAAATGTCTCAAGTTTTTGCTAAGGCATTACTAGAATTTTAAATAGTTTTGTCTTTTTATGACACATTAAACAGCTAGTGTTGCTTGTATAAAGGGTGTGAACTGCAGCACAATGACACCAGTGCTATTAAAGATCGTACTTTATAAACATGGAATACACAGGTAACTGTATTATTTTATTCCTATTTCTCTATGTTAAAATGCAACATTTATTAATGAAAGGTTGAAAAATTAACACTTTGATTAAGAAGTGTGGAAGAGACTCTCTTCCCCTTTGAAGGGTTTTTTTTAGTTCCATGGTGTTTCAAGGAGAGTTCACTGAAGTGCATATAATACATGTCATTTAACACTGAAATCATCAAAGGTGGGTATTTATCCCTATGCTGCTGACTTCTTTTAGAATCTTTATTTCAGGATAGTTTTTCTGGGATCTTGGAAGACTGTGACTTTCCTGTTAGCCAGAGCCCATTCAGTTGGTCTGATTTTTCATTTTAATTATACCAAAGAAATATAACTGGAACTTGTTTCCTATATACACAAGGGCCCATTTCCATTATTTAGGGACTGGAAAGAGGCCCTTAAGTGCCTGTACTTGGGGATAAGCGGGGCTGTGACAGAAAATGAAGAAAATAATGATTTTGGAAATGAATAGATTAAAATTGGCACGTCAAAAATTAGGCCTATCGGTGAACAAAAGAATGAGAAGACCGTTTAATTCACCATACTTATTCAAGGTTTAAAAAGAGAGACGTGCGTTTAACTGAAGAGTTTTAATTCAGTTAATCCACACATGGTTCTCTTTAAGGGAAAAGCCTGAAGACCCTGTCTGTGTCTATGTCAGATATTAGGAAACACTTTCTCATGAGGAGGGTAGTAAAGCATTAGAACAGGTTCCCCAGAGAGACAGTGGAATCTCCATTCTTGGAGGTTTTTAAGACCTGGCTAGATAAAACCATGTCTGGGATGATCTAGTTGGGGATGGTCCTGCTTTGAGCAGGGGGTTAGACTAGATGACCTCCTGAGGTCCCTTCCAACCCTAACTTTCTATCTTTCTGTGCCTGTGTGTGTATGTATGTGTATATGTGTTTTGGTGGATGGGAGAAGAAAGAAAGTGAGAGTTGCTGTGCTTAACCTTCAATAACAAAGGCAAATATTCAGACTAAATTACAGCATGAATGTGGTATTTTGAAGTCTTAGTACATTAAATGTCTGTTTTAGGCTGCTATCCATTCATAATGCTGAGAAACTGGAAATGGTAGAAACAGCCACCAATAATAAATGCCAGGGACATGTCCTGCATAATGAAATAACTTACTAAAGCTGGCCAGAATTTTTTCCTTCTGTCATGGGGAAAGCTTCCATTTTGCAGACTGTGTTTTGATCCCCAATCCTTTAAAATTGAAGCACTGGTCTTCCCAAAACATTTTATAATACCTTGGGCCAACTTAAAATTGAATTGCATCAACCTATCATCAAACCGACTTAAGGTAGTTCAGTTCCACTTCCCCATTTCCCTCTATGGAGGTTCTTTGGCTAGATGGTATCTCCTGTGATTCCTCCCCCACACCTGTTTTCCCTCAAGTTTGAACTGTTGTGGTTCATCATGGAAAGAGACACTAGCTCTTAGAAGACAACAGAAATAGAAGGCAACTCCAGCAGGTCAAGTGGATTCAGTTCAATACTGAAGATGTCAGATAGTCACCCCATAACACCTTTATTTAATGCATGCCTTGTTTTTGCCAGTGTGTCCTACAGGAACTTGGTATCCTACAGGAACTTGACATCTCCATGGTTTGGGGGCTTTTCTTGATAAAAATTGGTTTTTGGGGGGGG
>NW_005842127.1:200472-215872 GCF_000455745.1 Alligator sinensis | reverse complement strand
GGGGGGGAGGGGGCGGGGCTTTCCTCAAGTTGGTGATGTGGGAATTTTATTTCACAATTAATTTACAAACTGTTCAGCTACCTCATTTCACTGCAAGATTTTTCACAAACTATTTCCTTTTTTTCTTTTCTAGCTTTGAGTCTCAGTAAAGCCTAATCTCCCCAGCCACATAACAACAAGGTTTGTTTCAGTTTATCTGACTAGAACTACAACCCCAACATCTTTGTAACAAACCAACCAAACACGAAAGCTACCTCCTTGGAGTTTATAGAACAGATTTTTTCCCTTGCCAGAAGCTTTGTTTCTTGTTATTAAACATGGCAGTAAAAAACTGTTGAGAAAATGGTTTGGAACATCTCCAATGTATCTGTCTCAAAGCCATTCCAAACAGCCATCCAAAGAAAAAGCAGGTTCACATGCTCTAAGGTTCAGACAATATGCAATAGTCTAACATGTCTTCCTGCAGATATTTCTTCACCAGGGAAATTTCCTCCTCTAGGATGCCTTTCTCAGCTCAGTATTACAATGTGGCTTTCAGAGAGCTAGATTTCCTAGCAACCTGTTCTATTACAGAAGACAATCTTTGAGCAAGTGTTGTCTTTTATCACATAGGGGAGTTTCAACTCATCTTGCTATTGGACCTCTGTTTTTTCTGTCTAAATAGAATGTGAACAGTAAATTTAGGATTTGGAGATCAAACTTTATTTTTCATGTCATGAGTTCTTCATTCCAACAGGGATATTTTAGCTAGAGTAGCAGTGTTGATTGCAGGAAGATTTCTTACAAGCTCTAAAGGTCTGATATAACTCATTAAACACTATCTTGTATAATTTCGGGATAAGTTAGGGCCAAATCTGCTTGTTCCAGGTATGCCAGTAATCAACTTGACTTAACTCAGTGGAACTAATCTTATAAATAAAACATACAGAATTGCCACCAATGCCCAATTTCTAGGTCACCTGAAGATTAAATGGGTTAAGGAGAGAGAAGCTGATCTAGTGGCAATCACATCAGCTTCATACTTGAGGAAAATAGAATTCACACCTGCTGTGTGACCTTGGACAAGTCACTTAGCTTGCCTCTTCCAGTTAGCTTGTCAGTCCTTTTATCTGCAAAATGGAAATATCATTTCCCTCCTACATGCAACTTTTTTTCCAAGGCATGTGTTCTAAGACCCTCAGATACTATCCTAATGGGGACCATATCAGTACCAGAGAAAAAGAAGCTGTAGCTTCCTTGGTTAATACTTTAGCCAGTGTTGCTACACCTCAACAAAGAAATCGGGCCTGAATAAAGTAATAGTTATCAGCAGGGAAAGCACACACATTTAAAATTATAAGACCTTCTTTCCCTTTCTCTTTCTTCACGCTATTAATACTGGGATCTACAGCACCTCTACCAAATATTGCAAATAGCATCAGCCATGCCTGCAAAGTTCTGAGCAAGGTTATTGCTTGTAGCCATGTTCGTCTAAGGACACAGGCAGACAAAGTTATTTGGGTAAATGTGATATCTTTTATTGGACCAACTAAATAGTTGGAAAATGTGTTCTTTGAAACCTTTTGGGCACAAACGCCCTTCTTCAGGCATCAGAAAGAGTCTGCTGTTGGTTTGGGTGCTCTCCTAGGTAGATTAGAGCCTGGTTTCTAACCTACCAAGGAACACACACAAACCAACAGCAGACTGTCTCCAATGCCAGAAGAAGGGCATTTGTTCCTGAAAGCTTGCAAAGAACATTTTTTTCCTAACTATTTAATTGGTCTAATAAAAGATATCGCATTTACCCAAAGAACCATGTCTGCCTAAATTCTGAGAGAGGCATTCCACCATCCACTTGTATCTGATGATTTTATTATTTCTTTAAAGGGAGGGATAGTTTATTTTGGGATATCTGTGCATACTTCTGGTATCAATACCACAGAAGCCATAGTTTGTGGTAGTCATAAAGTTTAAAAATCACATTTAGCAGGCTGTATTTGTGCTATAATAGTGCAACTCTGTAGTTTACTGTTTGAATCCTTGTTGCAACAAATACATATTTTTAAATGGGATTAAAAATGATACAGGGCTTGATTGCAGTGCTTGTGATGTTATAGCCTTAAAGGCTTACATTAACATAGAAGAAGACTTAAAAGAAAGGTCAGATATGCCATAGTTGTCTTTTTTTTTTTTTTAAACTGTCTTGTTTAATGAACCTAAAATCATGTTGAGAGAGTTCTATTTGGCATAAGAAAATATTAACATTTCCTTTGCAAAAAAATTAGGGGAAATAGAAAATGTCTTACCTTGCTTATGCAGAAAATGTTTTATTTTCCTGTGTATGCTCAATTATTCCAGCTGTCTCCATAATATTTGAATACTGTGTGGTTAAATAAATAAGATCAGATCCCAGGCTGGTATAAATCAACATGGATCCACTGCAGTCACTGGAATTACTCTGGTTTATGCGAGTTAACATCACACTTCTTATCTGTTTTAAATCTGTATTGCATATTCAGTGTTTATTACACACAGAATTTCCCTTGATGTTACAGAACTGTACAACATAGCTCTTAGTTTATATTTATAGAAAATGTTTCCCACTGCTAATTTCAAAGTACTTTATAGACATAGAAGTAAATTACAGTGAGCTTCAGAAAATCTAAGTGTGACTGAATTTTATTGTATTTCCTTGCTAATACATGGATAAAATGATGGAGAGATTAAGTGTAAAGCTACTGGCATAAAGTAAGTCATTAGCTAACATGGAAATAAAACCCCAGTGCTCTGAACCCTAAATAATATGCTATAATCAAGGATGATGCCCCCTCATTTATTTTAGTTATATTGAGTTTTTAGAACAGGAAACCTCTTTCATTCACACATTCTAGTGGCACAGAAAATCCGGAGGAAAGAATTAGAACAAGTCTAGAATCTACTAGTGGGAAAGGTTGCTCCATTGCCAAAACGCTAATGCCATTTCAAATGCTGACAGTGAGAAAACGACAGCTGTTCTTGCACAGGATGGAAAAGAAATCTTTAGTGGACAAGGATGGATTTTTGTTCCATAACTTGCTCTGTTTTTACTGTTACGATACAAAGGGCAAAATGTTTTTATTTTTGTTTCTCCCTCTTGACTGGTGCTACTAGCATTACCTGTGGTTGTCATACACTTGGAAAAATATTCTGCAATGGTTTTGTTCACAAATACAAATCCTACAGGCAAGAGAAATGCAAATGCTATGTCCCTTTTCTGATTATTTAGGATGGAGGGGAAGTGGCTGGGTGTGAGAGATTAACAGACATTGCTGAAGGAATCCAAACTGTATTGTTGTTCTATTAGGCTCATCTCCTGGTCAAATCTGGCAGTACAGTTCTATTGTCCTGGAAACTACCCTGATACTTCTAAAAATCCATTACACTAAAGAAGACCAATATGTTAACTGAGTATTTACAAAGAACAACAGGTTTAAACCTTACTTTTATAAAATGATTTGCATTCATCCTGACAACCTGTCAGGATAGACTTGCAGTATAAGCGCAGTGCCTTTTTCAGTGTTCATAACGGAGGAAGCAAACCCAACATGTTCCATCTAAAACAGAGGTGGAAGTCAGACAGAACACATGGCAGGATGTTACCTTAGAGACTACTGTATTTCACAGTGTATAGGTTGACCTTAGTTTAAAAGTTAAGGAAGTTAGTATTTTCATAGGCATGGTGTAGAAGTCGGGGCTAAGCCTGGCACTCAGTTAGTGCAGTCCCCTCCCCTGTGAGCAGTGTTGCTGAGCACTGAGCTCAGCTCTGTCCCCTGTGAGGCAGCTGGGGCTCAGGTGCTGTTGGGTGTGGCAGGGGGCTGTGGACCCATGCCCCTGGTCCTGTAGCCCTGACACCTAGAGGCCCCCTCCAGCAGGGCTGGGGGGCAAAGGGCTGTGGGTCATGAGTGAGGGGCACAAGCAAACATGGGGGCTGTGGATAGGGGAGTGAAGGGCACAGGCAGGGCCAAGGGACTGTGGGTTGGGAGTGAGGAGCACCTTGGGGCGGGGACCGGGCACACTTTGCAATTGAGGAGCACAAGTAGGGTTGGGTGGGTGGGGAATGAGGGGCACCAGCAGGGCTGGCAGGGTTCTGGGTCAGGAGTGATGAGCGCTGGCAGGGCTGGGGGGCTGGGAGTCAGCTGTGAGGGGCAAGAGCAGGGACAGGGGTTTGTGGCTTGGGAGTAAAGGGCAATGGCATGGGGAGGGCACCAGCATATTGGGGATGCTCAGTGCCAAAAAGCAGTGGATTGGGGGAGGGGGGTGCAGCTGCAGCTGGACCTGCATCCTGGTGAGCAAAGGGGACAGGGAGAGCTCTGATTCTTCCATTATAAAGAACCCAAAATTGAATGCCAGAATGTATAGGTTTATATCATTAATTTTATTATAGTGACTGAGGCACTGGTAGGCTACCAATTTGCTTATATATATGACTTGGACATACTCTCAAGGTGGGCTGATCAAAACCTGATGGTATTCAATGCAGAGAAGTGTAAGGTGCTACACCTCAGTAGGAAGAACCCCCAGCATACTTACAGGTTCGATAGTGGTATACTTGCTAGCATCACGATTGAAATGGACTTTGGGGTCTTGATTGACCACAAAATGAATATGAGCCACCAATGTGATGCTGTGGCTGGCAAAGCTAACCAAACTCTGGCGTGCATCCAACAGTGCATCTCAAATAAAGCCAGGGAAGTCATCCTCTTGCTTTACTCGGCCGTGGTGAGATCGCAGCTGGAGTACTGCATCCAGTATTGGGACCCCATTTCGGGAAAGGATGTGGAAAAGCTTGAGAGAGTCCAGAGGAGAGCCAGTCATATGATCCAAGGCCTGGAGGGAAGGCCATATGAGGAGAGGCTAAGGGACTTGGGACTCTTCAGTCTGGAGAAGAGAAGGCTCAGGGGGGACTTGCTAGAAGCCTATAATTACATAAAAGGGGTACATCAGAACCTGGGAGAACAGCTGTTCACCAGAGCTCCCCAAGGGGTAACAAGGTCTATCGGCCATAAACTCTAGGAAGGCTGATTTAGACAGGATATAAGAAATAAGTTCTTTGTGGGTGGGTGGGTGGGTGGGTGTGTGTGTGTCCACACACACACATATATATATATATATATATATATATATATGTGTGTGTGTGATATTTTATTTTAATCATGGAAAAATGTGGATTTGGGGGTTTTAATCACAGAATTTGCAATTTTTAAACAGAGAAAACCAGGATCCCTGGCCATGATTCTTTCAATGTCTCTCTTTACATTTTGCCTTTCAAAAACAAGGTGCTTGTCTTATATGGGGATATATGGTATGTGAGACAATATGGTATATGAATGCTTTGGATAGGGATGATCTTGTCTCAAGCAGCGGGTTGGACTTGATGACCTCAAGAAGTCTCTTACAGCCTTTCTTTTCTGATTTGTTTCTATATCTTGTCATGTGCATCAGGAAGATAAATTAGGTATGCATTAAGATGCTTCAAAGACTGCATGTTAGTGTTCACAAAGTATAGATATACCTGACCTGTGTCACTTAGAGCATTTCACTGTAATTTCTACTCACCATAGTAAAATGAGCCTTGGCTGTATTCAGTATCAGCATTCGCACTACAGTGTCATAGATTTCAAAGACATTAGGGGGTGGAAGGGACCTCGTGAGATCATTGAATCCAGCACCCCTGCCATAGGCAGGAAGTCTGCTATGGTCAAACAATTCCAAAAAGATAAACATTTAAGATGCCTTTTGAATGAGTCCAGAATAGGTGCTTGCACCACCTCTGGGGGCAGTCTGTTCCAGACCCTGGACACACTTGTAAAGAAGTTTTTTTCTTATGTCTAGTCTAAATTGGCCTTCTGGGAGTTTGTGGCCATTATACCTTGTTATCCCTTGGGGAGCCCTGGAGAACAATTCTCAGGTCCTGAAGACCTCCGAAAATTCTCAGGCCCTGAAGCCCCCCCCCCCCCCACCTTATATACTTGTAGGCTGCCATGAAGTCCCCCCTGAGCCTTCTCTTCTCTAGGCTGAAAAGTCCCGAGGCCCTCAGCTTCTCCTCATAAGGCTTGCCCTCTTGGTCTTTGATCATGTGGGTGACTTTCCTTTGGACTCTCTCAAGCTTATCCACATCCCTTCCGAAGGGAGGGCCCAGAACTGGATGCAGTATTCCAGCTGCGACCTCGTTAAGGCTGAGCAAAGCAGGAGGATGATGTCCCTGGTTTTGCTTGAGATGCATTGGTGGATGCATGCCAGAGTTTGATTTTCTTTGCCAGCCATGACATCACATTGGTGACTAATAGGGGTCTTGATTGACCACAAGATGATCAAGTCTCCTTTGGTTGTGGTGCTAGTGAGCGTAGTACTGCCGAGCCTATGAGTATGCTGCTGGTTCTTCCTGCCAAGGTGGAGTACCTTGCACTTCTCTACATTGAAGGTCATCAGGTTTTGGACTGCCCACGTTGCGTGTGTGTCCAGGTCAGCCTGTATCCCTAGCCTGTCTTCCAACGCGACCGCTTTCCCCAATAGTTTAGTGTCATCCATGAACCATGCCAGTCCACATCTGACACCTGAATCCAGATCATTAATGAAGATGTTGAAGAGTAGTTTCCTGAGTACTGACCCTGTTTTCCAGCTGGTGTATACTTCTCTCTCAAGTTCCAGGAGGCCCAACAGTCCCTGTTTAGCCAAGGGGGCTTCCCTGCACACTGACTGCGTTTCTTGCAGTATGGGATGGACTTTCCTTGTGCTTTGAGGATTGTATTCTTAAGGAATAACCATTCCTTGTGAACTCCCCTTTATAAGGGGCATGGCTTCTTAGTGACTAACTGGCCAATCTCCTGAGTTTGTGAAAGTCAGCCTTACCAAGGCTGAGGATTTGTTTTACTTAGGTATTTGCCCACCCTGTGTTGGACAGAAAAAAGCAATCAGTTCATGGTTGCTGTCACCAAGCTTCCCCTTGATCCTAAGATTGCTCACCAGATCTGGCCCTTTGGTCAGAACCAGATCCAGCAGTGTCTCTTCCATAGCTGGCCCATAGACCTCTTGTGTTAGGTAGAGGTCATCAATGCAAGCGAGAAAGATATGCAACCGGTCAGATTTGGCCATGTGCTCTTCCCACAAGATGTCAGGGAGATTGAAGTCCCCCATGATGATCATGCATTGGGAGTGTGTAGCCTCAGCCAGTTTCCTATTGAATTTGTGGTTCAGTTCTTCTTGGTGGGGAGGTCTATAACAGACTACTAATGAGTATATCTCCTTCCCCATGCTTTCCCCATATTTTAACCCAGAGGGTCTCAAGATGCCCTTCCTGGTTAATGAAATCAGTTTGGAGAGAAGTGTACTGCTTCTTGACATAAAGAGCTATACCCCCACCCCTCTTTCCAATGCAGTCCCTCCTGTACAAGGTATAGCTTTCTATATCAACAGACCAGTCATAGGTGGAGTCATACCAGGTCTCCATTATCCCTACAATATCATAACCTTTATCACACAAGAGAAGGGCCAGTTTCTCTTGCTTGTTTTTCAAGCTCTTGGCATTTGTGTACAGGCAGTTGAGCCTGCCATGGGAGGCCCTAGGCCTCCTTATGTGATGGGGCATGACCTTTCCTAGGGCTATTATAGGAGTGGATTCCCTTAGGCTACCTAAGTTATTTCTACTGTTCTAGAACTGTTAGTTGACCTGGGCTAGAACTGTTAATTGGCTGTCTGTCCCCCAGTGATCTTAGTTTAAAGCCCTGTCAAGTAGGTCATCCATTCTGGCTGACAAGACCTTCTTCCCTTTTCAGGTAAGGTAGAGGCCATCCCTTCCCAACAATCTTCTACCTCTCTCACTGAAGTGTGGACCGTGTTCAGAGAAGCCAAACCCCTCACAATGGCACCATTACCAGAGTCTTCTGTTCACCTCACTAATGCACCTTTCCCTGTAGGGTCTGTGATCCATGACTGGGAGGATCGAGGAAAAAACTATCTGTGCCCCCAGACCCCTGGGCCCAGCCCCCAGATCCCCGTAGTCGCACATGACCTGGCTGGGATTGTTCCGCGCTGTATCTTTCATGCCCACATGGATGAATAGCATGGGACAGTGGTCTAAGGGCTGGATGAGTTTGGGGATCCTCTCAGTTGCATCCTGGACATGAGCCCCAGGAAGGCAGCAGGCCTCATGGGCTAAGGGATCGGGGCAATAGATTGCTCCCTCAGTCCCCCTCAGGAGGAAGTCACCCACCTGTGTATTCTCTTTTAAAGATGCCAGAGGAACCAATATTTAGCCACCAAATAAATAAATATATATTTATTTGATTGCAGTCACAGTCAAACACAGAAATTTCTGCCAATGGGGAAGGGGAGAAACCTGACTGACGTATCAATATTATACTAGTTTTATAAAAAAAAAAAAAAAAATTAATCTACCTTCAATGTATTCAGCTTCTGCCGCCTCCAAGCTGGGAAGGCTAGATAACACCACTACTCCAAAGTGTCAGTCATCATCTTGTAGGACTTAGCCCTTAAGGGTCTTATTCTGTATCCAATAAAATGGATTTTTGAGGCCCTATTTTTCAGCAGATTGGAGACAGAAAGCCAGATTCAGATGGGATCAAAGAAGAGACGAGTAATACCTGAACTAGCTTTCTAAAAATAGTTCAGTGAGCGCTGGTGTCACCTTGGTCCACAGAACAGAGGTTATCTTCTCCAACAGGATCCCAGAAAACCTGTCTTTGAAAACTTCCAATGGTCGAGATTCCACAATCTAGGTAATATTCTAGTGTTTAAGCACTCTCATACTTGGGAATGTTTTACTCCAAGCCAGTGTAAACCTCCCCTGATAATAGTTTAAGGCCATTACTTCTTGTCCTGTCCTTAGTGGACAAAAACAACAATTCATCTCTATCATTATTTTTGTGTTTCCCTTTCTCTCTTCTCTAGCCTAAATAATCCCAGTTCCTGCAACCTTTTCTTATAGATCATATTTTCTCGACTTATCAGGCAAGTACTCTTCAACATCTTCGTTAATGATCTGGATTCAGGTGTCAGATGTAGGCTGGCAAAGATTTCCCCCCCCCCCCCCTTGACTTATACATATAGTGAAAAAAATTACATATTGTAACCTCTTCTGGGCCTTATTTAGTTTAACCTCATATTTTGTAAATTGTGGTGCCCAAAACTGGACACGGTATTCCAGATAAGACTTCACCGTTGCTGCAGGAGCAGACTTCTATAGTCATGAACCTTCTGTTCTTGCCCTAGCCTGAGGCATCCCAGAATCCTTAGCTCATGCAAAGCAGCTGTAGGTCTAAAACAACTACAGGATTCCTTTGTGTACTACACCAATGTGTAGTCTGAGCATATGTTGAACTTACATAGGGAATTTTGCTGTCACTCTCTATTAAGGACAGAGCATGCAAGCAGTTGTCAGTGGAAAATCTTAAAAAGCTACAATATGACATGGTGCTTGTCATACATTGAAGTCTATTATATATTACACTCACTTTAAAATCTTTCTAGGGGAGCAATTTGTCCACCAGTTTCCTGGCAGGCCTGCATTTTCTCTGTCAGTCTTTAGGATCACAGGACATGAAATCATAAAAAAATATTATTTATAGCAGAGCTAAGAATTAATTTGATTCAAAAAATCACGTTAAGGGAAAAATTATGTATTAATTTATTTTAAAGAATCAAAATTCTCATTTTGGACAGAACGGGAAATTGTGTTGTGATAAGAGCTAGCCACTTTAAGTAGGAGATGCCCAGAAGCACTGTTAGTGCCTCCTAGTGTGGATAAATACTGCTGTGGGATTGTCACCAGGTGCATCTCCTGCTTATGAAAATGTTGTTGGATGTGTTTACTCCAGGGTAAACCCATCTTGGGCAGGTGTCTACATGAGCAGGCATTTTGGGAGCAAACCTGTTCCTATGTGAGCAGACCAGAGAGGGATGCTCCCACCCTGCTGTACCCCATAGTAGCCACCAGGGAGAGCTCTAGAATCTCCCTGGGCAATATCCCAGGGACTGGCAGGGAGCACAGGGTCAGGAGATGACTGTCTCCTGGCAGGGGCTAGGAGATTGCTCCCTGCGCCTGAGAGCTGCCTGCTGCTGAGGCAGGCTCTGGTGGTGGAAGCCCAGGTTAGGACAATGTCCCTCTGCCTTGGCAGCAGGGAGCTCCAAGTCCAGCTCCCTGATTAGGGGCAGGGAGCTTGGAAAAAGCTGTGGTGGAGGGGCAGGTCCTCAACAGCAGGCAGGGGATTTCCTTCCTACCCAGGGGCTCCCATACTAGCTGTTGCGCTGGTGGATTGAGGCTGGGGGTGGGAACTGCCCCTTCCTTGATTGCCTGATTGGGGCATAGGGATGGGAAAGAGCTACAGGGCTGGGACCTGCCCCAAACATTTATGGTTCCTGGCTAGCTCCAGGCTTCATGGGGAAGTCTGCACGTGCAGCCCAGAACTGTCTGGGAACTGTCCCATTTCAGGCAGTTCCCGGACAGCTCTGGGCTGGATGTGCACACTTCCCTGCATAGCTTGGAACTGGTGAGGAACTGTCCCAACCTAGCTGGCCGGGCACTGCCTAAAATGGAACAGTGCCCAGCCAGCTCTGGGATGCAAGTGCAGACTTCTGGAGCTAGCTGGGAACTGTCTTGGTCTGGGCCAGATCCAGGCTGGGTGAGGAACTCTCCTCATGCAGGGAGCTCCTGGCCACAGCTCCATGATAACAGAGATGAAGCCAGGAGCTCCCTGCTGCCAGGGAAGGGGGATATTTTCCTCACCCAGGCTCCGCCACCAAAGCCCAAACCGGCAGCAGGCATCTCTCAGAGGCAGGGAGCAATCTCCTGTTCCCTACTGCCCAGTTGACTGGGAGGAAATTTGCTACCAGTCAACTCTCTACATGTGCCTTACTGTGCAGTAACTACTTGGCAGATAATTTACTACCTGCATTTGCTGCTGAGTGTTAGACCTCGACTCCATGTGATGCCCAGTGACTAGGGAGACAATGGAACAATGACATCACACATCACCTGCACACATTGCTCATCAGCAGCTTTATTAAAAATGGAGACAGCTTTGGGAGAGCTCCAACAAATTGAGAGCAGCCCTGAACATTAGTTCTTTCCACATTTATACACCTTGGTTCATGATCGTTAACATTTGCTCCATCTTTGTTCCACCCGTATTCCCTCCTATCTCAAGCTCTGCCTCTGTTTATGGTTTGTTTCATTAGCATGGAATTACCTATGCATTTCACTTATTTACATGTCTTTTTGCTATGAGTACATGCCTAAAACCATAACCCCGGCTTTTGGTCATTTGTGGTTTCTTGTTGATTTCTTCACCATCTCCAAGGTCTTGCTTCTGCTTATTTCCTAATGATAGGCAGTGGTCTGCGTCCTGTTCTCCTTACAGAATGAGCCATATACCTTACAACACTACTATATTGTTAGGAAAATGCTTGCCTAAGCATCTTGCAATGTTACTTTTAACATACCATTCTGCCTTGTGGTTAGCAGCTTTGCTAGGCCACAGGTTATAGTCCATTCAGCTGCAAATCCAATGCTCCCCGAGATCCAAATACTGTCACCCTAACACTCCCTCACAGAATTAGAATAGGCAGCAAAGGAGAAACCCAGTCAATTCTCCAGAGGCCATCACTCTTTCTGCATAATACACCCCTTGGGCCTGGCAAGGTAGATGCTGCTTTTGTGTTGCCTGGAGAGAGGACTGATCTTTTGCTTATTGTTGGTAATGAGTGAGAGGGTGCTTAGGCAACTTTCTTTTTTAGCCTGGGACTTGGCCAGGAACTGGGACGATGGTACCATAGGGATATTTTCTGTCTTTTCATTGGCATGAACATGCAGCTGAACATTTCTGGATGCTTGGTGCCATTGTAGCACTACTAGTGCTTCTCCATCCTGTAAAAGTCTAGATAAATGTCAAGGGTTAGGACTTTAACTTGCCATGAAAACTAGGTATGCTGTCTGCACAGGAAGGCCCTGGTCTTCCTTAGGATTTTGTCATTTTACTTGGCGTTCCTAATCTTTGCACACATTTTGGGAATTAATACAACTACATTACATTATTATTTTGACTATACAAACTAAAATACATTAATTTTAACACAAACAAAACAAAAGCAAGGTGGGGAAGGAAACAAAGGATGACAATAAAACAAATAATTTAGTAGCCGTCTTGATCTTTAGCATGGCTAAAGTCTGCAAGGTTATGGAGGTGATGCACTGCATGATGTATCATTTTTGTAGCTACTGTTCAGGTATTTTATAGCTTATCAAGAAGTTTTGCTTTACATTTCATAGTTCAGCATAGTTGACATTACAATTACTTACAATAATAGCATTTTATAGACGCAGTAAAACACAACCATTACATATAACACATTTAAGCTTGATTTCTTTCTTGTACTCGGCAAACTTCATGATGCTTCAGTGGTGGTTCTATCCTGTAAAACACAAGGACAAAAAGGGAGGGTCTACCCCTCTTGATTAGTTTACTTTTAGCTAATACACGGTGGCTGGCTTTGCTTGGCCTGTAGCCAGGCTGGGTCTCATTCAACTATTTCCCCTCCTGACACTTTGCAGAGGCTGCTTTTACAACAGTGCTCTCCTTTTAAAGTGGTGGGTGTTCCATGCCACACACCTTTTTTTCTTGCACCAAGGGGTTTTTTTGTTTGGAATATGCTCCCTCTAGCCTTTTGTTAATGAAGATAACCTACAAGGAGGTGGGAGCTAGGGTTTTAAGGTACTCTATTTGCCTCTGCCTATTCTCTAGGGTGGTTATTATACAGCATTTTACAGAGCCTACCCTGCTACAGGTAGCTTTACTACACTAACCACACCTAGGAGGGTGGCAGTTTTAGGTTATACCTAGAACTAAACTCTTCAGTCTCCTTCTTTTTTACTTCTTATGGGCACAGTGTTTGACTTCTGGGCTTCTTGGCCTAGGGCCCTGCATACTCTTTATTAGACTTTTCTTTCCTTTCTCTCTCTCTCTCTCTCTCTCTCTCTGTAGCAACTCTTTAGAATCCTAACACTTTCTTCTACGTTTTACTTAACTTTTAGTTTTCCTTTCCTTAACAGATCTTAACCATATCCTTTCTGGGTTACAGGCTTCACAATGTGTTCTCATTAGTGGATCCTTCTTGCCTTGCTCTTGCAAAGTAATGTATCCATCAAATCTCTCTCTCTTACAGCTGTACAGCCCAGCAAGCTCTGCTTCAGGACTAAGGAAGTTCCCCTGAAAGACCATGTGTGACAAATTACACACTATACACAATCCCTTTAAGACAACTCTTCCTACCTTAAAAAGGAAACCTTTAAATTATGCCTCTGCAGAGAAAAAACAAAATATGCTTCTGATAAGCTTACTTCTCTCTTCTTGCTCAAAGTAACTTAATGTAATTCTGGGCAATGATCTTTGTTTATACAGCTGTACCGTGATGTTTCTTAAAACAAGCTGTTACGCTTCTGTAACAATTGATCTCTTCTAGGCCCTTTACTATTCCTGTGGGGGGGGCGGAGGGGAGAATCAAGTTTCCCCTCACTTCTAATCACAGATTCTCTGCCACTGCCTAAGCAGATGTCTAGTAACATACCTTGTCTCTTTCTGTGTCTTCTGCCTTTATTTTCTGGTGCACACAGGATCCTAGAGTGTCTGTCTTGCATTTCTCTGTCTTTAGTCTCTCTGAAGCTGCACTGCCTGTATAACACTTTGTCTTGCTATAAATCTTACTGTAACCTACTCTTTACAAACTTTACAGCAAAGACATACCTGCTCTTGTTCTTTCTTTCCAGAAGACTGTAACTATTCCCAAGGACCCTAGAGTTAAAGGACCCTGTTCATTCACACAGCCTTTCTAGCAAAGAGATTACTTTCTTTGCTTTCTAGCTTCCTATTGTAAACACAACAGGAGGTTTTTACTTAATTCTAAGAGGACCACAGCATATACTCATGTCCACTACTCTGCCTGACCTGGACAAACAAAGTCTCCTGATCAGCAGTAACAAACAACATCTCCTGCACAATACTTTATAACTTTAGCTACTTACTGTATAACTTTACCTTACTACAAGTCTTAGCTAACCTCTGTAAAATAAATCACTCTGCATCAACAAATTCCCTGATTGGTTAGGTTATTACTCGTGTCCTGGTGGAGTTGCCAATTGTTGGACTGGATTTGAACCCAGCACCTATACCTTTGTTCTGGGCTGGCACAACCCTCAGACTGACCACAACACTTGCCAGTCAACAATAGGTGAATTTATTGATACAGAGAAAAAACAAAAAAGCAACAATAAACAATTCTATATCTACTAAGCCTAGGGCTGTCATCAGAGTTAAGGTACATCTGGCCAGAATGCTGGCTTCACTCTGAGACACTCTCTCTTAGGTATTAGCAATCTGGAGGTGAAATATTGAACACTCCAAACTAAAGCTTGGAGGGCAGTTGCTTTACAGATGGCTCACTTCTGTGATTTTTCACTTAAAATGTACTTGGCCCACCCTAGGGCCATAATCCAAGTTGGTCTAGATGGACTCTCCTGGGGCCCCTGCAATGGACCCCCATTCCATTTAACCCAACTCTCAATAAAATTCCTGAGGTCCCCCCGACCCAGCACACACAGAGGGAAAGCCTCTGAACCCACTGCCATGCTACTGGGGAAAGATATAAGATGGGGTACGATAGCTGAGCCAGCCCAAGAGAACCTACTACATCACTAGGCCTTACCCTGGTAGGGCAGGATGATCAGTCCCCTCCAAATGTGTGTCGATACTGCTGACTATGCCAAGATGTTAGACCATGACTCCATGTGACGCCCAATGACTAGGGAAACAACAAATTGGTGCCATCATGCATCACCTGCTCACATTGCTTGTTGGCAGCTTTATTCAAAATGGAGACAGCTTTGGGTGAGCTCCAACAAACTGGGGAGCAGCCCTGGACACTAGTTCTTTCCACATTTATACACCTTGGTTCATGATCATTAACATTTATTCCACCTTTGTCCCTCCTTCATTCCACCCTATCTTAAGCTCCACCTCTGTTTATTGTTTGTTTCATTGGAATGGAATTACCTATGCATTTCACTTATTTGCATATCTTTTTGCTATGAGCACATGCTTAAGACCCTGACTCCGGCTTCTTTCAGTCATTTGTGGTTTCTTGCTGATTTCTTCACCATCTCCAAGGTTTTGCTTCTGCTTTATCTCCTAATGACAGCCGGTGGTCTGCATCGTGTTTTTTACACAATGAGCTATATATTTTACAACACTACTGTATTGTTAGGAAAATGCTTGCCTAAATGTTTCATAGTTTCATAGTTTCTAGGGTCGGAAGGGACCTGGGCAGATCATCTAGTCCGACCCCCTGCCATGGCAGGAAAGAGTACCGGGGGGCC
>NW_005842127.1:189974-199303 GCF_000455745.1 Alligator sinensis | reverse complement strand
CCCTCTTCCAGTCCTCCGGCACCTCTCCAGAGCACCACGAGTGCTCATAAAGCTGCGCCAGGGGACTCGCAATGACCCCGGCCAGTTCCCTTAGAACTCTAGGGTGGAGATCATCCAGACCAGCTGACTTAAAAATGTCCAGCCCCTCCAGCAGCTCCCTAACTAGATCCTCACTTACCCTGGGCTCAGGTGTGCCTCCCTCGGGGCCCGATGGGGGCTTAGCAGGGAGGTGGCAGTTCTGGTCCTTACTGAGGAAGACAGAGGCAAAGAAATCATTAAATATGTTGGCTTTGTCATCTGGTGTGACAACCAGATTCCCCGTTGTGTCCTGCAAGGGCCCCACATTACCCGGGGCCTTCTTTTTACTCCCCATGTATTTAAAAAAGGACTTCTTGTTGTCCTTAATCCGGGAAGCTAGTCCCAGTTCCATCTATGCCTCGGCCTTCCTAACTACCCCCCTACACCCCCGAGCAACTGCCGAATAGTCCTCCTTGGTGATGACCCCTCATTTCCATTGGGAGTAAGCCTCCTTTTTAGCAAGGAGACATTCCCAGATGTTTTTGGTGAGCCATGGCAGCTTGTATGCTCTCCTGCCCCCTTTGATCCTTGTCGGGACTACCTTCTTTTGGGCTTGGAGGATCGTCTCCTTAAGGAGCGGCCACTCCCCTTGAACCCCCGGCTCCCCTCCCCTCTGAGACTTCAGCGCTTCCCCAGCCATCCTCCTTAGCTCGCTGAAGTTCGCCCTCCTCCGCCCAATGTCTTGCAATATTACTTTTAACATACTATTCTGCCTTGTGGTAAGCAGCTTTGCTAGGTCACAGGTTATCGCCTTTTATTCAGCTGCAAATCCCGTGATTCCCAAGATCCAAATGCAGTCACCTTAGCACTGAGTAAAGCAAATCGCTGTGCAGTAAGGATCTGCATATGTATATGGTGAGGTTTATGGAGTAGTAATTTGCTCTACTGTGCAGTAAAGCATCTCTTGTAGACATGCCCCCTGTGTAATATTTTCTTACGCTGGTCTGGACACACAGCCTTTGATGCTAGTACAGGTTTGGGCTGTTCTACCAGTAAAAGCTGTTTGTAAGCCTTTAAGTTAGGGTGATCATATGTCTTGGACAAACCAGGATACTCATGGCTTCCATGGCCCAGTCCCAGCCAGCTGGTCAAAAGCCCCAGAGAGAGTCAAAGCTAGAGGCATGGATGAAAGTCAGGGGTCAGTGATATACTCCTGGCATCAACTATAAAGGAGCCTACTGGCAAATTTTATGTGAGCCCCCTTTACCTATTTGAAACAAGATGAGTTTGATTTCGGCAAAATGTCATAATCTAACTGGACCCAGTTAGTATGATGAAACCAATAAGCCCCTCAGGTCTCAGGCACTATTTGTCCAAAATCTTGTCAAACTTCTCTTCCAACTGGACAGTTGGTTCAATAAATAGGGCCCTTATGAGATTGTCACTGTTTATGTTACAGTGGAACTAGCTCCTTGGCTGATCCTCTAACAACTTTCTGTTCACCAATAAAGTAGATCTAAGGGGTGGCTCTAAGTCACATTTGCACCTTGGTGATCCTGGGCTGCCCTGAGAAGTCCAGAGTATAACTTGCAGACCCGTGGTTGGCAGTCTCAGCAGGTGTTTCAACACGTGAATTAGATCTAGGAGCAAGTAAATTACTTGAGAGTAAATGTTTTCAGGCATCTATCTACACATGCAAGGCCTTGGGAACAGATTTGCTGCTTATAGCAGCAGTCTGCATGCACCACTACTGGCCCTGCACCAGCCCCCTGCAGCAGCCAGGGGGATCTATAGGCTTTACTTGTGTGCTAGCCCAGGGGCTGGCAGGAAGCATGGAGCCAGGAGACAGCTGTCTCCTAGTGGGGGCTGGGACATAGCAGGCAGCCCCTCAGGGGCAGGGAGCAGCCAGGGTGGAGATAATGTCCCCCTGCCCTGGCAGCAGAGAGCTCCTGGCCCCAGTTTCTTGATCAGGGGCAGAGGACTTGGAAAGAGCTGCAGGCGAGGGGCAGGTACCAGCTTCCTACCCTGATCTGCTGGTACGGCAGCTAGCAGTGAGCCTGGCTGGACAGGGAGCTGGCACTAGGAGAGAAGGATATCCCAGCCCAGGTCCTACCACTACAGGGATCAGGATGGAAGATAAGGATCACAATCACGGAGTGGGGGCTGGAAGCTCTCTGCTTCTGGGGCAGGGGGACATTATCCCTGCAACAGGCAGATCCCAGGGGCAAGGACCAATCTCCTGCCTCCTGCTTTCCAGCTGACCGGAAGTGCATGTATGCTACTGAGCAGTTACTAATCTGGAGTAAATTTGGTACTTGTATTTGTAGGTAGCAAATTTACTCACAATTCAAGCCAATTTTTGTGCAGTAAGCAGCTCTACTACACAGTTTATTCTTTATTCCAAATCTCTGCATTTTTTTGTTTCAGCCAAAGCTGATGGATTCTTACTGCCCCGTCCCAATCTGCATTTGTGGCTTCAAAGCTTGGGCTTGGGCTCAGGTCCTTGGAATAAAGGGTTCCTTTAGAACAGTGGTTTCCAAGCTTTTTTCATTTGTGGACCCCTTTGGAAATTTTGAAAGGAGGTATGGACCCCTTTGGGTAAGCATGGGTATTCACGTAGTTTTGATTGATCATAGTCATCTTTGCCAGACCCCTTAGATAAAGTCCCATGGGTCTGCCAATCACAGGTTGAAAACCAGTGCTTCAGAAGTTTGTGAACCAGATGAATTCTCTCCCAGTGCTAACTGGGCTTAGGGCTCCTTCATATTGCTCTGGTTCTTTTACTGCTCATAAAGGGATCAGTGGGTAAGATTATTCTACTCTATTGACTTCTATCCTATTCTAGTTTGCTTTGCCATTAATGTTTCAGTTGTATATGGTTGTTGCTTTGCATGATGTCAGCTAGTGTGGTTCAGATGGACTGGTAGTCTATCAGCATATCTTTACTGGTGACTCTTCAAGTAGGGCCAAAAATATGACTGGCAACTAGGAAAAGAAAGATGTGTCAACACATGTCCATAGAAGTAACATCCAAACTTCAGATAGCATCACTCTTATCAATCTTAGCGTTGTGTCTTGTCATTGTGTATATTTCCCAATTCTATGTCACAGAGAAGCACTTGGAGAAGGGCAGGAGCTGAAAAATTGTGACCCATTGTCAGCCATGCCATAAGTTTTAGATGGTTATACTGCCCAATAGCTTTGATAGGGATTCCTTCTTGGTGAATCTTTTAAAGCATATAAATCCAGAGTTATATTACCTCTCATGCAGTTCTCATTCAGATATCTCACCACTTTTTTCAGTCTGTTAAGCACTGTATTAACCTTTGTAGATATACTGAAGCCCTGCTGGGATTGTTCAGGACTCTAGCATAAACCCCACATAATAGAACCTCTTTTGTTTCTGTCCATTATATAGTACCTTCACTATAGAGTGGCATTACATTCATCAGCATTCATAACCTATTTGACTCTTATTTCCTTAGTGTTCCAAAATTTTTCTCCACAGTGAAGGTAAATGAGCCCCAAAAAATGTCTATACCTGGACCTGCTCTGTGCCTCAATACAATGGTTGCCTTTTTGAGGCAATATATATTTACTAACTAACATGGTACACACCTTGCATTTGGTTAGGGGATTGGGCTACATGACCTTTGGAGTTCCTTCTAACCTTATGAATCTATGAATCCTACGTGGGATAAGAAATCTCTGGGAGGGCACTCTGATTTATCTCCCCTGCCTGGATAGGATGATGAGAGGCAGATGTGGCTTGCCTACAGGAAACATCCACATACCTGGTACTGGGACATCTATGTTGAAGTTATGTGTCCCTAAACTAAGTGTGGTCCCTGTCTGCATCTTGGTTCTTTAGTAACCACTAATAACATTAATGCACTGGAGCTATGGCAGGGCAAAGCTGAGGGAAAGGAAAAATCCAAGGTAAAGATGAAACTTTTGATATATATATATAAATGCATCACACCCTTCTCCCTTTTCACAAGGTGAGGGGGAGCGCTGGCTACAATATACTTCACAATCCTGGGCTCTACACAAAGGAGGGGACGATGACTGGCAAGACAAGAGAAGTATGGGAAGATATAAATTTACCCTTCTCCCACATGGTTATTTATATATATGACCCGCCCCCGAATTGTGAAGAGGGAGATGGGTGTGATGTATTTTCTATGCAGAAAGAGAGAAATGGGCTGGGTCAGTCACTGTGTGCCAGGATCAGACCCTGTGTGGACTTGTTCACCCACATGAACTGCATGCGAGCCCCACATGCTAGGGTCAAGCCCTACACATGGGGATCATGCCCCCTGCTGCCCCTGTCCAGCCCCATGTGCCAGGATTGCACCCCATGTTGCCCATATCTGGCCACACATGCTGGGATTGGGACCAGTGCACCTGGTCTTGCTTTCAACTCCATGCTGGGATTGGGACCAGTGCACCTGGTCTGCTTTCAACAACATACTCTCTGGCTTGAGGGTTAACTCCAGAAATTTGGCAGCAGGGGAATGGCAACCATTTCCCCACCACCAAATTTTCAGATCCATGGGAAGCCCCATGGGCCAAATGACACCGCTCTGGGAGCTGTTTCTGACCTGCAGGCTGGGTGTTGAGCACCCCCGACTTAAAGGAACAGTCATTGCCCTTCATGCTTTCTGTGACTAACATGGAGTTGAATAACTTAAATAATAAAAGAATAGTATGATGAAATTTGCGAGGGGGTGGTCACTCTTGGTCACTCTTACTGTAGGGTATCTGTTTATCTTTTGCTTCTATTCAATAGAAATGCTATATGTACCTTTTGGTCAGTATAATGGAGCTGGGAATCCTCACATCATTTGTCTCATAACAATGCTGATATGATGATAATTAATAAGCCTCTGTGCTTCTATCACCCTTTCAGTCAAAGAACTCAAAAGTGATTTGCAAATGTTAATTAAGATGCACGGTGGCCATACAACAGAAACCACACCAAAATCTTAATTGGGCTGTTATGCAGGGATCTAATGCCCACTCAGGGGATAGGAAAATGTTAATCCTTGTGGATTATAATAAAAAATATAGAGTTTTGTCCTGAGCAGATGTCCTTCTCTTCCCTGCCTTTTTTCTGATCTGTCTGCTAATAGCTAAGTGACTGGTATTATATGCTCCTTACTGTACATGCAGACTTGGCAGTAGCTATTATCCTCTAGGTGGCTCTGAGGCCCTTGCCATAAACTATGTGACAATCTCTTAAGCAGTAGGGCTGTGTGAAGCTTTGGGTACTGATTTGATTCAGAGGAGATTCAGCCTGATTCAGTGGCTGAATCTCCAAATCCAAATTGAATCGGGAGACCAATTAAAAGGTCTGAATTGATTCGGAGCTCTCCATATCAATTTGGAGAGCTTTGGTGAGCTTTAGTGATTCAGGCAGACCCTGCTCAAAGCCATAGGGAGCTGGACCTGAACTCCATGTTGGTAAGTAGGGGAAGGGGAAGCTAGAGAAGGAGGAAGGAGACCATGGGGGGACCCCCGCCAAGCCCCATCCCCTGCCTGGGTGCTCAGGGTGACTAGGGGACCCTTGGCCCTCACCCACTCTCCCAGCTCTCTCCTCCCTGCCTGCCCCAGCTCCCGGCTCCTTAAAAAAAAAAAAAAAAAAAAAGGCCTCGACTCTCTGCCTGATGCCAGGCAGGGGGAAAATGCCTGCTTCCCTCTATGCCCCATGCTGAATGGGGGACTCTATCACAAGCCGCCCCCCCCCCCCGCATGGCTGTCCTGCCTGCCCCAGCTCCCGGCCCTTAAAAACAAACAAACAAACCAAAACCCCAAACTCACTGGCTGCTCTGCAGCCATCAGGCCTTCTGGGGGCTCATGGCAAAGCCCCCCATGCAGTGTAGTGGGAGGCAGTGGGGATTGCCCCCAACCTAGCAGCACCCAGTGAGTGGGGGCTTTTTTCCAAATTGCTGGGAGAGGCAGCGGGACAGCCATTGAAAGCGGGCAGGGGATAGGCCGATTAGGAGATTTGGCCGATTTCAGCTGCAGCTGAATCTCCAACTCGGATTTGGCTGAATTGATTTGGTACAGTGACTCAAATCACCAAATCAAATCACTGTCCCCTGAATCGGCCGAGTCCAAATCTGAAGCAAATATTAGCCGCTTTGCACAGGCCTATTAAGCAGCTGCCTTCCATGCATATGTCCAACTAATACTATGTCCTGGCTTTTCTTCCAACCAGAAGAGACACTTTGAGGGACTATGAAGGCTAGGGTAGAGTGTCTCTGAGTCAAAAAAGAAAAAAATCCCAGTGGCCTATATGAAAAAGAGGGTTTGGTAATAAAAAAAGCCCAGGAGAGAACCTAATAGTTCGCTATTAACTTGAACCTGATAACTTAATGGGAGACACTGAAGTTCTTGAGATACAGAAAATAGTGAAAACACATGAGCTAATGGAAACAACAGCATGGAATTGGTGAGAAAGGTACCTAGGGGGAGAAAAGAGCTTACCCAGTACAGGGAAAGTTTATCCTGAGAGAGGGTACCTGCTTAAAAGATTTGAATTGCGGTGTGAAGCATCTAGGAAACATAAATTGGGAACCTACTATTTTTTCCCTATCTTGGGTAAAGTAGGAAAGGCTTTTCCTACCTCAAGCCAGTGTTGGAGAATAATGTCCCTTATCTGACCCCATCCTCCCTGAGGTTTCATCCTTGTGCTCTGCTTTCAATAAATATCATTCAGCATTGCTCATATCATTGACCACTATGTTAAACTTTTCTTACCTGTCAAGGCTTATGCTTCTCATGTCTTTGTGTTACATATGTACAGACAACAAACAGTCCATAAACATCCTCAATAACCCATAAGTTCTTCTTCAAGACTTTTTCTTTTTTTTTGTCCAGGAATGTCTCTATATCTAACTCTAAAGATTTGCTTTTTTTCCAAAAGACATTTGTAAATAAATCTCCATTATCTATGCTTCCGTCCCATGACTGACTTTGCTTTGATCTAATCTCCAGATGCCAAGAGACCAAGTCACAAAGTCATAAGATGCACTCCTATCCATATGGAAAATACTCATCCATCACTTCATGTATTTGAGGTGTATTCACCTGCTCTCATCATTTTCTTTCTCTCATGACTAATGCCCTGTCAAAATGCCATCTCTTCCAAATCACGGTCATTTTTGACTAATATGAATGAAATAAAAGCCTTCTTTCTGTGTGTTCCTTTTTTGTATTCACATAATGTAGTGGGGGGAGAGCTTAGTTAAAATTCTGAACCGCAAAATCCTGCCTTCTAAAATGGAGATCTGTAATAGACGTGCTTTAATGAGAGAGCCTTAATGACGGCAGCCCAACAAAAGGAAATTGTTGGTATAAAGTGGCATGAAAAACACGGCATAATTCTTCTGACATGGAATCTGAGGCGCTAAGCATTTTGAGAAGGAGAAAGAGCCATGAAAACAGTGGTGAATATTTGTTTAGCAAATGGGTGGAGAGAAAAATGCTATAATAGAAGCCCTTGTAGTAATGGGCAAGTGCAAATTTGGGGAGCCAGCTTCAGCATTTGTTCTGTTTTATTTCTTTTATGTCCCATTTAAAACACTCCACTAAATCTTTATAAAAATGCTAAGTGACAACCCTTGGTGTCTGAAGCTTTCTCTAGCCAGAGATGTTAGCCAGTGGCCACAATGCCCTCCTTATTTTAGCAGGGACAAATCGAAGGGGACCAGTCCTGAATTACTGGAAGCTCTCCATACCACAGTACCAGTCCCCTCATCCCCATGGATTTGTAGGGGATTTCTTGGATAGGGATGATCCTGCCTAAGGCAGGGGGTTGGACATCTGGAGGTCCCTTCCAGTCCTACTTCTGACTCCATGAATGAGTTTGGGAACAAGTCCATCTGAAGTGTGTTGTTCAAACAAGTTTTGTATATTTCCTTATCACTTTATAGATTTGTTGTTTGTGGAATAATAACACTTAGGGCCTTGTCACATGCCCACTTGCAGCGGTTGCAAATTATTGGAACGTAGTGACCTATTAAAGTTAGTACAGGTGACCCTCACCATTCACAGGGGATACGTTCTTGTATCCCCTGTGAATGGTAAAATCCATGAATAAGGCACTGCATTCATGGATGCCATCTGCATTCATGAACTCAGTGCCCCCAGCACTGGGGGTGGGGAGTGGCAGCAGGAGTATGGCGGCGGCAGGAGCATGGTGGTGGCAATCGCAGAACTCCCGAGGAGCTCCTTTAGGTGTATTTAAGAACTGGGCTTGGCAATCGTGAATATTTGAAACCTCAAATGCCAAACCCGCAAATAGTGAGGGTTTCCTGTACATGCTAGCAGACAACCCGCTCCTGAAAGGGAACAGCTTTACAACTCCATGAGGACAATTAAACGCATGCTAAACTGCTTGAATGTGTATCTGCTTGCATTTTAATTGCATTTAGGGTGAAGTTGTACATTACACTTATACCATAATAAAGGCATTTATAAGGTGACCGACCACACATTAAAGCTTGTTAATTCTTGCTCATTGCCCTCTGAGCATCTCAAAGTAATGCCACTTCAGACAAAGGTTAACTCTGGGGTCATGTTAGGGTAACATCAGTCTGCTCCACAGAGATAAAATGAGTCCTCCATCATTCCAGGATGCACTACTCCCAGGTCCTGTCTGCTCACCTAGAGCAGGGATAGGTGTTCTGGCCAGGTGTTCTGGCTCCTAGCCATGCCTTTGTTTGCCAGTCCTCCAGTGACAAGTTAGAGCTGTGCAGGCAATAAATGGTATTAACCTTCAAAGTGCAAGTGCTCACAGTGTGTTTTAACTTTTGACACCATTTAACATTCCACAGATTTAATATGGTCTAAGTGTGACATACAACTTCACCCTTAGTAAGTGTTATGTTGAACATGTGACTTCCACCCTTAGACTCTCATCCAGGACAGGCTCTCTCATTGTATAAACCTTTGCATATGTGCTGAAAAATAATTCATTTCCAAATTAATGTTGTAAAAATATTAGAGCCAGGAAGTGGGAGAAGAAAGAGGTGAAATTAGCTGACCAAGGTCACAAGGATAAGTGCCAGAGCTCAGAATAGAATTAGGTTTTCTGATTCCTATGCTGCTTCCCTCTTTCTTAGCAGGGCATAGGAATACTTAGATGACATGGTTAGTACAAAAAATGAATCAAGTCCTGTTTTATGTTGATATGGCAAACACCTCAGTTTAAATATGCAAATAATAAATGTGATTTGTAACAGCTAGCACTCTGTATATGCAGCCCTTTCATATCCAGTTCTTTCTGATATATCCTCAAGAAA
>NW_005842127.1:170543-189943 GCF_000455745.1 Alligator sinensis | reverse complement strand
AGGGAAGAACGTGTGGTTGGAAAAGCCATTCTGAATGTCATTGGGTTCTTGGTGTTTTACAGCCATGTGAAAATGAATCTGACATGGTTTATTACAAAGCCAGTGATACAGTAGCATGTGAGTTACCAAAAATCTCCCGTGGATTATTGTGCTGATGCAGCTGAAAGCAGTTGTACTAAATGAATATAAACCAGTGGCTAGGATAGCCTCTTCTGAAGCTCTTAGTAAAAGGTCCACAATACACATCAGTGGTTGTAATGAGAAATATCAGCAGTGACACTTATTTTATTGTGCATACCATAGCATAATAGGAACAACAGCAGAATACCGGGATATTGCCACTCACCTGAGTTCTGAAAACTCAGCAAAGCTTTCATTTAACTTAGTCTAAGATTTTCAAACCGTTCAGTAAGCTCAGGGCCCATTTTTTGTGTGAGCAAGCCTGGGCAGGTGTATAGCTTCGTCTTCCCTCCTTCTTCCTTCCCACCATAATAATGCAAATTTAATTTGCCGTGCTTCATGGTTTTGATTTTAAAATCAAGTGAAACTTGAGTGTTGTGACACTCATTTTGAGTTGATTCAAACTTGCACCATGAAGTGAAAATCCAGAGATTATGCAAACCTACATGGAATAAAACTGTAGGAAATATTCCCACAAACATGGTTTAGGGGAAACTGCTGGTTTTTACTTTAGTTTCCAGGGTTACTTCCCAATCACAAAAGTAGCATATAAAATGCAATGCTTTTGATACAGTAGTGTTTATCCATTAGTGTTGTTGCTGCAAGTAATGATACAAGGCATTACTAAAAAACTGTAGAAGAGGGTTCAATGTGATTTCAAGCGATGTGCCTGAGTGCTGTTTAGAAGTATTACTTTTAGGGGGAGTAAGGGGTCAAAAATGTACTAATAATCTATAGTTGATAGTCCAAATATACATCCCTGAAGATCTAGATGTTTTGGTTCCTTCTGCATGATAGTCACTTATTACCATGTTGTAGGTTTTATGATTATCAGTATCTTCCATAAAGCACATGTTCCTGGAATCAATTTCTAGGCCTTGATTTCTTACATGATTGGAGAAATGATGAAAACCTGGATAAGTTCATAGTTATGCTAGTATAGAATGTTCCTTTTACATCGGCAGTTGGCAACATTTCCCAGTGGCAGGCAAGAATGACCCAGCTTGGACACTAGGACCCAGCTGCCATTGGTACCATCCCTTTTCCCTACTGCCCAGCTATTATGCAGCCTGGGCACAATTCCTTAGTTCCCAGCCATCAAATGCCACCAAATCGAGCCTCCCAGCTGTAGGTTGCTGACCCATTTTCTACATTTTTATAGTCTAATTTTATTTGTTGTTCTTCCTTATCAAAATCTGAAGGACCTGTGGCTACAGTTTACTTAAGTCAGATTGCAATGATAACTTTACCCAAATGTATTCTCCTGTTACATATTCTGCCTTATGTCAAATAGTTCCTGATATATTTTCCATTTTGTAACAATGGAATATTTCTTTTGGGGAAAAAAGTCCCACAACAAGAAATAAGCACAAATGCCTTGCTCTGCCCTTGTGCTGAGAACTTCTCCCTGCAGTGAAGCTCCAGGCAGCCATAGGAATCCATACTTCTATTTTTATTTATTTATTGATTTATTTATGAGATTGGGCCTGGACAGTTCATTTCTCCTTCTGGAAGATTCCATTTGTTATGTTGGAAAATAAGAGGTATTCTATTAATGGACATTAAACTCAAATCTTTCCCATTGATAATCCTGAGACTCCATCATAACTAGTTCTTAATCACTATCCAATTCTGCGTTTGTGATTAATTAACATGTTAGCCCTTGTGTTGCCTGTTAATTTAGAAATGTTTAAAAATGGAAATACTATTGAACATTCTGTAATCCTGTCATTTATGTAGGACATTTATTTTCTGCCATTCTTCTATTCTTTTCCCTACCTGTATAAATACACTCATGTTCCAGGAGTGACTGGAACATCCCCAGGTGCCCATGCAACCAGGTGGACCTGCTCCAGCTCTAGGGTGCCCTCCCCTTCTCACTCACCCACCATGCCTTTGATGGAATTGTTTGATTAGAAGGGAGGCTGTCCCAGTTCCTCTAGGTGCCAGCTAGTTCTCCCACAGTACCTGTTAGACTTCAGGGCTAATTGCATGGCTCCAACCATCCTTTATACCATACCCATGCATCACAGAGGTTACCAATTGATAACTTTAGTGGGCCCTTGGTACCTTGGCCCTTTGATACCTCAGGCCTTTACACCCTTGTTGGGGCCTCACCGTACTTGACCTCAGCCTCTCTTGCCAGTTCCCTTAGCCTAGGCCTGTTGCACTGGGCCTGACTTCTGGGTCCCAGCCCTCCTTGGGCTATAGGCCACTGGCCCTGATCTTGCCCCTCTAGGGCTGCCTCAGCCCTGCCTCAGGCACAGAGCCTGTTTTGGCTCTGTCTGGGCTTCTTGCCCCAGTGTCCTTTGCTTTGGGTCTTTGGCCCCTGTCTCTGTCCCTCTCGTGCACAGAATCCTCCTCACCTTGGCTCTGCTCTCCCCGGGCTCTGGGTCCCCTGGCCTTTGTCCAGCTCCTGCTCAAGCTAGGCTTCAGCCTCTCTCACCCTGGCTTAGCTGCAAATACTGGTGTGCCCAGTATTTAAACCCTGCAGGCACCCAGCCGTGGCCTTCGCTCACTCCCATTTCAGCCACTCCCAAACCAGTGGTATAAACTAGAACCCAGGAGTAAGCCTTCTGGCAAACGCAACTAACCCCACTCTGGGTCCAAACATAAACAATGGCTACTTGCCTGCATAACAAGGCTTCCCCCCTTACCCCAGGTAATATTCCCTTGTAGGGCATAAGCCCACCTTCTCCAAGGTAGCCCCAGTGTCAGCTAGAAGAGCTCCTGCACTCCACTTGCTCTGGAGCTCTTGCCTCAGTAGCCCCCAGGGTCAACCTGCCCTCCTGGCTTAGGGCTTGAGTTTATATACCTCCCTGTCCCTGTCCCCTGCTGGTCACGTACCTCCCTGAATTACCACAGGTATTTTCTGATTCAGCTTGCTGGCTCAGTGTCAGGCTGACATTACTGCTGGTGTCTGCTGTGTTCCTATGCAATGCACTTGCCCATGCTGTTACCGCAACCCAGCTAGTTCTGTGGGAAGTGCTTCCCTGAGGTAACTCCCAAAGTACCTGTTCTCTGGCAGCTCATATTGGCCAGCTTTCCCTGCCTGAGGCTTTCTGCTGCTCCTTCACCCTTAAAATAACAGGAGCCTTTGACTGTTATAATCCGCTGCAACTGAGACTGCTCGCTCGCTCGCTCGCGCTCTCTCTCTCTCTCTCTCTCTCTAAGTATTCATGCCTTCGTCTCTTTGTCATAGAATGTTAGGGTTAGAAGCAACCTCAGGAGGTCATCTAACCCAACCCCCTTCTCAAAGCAGGATCAGCCCCAGCTAGATCATCCCAGCCAAAGCTTTGTCTAGCCGGGTCTTAAAAACCTCCAAGGATGGAGATACCATCATCTCACTGGGTAATCTGTTCCAGTATTTTGATACCCTCCTAGTAAGAAAATTCTTCCTAATATCTAACCTAAACTTCCCTTGCTATAACTTGAGACCATTTCTCCTTGGTTCTGCCATCTGTTACCACAGAGAACAGTCTAGCTCTATTCTCTTTTGAACCCCCCTTCAAGTAGTTGAAGGCTGCTATTCAATCCCCTCTGTCTTCTTTTCTCTAAACCTAAACAAGCCCAGTTCCCTCAGCCTTTCCTCAGAAGTCATGTCCCCCAGCCCCCTCACCATTTTTGTTGCTCTCTGCTGGACTCTCTCCAATTTGTCCACATCCTTTCTATAGTGGGGTGCCCAAAACAACACAGTACTCCAGGTTTGGCCTCACCAGTGCTGAATAGAGGGGAATAATCATTTTCCTTGACCTACTGGCAACACACCTACCAGTGCATCTTTAGTAGATAAACACCAGTTCAAAAACTAATTCTTATTATCTGCAACTGAGTATGAATGAATCTGAATGATGTGAGGGGGTCTGAATAACATAGTTATGCATGCACTCAGATCTAGTACGTTCTTACATGTGGTTTTGGTCAGAGAGATGACAGCTCTGTTCTCAGATAGCAATGCAGCAATTTCCATGCCGTGTACAAACGTCAAAGCATTTAGCACTGTTTTCAGCAATGGCCTGTACCAGATATTTTAACTACTCTATCCTGGTATTTTAGGCTTGTGTGGACCTCTGACTTTTTATTCCAGAAAAGTTTTGTATCTGTAGGTAAGTCTGGCATGTATAAGTTACCTTGGCATTGTATAAATTACATCAAGGACTTCTCCAAAGTATGGAGCAGCTGCAGACCAGGATGCCACAAAGGTACTCAAAGCAACCCCAGGCATAAGCCTGGAATAATCCTGCACTGAATAGCTAAAAGCTTGTGTAAACAGGCAGAAGCAGCATACCTGAATGTGGCTGTCTTGTCAGCTTTAAACTGAGTTCCCAAGTTTACAAAGCTGGATCTTGAATTCTCATGCAAATTGTCTTTCATGGGATTTCAGAACTACTATTTCTAACGTGAACGGAAACAGGCAAAGGCATACACAAACATGTGTTTATTAGTATTTATTAGCATTAGCATCCACTTTGCATTTTCCGCTCTGAGCAGTGTGCTATTTTTCCTGTATTGGCTTCCTTAAATTTGCTTTCTTTCATTGTGAATGTAGTTATAACCTTCATTTCCATGTGCTGGGCTTTGTTACAATCTGGTTTTTCTTTAGTAATATTACTAGAAGTAGAAGGATGGTTTTGCAATATAAACTCTAAATGGGAACTGGAAAATGTAGGTTTAAGTCTCAGCTCTCCCGTAGGCTTATTGTGTGACCTTCTAAAGCCATTTAATCCTATGTTTCAGGGATGTCCAACTGGCAGCCTGTGGGTTGCATGTCACACTAAAGCATTAGTGCAGGCTCCAGCCCAGTCACCACCCTTGCCCTCTCCCCGGCTTGCTCTTGCACTGTCACCTGGGAGAGGTGTGGAGTTCCTAAGCTGTATGTATGGCAAAGAAGGGAGCCAGGCTACCTGCATTGCAGGTAGGTGGTGTGCTGTACAAATGGAGTGGGGGCCTGCTGGGCTGCATGTGTTGTTGGGTGGGGAGTAGGCTGCCTGCCCAGACAGGAAAGGAGATGAACTAGGCTGTACACATGGGCTAAGTACAGACCTTCAAAAAGCATGAGACAAAATTGATCAGATCTTTGTGGGTTTTCCCAAACTGCATAGATTGGGTCGGGAGTGAATAGAGCACACGTTCATCCATGGGATGGGCATGCAGATGCCTGCACTGGCAGAGGCCAGAAGGTGCGGTGTATTCCTGCATGCCTCCCTGTGTGCCAAAGATTGCTGATGTCAGCTGATCAGTGTTCATCCCTGATTTGGTTGACGGGCACATGCCCCCAACCCCCTGATATCACCATTGGCACTCCCCTGCACCCAACCCTAGGCTTCCAGGAGAGCCCCAGGGCAGGTCACCATAGCGTGTCCTATCTGTACCGCCACTGGCTGGACCATTGGGCATGCCATGGTGACCTGCTTTGGAGCAATCTTGGAAGCCTAGGGCTGGGCATAGAGGAGAGTTCATGGTGATGGCAGGCATGTATCTTACCACCAATCAGAGAAGTTGGGGAGTCTATAAAGTCAAGATTAAAAAATAAATAAATATAAGGTAGTGAGACCAAGAAAGAGACATGACAGCAGAGAAATCCCTCAAATATTTTATATATATAAAGGAACTGAAATATGCTGTTACACCTTGGCAAACACAATATTATTCTCTCACTGGCAGGTTTCACTTTTAGATTAAACAACTGAATAAAATGAATCAACATTGGGAGCTTTCATTCTTGCTTTTTAATAGGTGGAAGTCAGTGAGTTTGCAAGGTTTTCTAAATGAGAGTAGGCGAGTTATTCACTGGTGTCTGAATCTCTTTTCAGGTCTGTTCAAAAGGCATCTTTCTTCTTCTTCCAACACACAATTACATGATGAGTGAAATATCATAACTCAATACCTTGCCCCCCAGAAAAGAGCAAGGTGAAGGGTTCCAAAGGAAATAGAGCAAGCTGAGATCTTATGGGTTGTGGAGGAGCAGATGCTCATGCTAGGAAAAAGTTTACAGACCTAATGCAACATCTTCTGTATGCATGTACATAAATTAACTTTGCACCTTCAGCTTCTACTGACACTTGCCTTAGACCAATCTTCTTTCAAATCAATAGAGAGAAAAATCAATATCTACCTTCCCATGTCCTTGTTATCTACATTAACAAGGAATTTACATCATTTCTGTCCTCCACATGAAAGTGATAATTCATCAGGGGGACAAAGTGTAAATACACTCCTAATACAAGGTTCAAATGATCTGGACTGCCTGAAAAAAGGAAATATGAAAATGTGTTAGTGGAAAAGGGAAAAAAATAACCCTCAGCCCTGATATTCAGAAACATTGGAGGTAAATCAACATGGCTTTAATATGACTCCATGGTATTACTGCTGTTTACACCAGGTGAAGATCTAATCCTTAGTTTGTTTTGAAATGAATAAATTACATTCCCCATGACTATTAGTAGTAACAGTGAGAGTACTGCTATTTTATTAGTACCAGTGCTGAAAGATATGTGATGTACAAGAGATGTCTTTCAAATCAGTTCCTGAAATCCCCTGACCAGCTTGCCTCCCTATAATCATATCTATTTATAAGGCTTATGTCAAAACAAATGGTAGAAAAGAATTCTTTGAGAACACAGAGAAGTGTAGTCCTCTTGGAAGAGGCTGCTTTGGCAGTACTGCAAACAAAAGCTCTCTATGTGCAGAGCAGGTACAGGCAGAGTCAGGTAAAGCTTCCCATTAATTTAGTCCTGACTTTGTTTCTGAGACAGATCTGTATCCATTCTTTCTTTCCAGACAGTCCCTGGAATTTTTGCTGATATATAATCTATAATGGTAGTTCCAAAAAATCTCACAACAAATCAGTGACAATGGTCAAGAATCAGTCGCAGAAAAAAAAAAATCTAGTGTTGAACTTTACACACATTAAAAAAAACATTATTTTCCTTCATTATTCCATCCTGCTGCCTTGTGGTAGGGTTTCCGTCCAAAAACAATATTGCCACATCTTCCCCCATTTCATACCATATATTAAAAAAGCAAACAGCAGTGTAACAGGGGGCCTTCCCAGGGCCAGTTTGATGTTGGCCCGCCCACCTGTTTCTGGGCTAACCACCTGCCTCTCTCACCTGCCATGCCTTAATGGAAAATAATTAAGCTGTTAATTAGGTGGGGGACTGCCCATTTTGCATTCCGATGTTTAGGGGGATCTCCACAGCTCTGTTCCACCCCTACGTTACAGCCCAAGCGTCTCAGATGGTATCTCAGGCAGCTAAACTCAGTTGTTCCCTTTACCCATTAGCTGTGGTCCCCTCTCTCGGACCTTTGGTTCCCCTTAGGCTCTGACCTGGAGCCTCCTTCATCCTGATAGCCCCACCTCGTATACCTCCGAGCTGTTGCTGAGCCTCAGTTCCACTGGCTGATGTCTCTCTCATGGCTGCTAGCAGTAAAATGCTGCTTCCCTATTTATTAGGGCTGTGCAAACCTTCAGCCCCTGATTTGATTTGGCAGAGATCCAACCTGATTCAATGGCTGAATCTGAATGGAATCAGGAGACCCTTCAATCTCTCCAAATTCAATTGAAACCTTCCAAACTGATCCAGAGATTCAAATATAGACACAGCTTTAAATGTTTTTTCTACATACCTCAAGGTACCAGGTAGCTCATGAATGCTGCGATGCTGGGGTGGATGGAGCATCCCACAGCGGGGTCCCCAGCATGCTCAGCAGCAGACCCGGAAGTGGACTGGAAGCGCTTCCGGTCTACTTCCAGGTCCTCTGGGGAGCACACTGGAGGCCACCTCACCCCTCCCTGGCACCCTCCCTGCTCATCAACTGGTGACTCCTAGGTCTGGGGAGGCACCCAGGGTCCCTCCACAGCTGATCGCTGAGCTGACGGGGCACGGGAGGGGGAAGCCTGGAGTGCTCCCCAGTGGACCCAGAAATGGACTGGAAGTACTTCCGGGCTCACTGCCTGCATGTGGATGGCCTGCCCACACTCCTGTGGGACACTCCATCTGCCTCAGGGTTGCAGTGTTCTTGAGCCATGCCTGGTACCTCAAGGTATGTAGAAAAAGCTTTTACCACTGTGTCTGTGCCTGATTTGCTGAATCTCTGAATCGGCATCAAATCTTCAGGTTCAGATTTGGCTGAATCAAATTGGAGACAGTGATCCAAATCAACTAATCAAATCACTGTTCCTGATTTGGGCCGAATCTGAATAAAATATGGCTTGTTTCTCACACCCCTACTATTTATAGCCTGCTCTCTAAAATGGCCACCACAATCAACCACCTGGATGCTGCCTGCTCTGGCCCTTAAAGTGGCAGGCACCAACAGTGCCCTGCCACAGCATACACTAGCATGTAATTTATCTCATTCCTCCCACACTACCTGCTGATAAACAAAATATTTTTTGAATATGTTCATAGGTAAAAAATGCTTTCTTCTAAGAAGCTCAAAATTGGAGGAAAATTCTATCAACAGATTTCTTCTCTAGAAGTCCTGCATTACTTGGTCTGTACCCAAATTTCACACTAGGCCAGATCCACACTCCAGTGCTTTTTATTTATTTATTTATTTTTTAAGTAGGGCTTGCTAACTTGTTCTCCAGAATCAGAGATTTTTAGTTTCAAAATTGTTGTCTATCCAAGTTTGCAAATAGCCTGAAATAATGCTCTATTCATCGCAAAGGGATTTTGACTCAGATGCTCAATGATAATTTAACAATTTCACTGAGGATTATAGCAGCTAAAACAAAAAGAAGGAAAACTGCAATGAAAAACTAACGACACCATTTCCTGAGTGTGAAATCTAATTTTTTTTGTGTTTATGAATGGATGCATATATTTCTCCACCAGTATTGCACATAACTACCTAGCTCCAGTCTACTATCTGCTTATCATACATCCTTTAATTTTAAATATTTGGTTTTATGGAACAGAGAGGGCACTCTCCCTAATGCATCTGCCAGTTAAATACTCTATGCTTGCAATAGATTCTTGAAATTGCATTAAAAATAGCTTTTGTGCTTCTGAAAGGGGGCAGTGTGATAGTATTAACTACTGTGTGGTGGAAGGGCAGAATTCTGTTTAATTATGACATATTACATTAATATGTTTTAGAGCAAAAGCACTCTTGATGATGCATTATACTAATATTATAGTTTATTACAGCATCTGAACATTCTGATAATGCATTACAGACACACTTCATCATAGTACTGGAGTATAATCTATTCTCACTATTCTAAACCAAGCTCAGAAGTTGAGTGAGAAGAGCAGTACAGTAAATCTTATGGTACAAGTTTTAAGTTTTCTTTAAAGGCATATATTTGGAGCTGCAAAGTGTATTTTAGGAGAGAGAATTACAACTGTTGGATTGGGAAAGTGCAGTTAGTCCACAAAAAAAGTCCAACTGAAGTTTAAGCACCACTCCCAGCCAGTGATTGATGATGCTGTTCCAGTATGGCCTCACCTAGAGCTAGATATGTATGCATATTGTCACTGGTAAGTGTTGTAAGGCTTCGGCCCCTTTCTGGTTGGTGCCTTCCTCCCTAGCGACGTCAGGGTGAGACCGCATCCTGGGGCCACCTAGATGGTTCTGAGCACTGCCCCTACTCACATGCCATGACTTTGATGTTGATAGATGGGGAGGCAGTTCCCTGTTGGTGGTCCCAGGGAGGTCGTGGCCCTGGTCTTTCTTTGTGGGGCTCCATACCTCCCCTTTACCCCACTCTTGCCACATCCACAGCACTGGGAGGGCTCTGATTCCTGTAATCTTCCCCAGGATGATCTCTTCTCACCCATGAGAGCCGCCCCGAGCGGGGTCAGGTATGTTTAGCCATCAATTGCTCTGGATAACTAAAACACGCCCTGCCTGGGGTAACAATAACTTAGATGTTTCTTTACTCAAGGCAAAGACATTCAGCATCTGCCGGTGAAGTATAATGGGGACTCTGGCTTCCCAGGTCCCCTTTGCCTCCCTGTGATGGGAGAATGAATCTTCATTTGTCCCTCCGGTTAGTTTTCTCAGGGACCAGCAATCTAGAAGTTAATCACTCCTGTTCCCACCACCTGGTGAGAGTCACCTCTTCCCCACTGGGCTCAGGGTCAGTCACCGCCTGCTCCTCCCTCTTCACCCAGCTGCCCGCAGGGTCTTGCTGTTGCTTGCTGCCCTTCCCCACTGGGGTACCCAAATGCTCCAGCGCAGCCTTGTCTTCCTTCTTGATTGCAGGGATGGCCTCGTTCTCCCTGCCGTGCCCCTCTGGCCAACTTTGGCTCCCTGAGCCCCGACCTGTGGTCCTCCCCACCAAGGTTCCCTGGCAGACACTGGGGCTTCTTGCCCCGTGCCTAGCTCCGCTGCTTCTACCCGGCTCCACTGCCTGTGTATCCCTGCCAGCGCTCTGCCTCTTCCTGCCGGTGTCCTACTTTTTCCTTCTTGGCTACGCTACCCGTCCCTCGCTGGCGGCATTCTCTGCTCCCTCCAGCCAGCTGGGTGTTTCCCCAGCTGCTTTTTGAGCAGCCCATGCTGCTTTTTGCCCCACCCCCAGGGCTTGCCAATCTGCAGGCTCAGGCAGCTGCAGAACTGCTGAGCCTGCGTTGGCACATTCTCCCAGCTGCTGCTCGTCCCAGTCCCTGCGGTTAGTATCGGGGCTCGTCGGGCAGGATCCCAGGACATGTTGGGAGGGGGAGCTTCTGTCTCCCCTCCCACACACACATGTGCAACACCTTAGAAAATGCAGGTCAAATGGTTAAGCTTAGAGAAACAGCCTAAAGTGTATCTGTAGCTGGTCCATGGTTTATGCAAGTCTCTTGTTCTAGAAATCTTGCAATGATAGGATTTCTTCGGAGTCCCAGTACTTCACTCCTGATGGAAATCCTTCCTCATAATTCTCACATATTTCTGGTTCCTACCAGGAACAAAAATGATGGGGAAGGATTGGAAAAGTGGGGACAGGGATAGATCCAACACTTCAATTTGATTGTTTTAGTGTTAGTTTGAGGCTCATTGTGGAATGTGGTTCTTTCTTTGGGTGGTGATGGGGGATAGAGCTTGTGCAGCTTCTTTTTATCCGAGTCAAATTCAACCTCTACTGCTTCCTTCCCTTATAGAAGGATCAATTTGCCCTAGAGGAAGACTTACTTGCCTCCAGAGTAATATTGTCCCTTCCCCTGAAACTCAGGCAGGGCATTCTGTGGAGCTGCAGAAGGGGAGGAACTGAATGGGGAAGTGAAGGAGGACTTAAGATGAGACACTGGCTTCACAGAATCCCCATAGTAAATTAAAGTGGCCCCTGCATATATTAACTTTCTCTCATCCCTCATGGTGGTGGATGTTGTATGCAGTCAACAGCTGTAGGCCAATAACTGCTGGGAGCAGAGGAGCTCTGGGGTCCTGATCTCTCATGGACAGTGGGAGATCTGCAGGTCCTGTGGCCAGGTCCAATTTCCTGTTCCATAAAAAGCAAACTCCATCCCCTTAATGAAATAGTCTGGAGGATAACACTACAAGGGTAACTATATAGAGTTCTTCTTCTGAATCCTCCAGTGAGTTTTTCATGGGACAGCAATTAAGGGGACATAGAAAAATGCAGAAAATGCTAATACAAGCACCTTTATTATTATTATTATTATTATTATTATTATTATTAATAATAATAATAATAATAATAATAATAATAAACTATTTTTTTCATCTTGCATCCTAAGAGAACTCCCTTATAGCTCCTGATGGTTATTAGCATAAGAATTTGCATACAGTTCTTTTCTATCATCCCAGAATCCCATTCCAGCCTGAGGCATGCTGTCAGAGATAGGGTTCCAATGCTTTGTGTTTTAATACATTTGTTTCAACTGAATTTATCATACAGGCCACAAATGCTTGTGGGGGTTGAAGCTGAATTATGTGATTAAGAGGTAAGAGGAAAACATGCTCTCTACCAGTGAGCTGCCAATATAAAGTATGAACCCTAGATTACAGGAAATGATCCTCAGGTCAAAAGCTACCTAGAAAAGCTTTATTTATTTGGTCTCTATCTAGTTCTTCTTTTCTTTTGTGCCCAGCAGGGGGAAGAGCATTTGCAAATACAGTAGGGAAAAAGAGAGAATTCTAAAACTGCTTTAGGCTACTGCAAACGTTTCTGGCAGTCGGTTAGGAAATGCTGTCGAATTTTGAATCTAAGACATATCCAGATACTTCCCAGTTATATTTTTGGTTCAAAATGTTTATTAAAGGCTCAAAATACCTCTGGAGTTAACGATGTAATGATCATTGAAATCCATAACATGCACACTTCAGTTGTCTTGTTTGGTAAAACATTCCACCTCTTTAGTAGCCTTTGAGGATCTGATGCAGACTAAAGCTGAAATATCCTACCTCTGACTGTGGCCAATATCAGATGCTTCAGAAGAATGTGCAACAAAGCCTGCAAAATATACTTATGGGATAACCATCCTGTTCCCTACAAGGAACATTTTTATTTTCTAACACCGAATATATAGAGGCTGGATTCTGATCTGAAGTACAAGCTTTTAATAAGCTTCCATTCACTTCAGTGTGCTTTGGGTCAGGCCCTGAGTGAAGCAATTGACCTACCCCAGTCACTTGGAGATGTCAGATGCAAAGACTGAAACTGGAAAGTGGCATATCTGTGTTTATCCCATTATAGATAGATTTTTGAAACATGATGCATAATTGTCATCAGTGGCAAAGGTAAATGGATCTGGTGATTTGTGTTAATCAAGAACATGACTGCTTTTCTGTGTACTGTGTATTTTTTTTGTTCAGCTTGTTGCATTTCAAAAAGGTGGAAAGGCTAGTGAATTACTTAGGTAAAATACATATCAACTCAACTCATCATCCAAGTCTGAACCACATTTTTGTGAAGGTAAGAGAGAGGCTGCTTGTTCATTTGTGTTAATTTACTGCTCCTGAATTGCACACTAGAGGGTGAGGTCATGTGCTGTGCCATATATTCTATGGCTATCCTAGTTACTCTATAATGTGCCATCCTGCCATGCCTTCTGCCTGTCCTAATTTTGCAGCAATATAGAATTGTTGGGATCATCCAGACAAGCCCACATGTGCCTCTTGCCCCATCTCAAACCCCTTTGAGATGGGGCAAGAGGCACGTGCAGGAATGAAAAAATGTTCCCCACACTGCAAACTTGGCTGGAGAGGAGCAGGGGAATGAGCAGGGGACTGGAGACCAGTAGGGGGAGAGCTGTTGCCCCTGGGTGGGTCTGGGACCCTGCAGGCAGGGTAGTCCATGTGCTGGGGCAGGGGGCTCTGACCTATGGGGGACCTATTGGCGATGTGTAGGGGGTGCACATGCATTCCCTGAGCATGGCGGTGCACCCCCTCAAAAAAGGTGCTGCCAACACTGTCGGTGGTGCCTGTAGGTGGTTGCCACTTGCCACCCTCCCCCACCCCACTGCCAATGGTGTCTGCAGGCAGTCAGCAATTTGCTGCTGGCCATCGCTGTCACTGCCAGTGATGTCTGTGGGTGCTCGCCGCTCACCACCCCTCCCCCTGCTGCCAACAGCGCCAGCAGCATCTGCGGGAGCTCCCTGCTTACCACTGCCACCACGTTCCCACCGCTGACAGCGCTGCTGTGCCCTGGATTTGGGGGTATTTTAAAAAGTGAATTTGAAATGCTGCTTCAGCATTCTAGCTGACACAAGGGGCTAGTGTCCCCAGATACCAATTGCCTGCTCCCATGAAGTTCCTGAGCTCAAGTAACCCTGAGCTGCTGGCCAGGGCAGGTTTTTATACTGCTGGGACCAGGACAGGGCAGCTTTTTATGCTGCTGGGGACAGCACAGGTGCTGGCCCCAGGATCTAGCTCTTCCTGGCTGCAGATCCAAGAGGAGCCAGGCAGGGTAATTTTGCCCCAAGTGGCATAATTTGCTCCATGACAAAGTGCATATCGGAGCACATATGCTGAGGCAAAAAGCCCCGGATCAAATTTGTGCCACTTCTATTTGAGATGCTGTAAGTGCTGCAAAGAACTGAGTTCTTTGTCACACTTTTGTAGTGTTATGACACCTTTTTACAGCTTATTTTGCCCAGCTTAGTCTGTGGCCAGGGGTTGTCATGCAAGAATACACCTTAGCAGTACTTTGTACCTATTAACCTGGTTGTGGAGAAAGACATCCTTACAAATTCTGGCACCTTTTATATTATGTACATCCCAAAGATCATAGCATTTAGAATGAAAAACCCTAACACATTCTGTAGTAATGCAGGGCTTTGGGGTTTACTTCAAAGAAGAGTACATACTGTGCATTGCTACAGAATTCCCATGAAGTGATTTCCCAATTTGTAACAATTTCTGCCTTTGCATTCTAATACTATAGCTGACATTCAAAGAAAAGAAAAGCTTTTGTTGCTTTGTCACTCAGAGATTTAATGATAATGTCACTTTGTTCAAGGGTGAACTAGCATATGCATAAGCAATTTCTTGCCCTTAACCAAAAGGTGGATTTCTATGAGTATCTATTGCTATGGCAGACACCAGAGCATGAAATAGTGCTTACAATGCAATTCCCTTTGGACATTTGAAAGGGAATAGTTACATTGCTTAGCACCAGCTCATTTTCTAGATGGCAGCTTCTCTCAGGCTCGACATTTTATTTACAGCTCACAGACAGCAGATTTTTTGATGGAAACATAATTTACAGAATGAAATATACTTTGTTGCTGAGAGCAAGAGGTGTGAATATTCATAACAAGAGATTCCTAAATGCAAAGAACTTCAGAGCAGTACCATGCAACAAGGAGATATCTATCATAATATAAAACTACATAGTGTGTGACATCTCATAAAGGAGGGAGGAACAAGAGGGGATAGAAGTCACCATCATTGTCCTCTCCAGACAAATCTAAAGAATTTGGATGATAATTTCTTGGATTGTATACATAGTACATATCTTTAGAGAAAATGGTTGCAATTAACATAGTGGGTTTAATTCCCTTTTCTTTTACCTTTCCCTTTTTCTGATTTTATAAATCAGAAATTGAACAGAAGTTATGCTGCTCTTCCTATTTTTAATCCTAAATTTGTCAACATATAATTGGGGAGAGTTTTTTTGTGTGTTAATCATTTAAACAGATGAAACTGTCAAAGGATGGGAGGAAAAAAAGTAGGTACAAAGATGGGAAATAACTTGTTCAAGGTCACACAGCAGGTCAGTAAAGAGTTGAATTTAGAACTCAAAGCTAGCTCAGCTTTCTATTGCTACCTTGCACACTAGGGGCCTAATTTTTTTTGTATTGGCTTCAGTTATTAAAATAATTAGAGCAGTGGTGGCCAACCTGTGGCTCCTGAGCCATATGCGGCTCTTCAGAAGTAAATATGTATCTTCTTGAATCTTTCCACAAGCACATGGTGACCAGATTTGGTCACCGTGTGCTCGTGCAAAGATTCAAGGAGGCGCATATTAACTTCTGAAGAGCCGCATGTGGCCCAGGAGCTGCAGGTTGGCCACCCCGATCTAGAGTATTTGACAACAGAAGAAATGATTTGAAATATGAAGCTGATTATTTTTTCTACATTGAAAAAGAATTGTGTTCTTGTTTTGCTCAAGATATTTCAGGATGTGTTGCGATTAGTTCAGATAAGGGCTCAGTTTATTTCTGAGAGGTATTGATCTGTGACCTGGGATCAGGGAATTCGGATTCTCTAAATTATGTTTTTGACTGTTTGAGAGTCTAGTAATTTTGTTTGTTTGTTTGTTTTAGTAACACTTTAAAAGAAATATTTTGGGGGGTTTTGTGTGAATCAGTGACAAACTTGTGCCCTGAGAACAGAATGAAGTAAGTATCTTTTCCTACAGTTCCAGTATTATACTTTCAATCTATGCATCCATCCATCCATCCTAGGTACATGCATGTCCCCATTACCATAGTATCAGATTGCCTTGCAAACTACCTGCTACCCTGTAAGATGGAAAAATATTGTTGTTTACATTTTACCAAGTGGGGAACTGAGGCTCAGAGAAACAAAAGGCAAATTCCAAAGGCCTTTAATAGCTTAACAAATGTAGCCTCGGAAAGTATGTCTACACTATGCACAATACAGCATAGAGAGTCCTGAGTTAAGTCTAATGAAGCTAGCTCCGGTATTGAAACCAACATAGTTGTATTAACTGCCTGGGAACACTTAGCCCATATGGAACACTGTTCTAATATTCTGTTTGCCAGCTTGGTTATGTTTACGTGGCATGGCTCTGGGCCCACATTAGTGCCCTTATCACCTAGATGATACTGTACCTTGCTGGTAGAATTTATCACCACACTTTACTGATTGAGAATTGTGTCTCACAGAACAGATCACTTAAAAATATGAGTTATAGTCCAATGCCTTTGCCTTAATAGTAAAACTACCTTACCTATCTAAATGATATGAGCACCAGGACAGACTGAAAAAGATCCTGACTTGTGTCACCTCCTTTAAACTCTAAGACATAATTTATTCCATCACAGATTCTTTTGACTGTGACATCTTCTCTCTCCTACCCACCTAATTTAGTGTTATCTGCTTGCCACACCATCCAATATGGCAATGCAGTGATGGAGCAGCAAGAATTCGAAATGCTGCTTAATTAACTTGCCTCTAAAATGTGCACACATTTCATTTCCAGCTAGCTGCATTTGATAACTGAAACTCACATAGGTTCCCAAGGTGTAATACTCACAAGTAAAATCTTTCCAATTGCCATTTGCAAGTAATTAACCATACAGGGAATACCAAGAATACCATGGTAATAAGCAAGCTAAGTTAATTAGACAAAAGGCAAAGTGGTAATATTTCTAATGCTCGTCATTCTAACAAGGGACAACCCCCCTGAGCCTGGTGCATCATGGACTAAATGAATTTGCTAAATATATTAAAATCAGTATTATAACCAATGTGGAAAGCCTATCTAAATAGACTTACACCCCTCTACCAGCATGTAAAAGCATGTATGTCTTTTGTGATGGAGACTGTGTCTACTGTATGTAATTAGGGTGTGATTGTAACAGCTTGTACTTACCTAGATAATAAGCCATTAGCAATGAAGTTGCAATGGCAGGGACCTCAGTGCCATCGAGCCACTCCAAGAAGCAGTCAGGGTCCTAATCAAGTTTTTAGATTTGCACTGAAATCCATGATTTATATTTTCACTGTCAGCGGTACCCAAGCTACCAAGATAAAACTAGCTTAGGTCTCTACATAGGCTGTGATCAAATATCAGACTGCAGTGTAGGCATAGTCTAAACATACTGTCTTTGAATGTGAGAGGGGTTTTTTTTTTGGGGGGGGGGGGTGTTAAATGATAGCTTTTTAGATAAGAAATGTCCTTAGATGAAAACCAAAACAAGCTTATATCAGAGAGAAAATTCCAACTTAAAGAAGATCAGAAGTTATATTCAGTCCTCATGTGAAACTTCCATTCATGCCAGAGAGATTGTTGTACTTGCTGCACAATGGCACTATAAAGACTCAAGAAAAGAAGACAGACTGCCTGTACATAGTAACTGAGGCTTCCTGTACATGTGCTTGAGGATGTGGACAGCCAATCTATTTAAAATAGCTCACCGTCACATGTATTAAGCCCCTGAACATTTCAAAATGGCCATGGAACACTTTATCTAAAGCTTATTCAAAATGTGCAGGAGTTTAATATACATAACAGTGAGGCAATGCTGGACCATTTGAATAGGAATGCGAAGCAGATTTGATTAATCAAGTCTGCTGCGACACATTCTAATGAAACATGAATGAGCATGTCTATAGGCACCCTGAGTGCGAATGTACATTCAGACTGCAGGTGTTTTCACATGCTGGACACCCTACCTCTGACAGTGGGACAAGCAGCACTGGTGTTGATACCCATTGTTGCCAGATCTACTGTTCAGTGCAGCTCCAGAACCCAGAAGGTTAATATTGCTGCCACGCATGCCACCTTTTCCCATGCTGCCAATTTTAGTCACCAATGGCAACTGAAAGCCTAAATTTCAGTGGCAGTAAAGGTGAAGGAAGGCAGCAGTCAGCATCAGAGTTAACCACCTGGGTTCGAGAGCTGTACTTACATAATGACTCTGGCAGCTGCTTCAAGAAGCTCACCAAGGTGGCCTGTTCAGCCTACAAGAAGCTTTAGATTCCACCACTGTGGGCTGAATCCAGCCCATAGGCCATATATTTGAATTCCCAGTGTGGATGGAAAATGGTCATTAATAACATTATTATTGTTTCCATACTCTTTAGATTATTTTAATTAACCTGTTTTGCCACTGAATTGCAAATCTGTATTTTATTTCATTAAATTAAATATGCAGGTTAATTAGAAATATAATTACAGATGAAAACCCAGACTTTCACTCAGGCTGAAAACTTGGATGTGTAAGGAAATGTAAAACATGCACGTATGCTTACATGGACTCTGAAAAGCAGTTTATAATATGCATAAAGCAAAACAGGAGTGCTACCATATTTACTCAAATACATGATGAGGTATTTCCCCCCAATTGGCATGGAGAACCTCCTCCTTTCCTCACATCTTATAATTTCATACCAGGAAATCTCACTAAATGCATTGTCTATTATTAAATTGCTGCCAAAAGCAGCATGTGCTCGACAATAAAAACGAACTATGAAGTTGATTAAATGAAGCCAACACTGAACATGTCTATAAAACACATGGCCCGAATTGGGCAAACGTGTTGATGGGAACTCCCTACAAGGATAGATTAGTGCAGCCCATCTGAAGAAGACATATGGTAGTGCCCATTAAGCTCAGCCCACCCCCCGCTTGTGAAACAAGGCACCATACAGTTCCCTCAGTATCTCTCTGTTTCCCCCTCTCTGCCTGGTGTATATGATTAGTTTGGCTCAATCCTCCATGAGATGAAGCCAGACTAGGCTGCCCTGAGCCTCATCTGCATATAAATATTTGGAGCATCCCAGGATTTATGACAAGAACACCCAGTTCCCATTATGAGAGGGGGCTAAATTACATATGGATCCTTTGTCGGAGATATCTGGAGTATGCACAGATACTGATCAGTGTTGAGCTGTAGGGTTACCATGGCTTGAAGTGTTTTTGACTATGGGACCCACCCCAATGAACTGTGTGGTAAATCATGAGCTTTCGACTAATGTCATTGGGGCCATCCCTGGGCAGTGGGTGGGATGAATCGGGGTTACTACCTCAGGCCCTGCACTTTGTGGGGCTCCGCGGACAGTGGCATACA
>NW_005842127.1:170021-170533 GCF_000455745.1 Alligator sinensis | reverse complement strand
ATCCCCTTGCCACCGCTGCTGCAGGCTTCTGCAGGCAGTCACCACCCCCACCCCCCAGCAAGATTATTGTTTACAAATTTGCTCCTCACTTCCATGTGCTCAGGGAGAGCAGGGTATGACAGTAAGGAGAGGGAGAATGGACTGCCAGGGTAGAAAGTTGAGGGGGGAAGCAGAAAGCAAAGGTGCTACCTGACACCAAGATGTATTTTCCCTGCTGTAGCAGTGGTGGGAGGGGCAAAGTTAAGGCAAACCTCCCATAATTACATCCCATACCTGGAAAATTATAGCAAATGTATACATTTTCCACACATAGAATCTAATTATTGGGAAGTCATATATAATAAGGGTCATCTTCTAGTCAAGTACATGTTTCTTTTTTTATTTGTACCTTGTGATTTTTCAAAAATCTTTCTACAAATAAAATCACAAATAGTACTACAAATGGTAAACTAAAATTCATGGACTATTTAGGTCCAAAGGCAAACAAAACCTCATTGTCTTATTTAAAAAAA
>NW_005842127.1:157774-170011 GCF_000455745.1 Alligator sinensis | reverse complement strand
AGGGGGGGGGTTGGATGTAGCAGTCTGGTATAAGATATCACATGGAGTAGCTATAATTTTATCTCCAGCAACAGACTTTAAAAATCATAATATTTTACAAAAAATCAGATTATTTTATTTTAAGAGTAATGAGAAATATTGACATGTGCTCCCAGAGCTTTAAAATTAAGCTATAGAAGTTATTCTATCTCTACCTGCTTGGCAAGAGAAGCCGCTAATTTAAGCCTAGACAAAGATGCTAACAATTTTCTTATAGAAAATAATTTATCCTATAACCAGTCTAATGTTTCTTTCTTCATATGTTAAAAAAGGCAGTGATGGCTGGAAAATCTTGTACAAAAAGCCTGAATTATTTAGAAACTTGTGTTTCCTTTCAATGTAAAGTTCCTGGTTACACCTATGCTTTAGATCAGGGTTTTTCAACCTTTTTAAAGCAGGGTACCCTTTTTTGGTGGGTACCCCTTCCAGACGCAGAGCGGAGGAGAAAGGGGGTGCTCATGGTTGGCCAGGGGGTTGCTGACAAATGGCCAGATGCAACGAAGTCGGCAGCATGGGGAGCTCTCACACAGTCACCACTGCCATCTATACACTGTATGTTGTCTCCACTTTTCCACACCCAAGTACCCCCACTTCTTTGCAAGACTGGCTTTACATCCTGCTGGCCTAGGAGTGGGGGAGAGGTTGCTGACGGACAGCCAAATGTGAGGCCAGTGGCTCAGAGAAGTGGGGATACCTGGGAAGTGGTGGCACTGGAGGTGGGGCTGCTGCCACCATCCATCACTCTGTACCACCAATGAGCACCACTTTCCTGCGCTCAAGTTTCCCTACTTCTCTGTAGTACCGGCTTCTCATGTGGCTGGTTGTCCCCCCCCCCTCTAACACTTAATTTTAAGCTATTATACAATCCCCTCTATGTACACTATGCAAAAACATATAAAATCAGGACAAAAATATTTTTTGAAATCAAATTAATTAATGTTGTAGTAGGCGTTTGTTTTTTAGAATATGATTTGTTATTTTTCTGGTTCCAAGTCAATGAACCCTTGCTGAAAGGATTACTTCTGGGGTAGCAAGGGGAGGGACTTCCAGTGGCAAAGGTCAGGGGTTAGGGATGGGTCTTCTGGTCCCAAGCTGGTGACCCCGGGGCAAATATCAAGGGGTGGGGCTACCCTTGTGGCCTTTGATGGCTTGCCAGAACTCAGTAAGTGGCCCTCCACCCAAAATAATTGCCTGTCCCTGCCATACAGAGAGTTTAAATAATCCAAAAAATGGCACATCCAATCTAAGTTATTGCACCTGCTTAAGTGTGCTTAGATCATGACTGGGTTATCCCAATCTAAAAAGGGTTAACCTTATCTCCCAAAGCCATATGTGTTTTCCAGTCCCAGAGCTGGGAAACTTCATCCACTTACTCCAGTACCTGGGCTGCACTAACCCTTTCCTGCCCTAATCCTACTCGCCCCAAGTTTACTTGCACCCATTTCTCCATACAACTCTGGGGAGTGGTAAATGGCTGTATATTCTCCAAAAGAGAAGAAACAAAAGCAGAGAACAGCTTCAAGAAGGAAAAAACCTTCCATTTCAGCATCATGGGTGAGTTGAAGTTTTCCAGGAATCAGATTTTAACTTGTCTTGCAATTGTTTTTAATTGGTTAATTTAATGGTATTGTAACATAGCCTCTCCTGTTTAGTTTGCCATCTTATATTTATATATTCTGTTAAAGAGGCATACAGTAATCTTGGTGAGCAGAAAGAGGAATAGCAGTATTTAATTAGAAATGGAAAATGTTTAATATCCATATGCTTACCACAAGATGGCTACATGTGTGGTTTCTTTTAAGTTAGTCATTAAGACTTAGCTAAGATCACTTGCCTTTGCACTCATGCAAACAGCGTGTTCATACCCTTAATCAAAATTATTTTGTCCATCTACAAACTGTTAAGTTATTTGTGGTTCCCCATGACAGGACTTGCTATTAGTTTGCGAAAGGAGACTATTTGGTTTCCTCCAGGAACAGATCTACTTTCTCAGGTATAGACTCTGTTGAATGCTCTCCACAGGAAGACATGTGGAAGAGTTAGTTATTAAAGTAATCCATCTGTGTGTGCTCTGGGCTCCCCTCACCCCACCCCAGCCTACCCCCTTCCATTAATGTTCAAATAATTACTGTTAACAATGGTGATTATTTTGCATTGTCTGCTAAAACAGGGCAAAGAGCACCCTAGTGTGAAAATAGGGAGGGTCACATCCTTGAATTGTCATTAAAAGAGGCAATTATTAAGGTTCAGCCCCTACCACTTTTCCCTAGAGTATGATTTTTATTAATTTTTAAGATAAAAACACCCCTTTCCATCCTACACAAGGTTCCAGTCACAAACATCAAATAAATGGAGAGCAGATAGCTAGTTTTGTAACTACAACACTCTTCTGCCTCCAGCAGAAAGCCTATTTATTTTTCATTGTATTTGATATATTATGTAATTCCAATATAGCATGTGGCCTATGACTGGGCCCTTTAAACAAAGAGAGTCTTGGGCGAGCCATGGTTCTCAGAAGGGAAGCCTAAGGCCTCGCATTCATTTGGATTCAGGCAATTCAAACACTCCCACCTCCTCAAAAGCACAATGCTACTGGAGCCCTTGTATTAGGAATATATCTATGGCTACCCGCTATACCTCAGGATAAGCATGGGGAGACAATGGAATCCAAGGCCTTGTCACGTGGTACCGCTATTCAAAACCTGCTTTAGAAAATAGGGGTGAGGATCAGGTGTATATTGTTATATCAAAATGAAACTACAGTATAACAGTAACTATATAACCAGGCCCAATACCAGCATAAATGAGTTTAATATGCAGGTAAGGTAATTGTTGCTAATTTACATGTGTTTTGGTGGTAGTATGTCTTTTGATTTCAGTAGCATTGATATCTATTTGAGTCATCCAGTATTTTAAGCTATTATTACAGGCAGTGTCCAGAATTGACAGATACTAGTTCATACTCCCACACCACTATTGTAAGTCATGAGCAGTTTATAGAATGGTTAAATGGTACAAGAAAATAAAGTGATCACAACAATGTTTTCTTGTTGTTAAAACTCACAGAGCAGAAAAGCTCCTGTATATTATTGCAGTCACATCCAAGGAAGCAGTGCCCCATCCCCACTCAGGAAGGACACAGAGATAAAGGAGAATTAGTGTGCTACCAATTAAACACACCTGGTGATAATAAATTTGCTTTCAAGTATCTATAAGTAGCTTTGCTTTCTCTGGTCTCATTAATAGTTTATTTTCTGGTCAGGTGCACTATTGATTGTTCTGCACTGAAGCTATTTCTTCCTCATTAGCTTTCCAAACTTTTCCTTGCCTCAATTTTCTTCAGATACAAAAACTGTGCAAGATTATGTGAGACTTGTTGCTTAGCAACAATCCTATTCCTATAATGATAATGACTGAGTGTTCCATGTCATCTTCTCTTGAAAGAGGTCAGATTTTTTTTCCTTTGCACCACAATGTTGCTGCTCCTTTTTTGTTATGTGATAGAGAATAAAGTGAGAATTACTTATAAAATTATATTATGCTGCCATATAGAGCTTAAATTTGGCACATCCATGTCTGCGTGTGTGAAAACAAGCTTTTATTTTATCCCCTTTTGTGAAGAGGGAAAATCAAGAAATTTAGGCCACCGGCAAAATGACTAAAGGGGGGAAAAAGTCCTTTCTCCTTTATTACTCCCAAAACTATTTTCACACCTCAACAAAGGTTTTGGCAGTTTGTGTACCACTAATAGGTGCCTGGTGTTGTTTAAGTCCTACTGGAATAAAGAAAATAGAAGTTTAAAAGTAAAATGAATTACATGTTTGGAAAACTGTTCAAACTCACTTAATTGCAGAGGAATAAAAAGTTATTTAGGGGGCTGAGTGCATCTGCGCAAGTAAGTCTGGCAGGCGAGTGGCTATGATTGAGTGGACAGATTGAGACCCCAGTGATGAGAGAGGGAGCAGGGCACAGGCAGGACCCACTCACCCCAGCCACTGCTCCTACCTGTGGCCCTCTCCCTCCCTTACCACTGAGACCTCGAGATCTGCCTCTCCCCCCAACACACACACAGTGGTGAGGGGAAGAGTGGGGCTGGGGAAGGAAAAGGCCCTGCTCATCTGGGGGACACCTAGTATGGGGAGGGAGTGGCAGCTCCAACTGCTACATGCATCCCAGGAGGGCATGGGGGCATGTGCCTAGGATCTGCACATGAGGTGAGGGTGGGCTGGGCCCAGGCTCTTCCTGGCAGGGAGGTTGGGCCAGGCTGCATTCAGGGCAGGCAACAGTGGTGCTGGGAAGGGGGATTGGGGGGGCTATGGTGAATTTTGGAGTGGCTGCAGCCCCCCCGTAAGTCCCCTCCAAGTACTGCTGTCACCTGCCCTGAATGCAGCCTGGCCACCTTCCCCACCATCACCACCAGGAAGGGCCCAGCACAATGCCAGGCCCAGCCCACAGCAGCAGCCCACCCTTGCCCCATGCAGATCTGGGGGCATATGCCCCCGTGCCTCCAGGGGTGCATGTAGCAACAGTAGCCGCGCCCCTTGGATGAGCCACTCATGGCTCATTCCTGTGTCCCACCCCAGCTGTGCAGCACCTGCCCGAGCCCTGCTCCTTCTTTCACTGCTGTGCATGCCCCCTCCCCACCCCTGCTGTAGCTACTAGAAGCCCATGGTCAGGTTGCCTTGCAGCCCTACCACTGCCCCATGGTTGGGGGCGGGGGCTAAGCCCCATTCCCCTGGTTCAACCACCTATGACTTGCTACAAAAAAGAAAGAGTAAAAAACAATTATTTGAACCCCCAGTACAATCTCTAAAATTGAGTCCATTTGGATCCTTAGTCTACTTGGAGAAATAGCCTTCCTTTTTAAATAAGATTATCAGGTTCATCGTAATGGAGGATGTGTCAGAGTCTCAGAGGGAAATTATTAAACAAATGCCGAACTAACAGAAAGATGAAGATGATGATAGACATGGACTTGGACAAACTCTTTAATCTTGATTAAAGGGGTTCAGCCAAGTGAAACAGTTTATCATCTATTTATACAGACAGAGCTGCAAAGGAAGGAAGTCTGTGGTGTGACATGGTGTGCCACCAAATAATGCAAGTGACCAGGATGCCAGGGAGGTGACTCATTTGTAGAGAGTCACCTGGTCATGTGACTGAAGTAATCTCACTGAATCTGCCCATTTGATTGGCTCACTGGCACAGTAGTTATCTATATATGTTTCTCAAGCAAAGCAAGTGGAAGTGGTGACTGAATGCAGTTGAGCTCTTCCTTTTGATAGTGTCAACTATCAAGGGTCCTTTCTAAGGGTCTCATTACATGGTAATTTTGGTCACCTGTTGGAGCTCTTAACTTCTGGATTGTCCACACATTAACATCTTGAAGTTGCTTAAAGCAGTCATTATGGGACACAAAGTTATGCCACAGTAGGGCAGGATTATCTCTTGATCTACGCAACCCATCTCCTGTTCCATTAAGGTGTATCCATTCCACACAGATGTGCTGCTAGAATTGAAGAGCATGACTGCTCCAAACTCCAAGCTAGCACTAAACTGATTAGTGTTTGCATGGCTCTCAGAGTAAGCTGTAACATTTGCAAGCAGTTGCTGAACAGGTTCTGGTTCCTTCACAAGGAAGTTCCTGAGTACAAAGTATGGAAGAACCGTGAGCAGCATGAGGTGCCACAATTTTTTATGATCAAGGTTTCTAACATAGCACCACTGTCATTCTCTGTTTGGCAACTACTCATGTCTGCTGTGGTTGAGAGTGTGGTAGTGTTCCATTCATTTAAGAGCTGGGTGGTTTGGGACAGGGGATGGTGAATAAGACTTGCAGACCCTGACTTCCAGGGCAAGTGCCTCCATTTTGGAGGTGTGTATTGTGCTTGATTTTTCATCTGTGATATGTATTTCCTCTAGCTGTGAAACTGTACCTTGCCCTTATATAGGAGCCACTGCTGTTTTTAAACTCTGGGATTCAGATAACCTGGCATCTCAGAGAGCATATGCTGCACATTGTTTATAGTAACTGTCACTGTTCTCAACTGTCAGAATATCCCTGGAAATTCACCTCTGCCTCTGATCTAAAATTCCTGTTGTTTCAAAATTCACATAAGAGCCATTTTTACAAAGATAGCTGACAACACCCCCCGCCCCCCAGCCATATAACTATGGTATCAGCCTAAAAGTCAGACCTCAGAAAGCTAAATATGACTTATTTTCCTCCCCTACTGAGAATCCCCTTGTTTCCTGCAACAAGAACCCAAGAGAGCCCGTTTATATCTACCGGAGGTATACTCCCAGAACTGGCTCTTAACAGACCTCATCCATATCCCACACCTTCACAGCCAAGCATTCCTGACTCAAGGCAGCCTCTAAATAAATGTGTCAAAAGATGTTCACTGTTCCTTAGCAGTAAATCTAATCCTTAGTACCTGTAAGTCATTGCTGAATGTCTTACAAGCATCTTCTGTGCCTAATTAACAGAAATTGATTCTGCTGCAATTGTAAGAATAAAAGCTTTTTAGCTACTTTTGAGGTATGGTAGCTCAAGATTTAGAACTGGAAGTCCTGAGTTTCTGTCCCTGATTTATCAGCTAAAAACGCAGCCACCATAGGATTTTATTTTTGCCGGGGGGGGGCAGGAAGCTAAGATGATGGACATGTGGAAAGTTTTATGCATTTCAGGTGACAAACCTGAGGGGGACTAGGGCTCTTGGGCCTCCACATACTTGGCACCCATGGCAGTCATCATTTATGGCTCTACTTCTGGCAGACATCTTTCCTGGACATGAGTTTGGGTACATACAAGCATTACAATTAGATCACCTTGAGTTAAGTATGACTTAAATGGCTGAGTATTCACAGCATTTACAGTTCTTAAATCACCCTAAAGTAGTGTACCCAATCTAAAGTTAATTCACCCCTGAGCTGGGCTGACCTTAGATCAACCTGAGTTAACCCAATCTAAAATGGGCTAACCTGACCTAACAACTGTCTGCATGCATTCATAACACAGTCCCAGGGCTGGGAAAGCCCAGTTACTCTCCACAGACCCAGAGCTATGCTGTTTTAACCAGCTCCCCCCATTACCTTCCTACAGACTGGGGAGTCCTACACCTGCAGTGGACCCCCAATCTTACTATTCCCAGCTGCCCAGCATGCTGCAGAACCCAACTCAGGTTTAGGCAGTTCAAAGTAATCCACCTAACCTGACTCAGGTAATTTGAACTCTTGTTCACACACTTTATGCACCTGGCCATTGCTGTATCTATGTCATGACTAGCAGTAAAGGATAATTTTTAAAGCAAATATTCAGAAACACTGTTGCTTTGAGCAGTAGTAATAGTCATATTATTAGTAGCAGTATTACTGTCTTCTGTTTGCTTGCCACCTGGTTGGACAACTTAATCTAAACTTTTTGGGTTTTTTTTGCCATCCTTGACTACCCCTACCCAAGCAGTTTTCTTCCAACAGTTTTCTTTTCCTTTACCAAAAAGAACCCCTGTTCCAATATATATACACACTGTGAAGGCATGCAGACATTTGTTAAATCAGGTTAGCCCATTTTAGACTGCATTAACCCAGGCTGATCTAAGGTCAGAGATGAACTAACTTTAGATTAGGCACACCATTTTAAGGTGATTTAGGCACTGTGAGTGCTTGCATGCTCAGCCATGTAGGTTACACTGAACTCAGAGTGATTTAAGTGTAATGCTTGTATGTGTAGGTCAGGGGAAGGCAATTCTTTTGGATGAAGGGCAGCTGGCTGAGTTTTGACAAGCTGTTGAGGGGTGTAATGCTTGTATGTGTAGGTCAGGGCGGACAATTATTTTGGGAGGAGGGCCACTTACCAAGTTTTGGCAAAACTGTTGAGGGCCGCAAGTGTAGCTCTGCCCCTTGACAGGTCCCCTGCCGCCTGGTCACCATCTTGGGACTGGAAGACCTACCCCCTAACCCCTGACCTCTGCCACCAGAAGTCCTTCCCCTTACCCTCCTGCCCCAGGAGTAATCCTTTCAGCAAGGGTTAATCAACTTGGAATCAGAAAGATACCAAATGGTATTGTAAAAATCAAACATCTACTACAACATTCATTAATTTGATTTAAAAAATTATTTTTGTTCGGATTTTACATGTGTTTGCATAGTCTACATAGAGGGGATTGTATAATAGCTTAAAATCAAGTCTTACTCTTGTAATAGGGGGTATAGGTTTGTGGAGAGCTGAGGGTTTGTGGAGGTGTGTGGGGTGTGGGGGGAGTGTGGGCATGTGGTGGAGTTTATGGGGGGTGGATAGGCATGGGGTATGTATGTGGAGTGGGGAGCGACTGTGTGTGTGTCGATATGTGGGGTGGGGTGTGGGTAGGTATGGGTACTTTGTGGAGGTCTGTGAGTGTGTTGGGGGAAGGTAGCTGGGGAGCGTTGTGGCATGTGTGGAGGGGGAGTTTTCCCACAGCTTCCCTGCAGCAGGCAGAGCCCCTGCCAGTGCTCCTGCCAGCCTGGGCTCTGCACTCCTGGCTCCAGGGCATTGGAGCAACCCCATGCTCTTGCTCACAACCACTTCCCCCTCTATCTACTACCACTGCCCTTTTGCTCCCCCCCCCCCCCCCCGCCCTGTGCTCACCACTCCAGCACCAGATCCTAGCTGCACAGCCGAGACCACAGGACACAGAAGGAGCTGGACCAGCCCAGCCAGCACCACATGGAACCAGCTGAGAATTGCAGGGGCCAGGCTGGCTCCTGCTGTGTCCTGTGTGCTGGCACTGTAGCCAGGAACCACGTGGTGCTACAGTGACTGGCAGGGGGAGGAGTGGAGGGGAGCAGTGGCAGCAGTAGGCAAATGGCTATAGCAGGTGGGGAGAAGGAGCACTGAGCAGGCACTCGCGTGGTGCTGCAGTGGCAGCAGTAGGCAAATGGCTATAGCAGGTGGGGAGAAGGAGCACTGAGCAGGCACTCAGAGGACAGTGACAACTGGGCAGGAGCATGGGCCCGTATTGGTGCACCAGGGCCAGCACAAGCGGGACCCAGAGTGTAGAGGCAGGAGCATGGGGTGTGGGCTGGAAGGGGCTCTATGGAACCAGAACAGGCTGTGCCAGCAGGGAAAGGAGGTGCCAACCCAACTCAAGAGCCGCTGCCCCATGTTCCTGCCACCCTGCTCTGGGCCCTGCTGGCCCTGGCCCCAGGACACCAGTGTAGGCCCTGTGTTCCCACCCAGCTGTTGCTGCACTTACACACAGTCACTCACTACCCTTTCCCCCACACTTGCTACCGCTTTCACCACCTCTGTGCCTGCAACTGCTGCCACCCTTCTTCACCCCCCACCCTCTGGTCCTCTACCACATAGTTCCTGGCTGCAGTGCTGGGACCACAGGAGCTGGTCCAGCCTGACCCTGAGAATTGGGGCAATTGCCCGCAGTCCTCCCCTGCCTCCCCTGGTCCCCTTCTTATCTGAATTTCCCTCTTGGGTGGAGGGAGGCAGGAACAGCCCCAGGGTCCCAGGCCAGAAGCCTCTGCTAGGCAGAGGGGTGGGTGGAGGGGGCTGGGGTCAGGCTGGGTGGGCCTTGGTTCTGCAGCTGCTTGGTCCTGCTGGCGGCTTCCCCTGGATCCAAATGCCCCTTGCTCCTGTCATCTTTGACAAGTAGCCAGGGGTAGATACATATTAACTTTCTAATTTTTTTAGGGACCCTGCAGGCCGGATTAAATGGCCTAGCAGGCCAGATGTGGCCCACAGGCTGTATTTTGCCCACCCTGGTGTAGGTGTAAGTATATGTGATTTGGAACAGGTTGTATGTATGTATGTATGTATGTCCTAGTGAATACATTGAGGACTAAAAGCACTAACATTATTTGGTAGTATTTTTAGTAATAAGTGCCACACACTTATCTACAAATTGGCCTTGCAGGTAAAATTATTCTAATATTTCCATAATTATAATTAAACCTCATTTTCAATTTAAAATTCATATTGAAAGGTTATTGTTCCATGCCCTTTATTCAAAATATTCTCTGTTATGTCTTGTAGCTAAAGTTCTTACCACATTTAAAAACCTGGATTGAAACTGCAGTTTGGATTGTAATCCTAATAAGAAGAGGCATGTAGCTGTCCCCAAAACAGGACAAAGGTCAGGTTATGGGTCTTGGGGCAATAATATCTTCCTTTGAAAAACAGTGAAACATACAAGGCTAAAAGAAAAGGATTGCTTAAAGACAAAATTATGTTGGCTAGGAGACGATCAGGACATGTCCTGATGAGTACATACTGAGGTTTGTGGCACCACAAACTTCACATGGCACATGCACCTGTTCACCATGCTGTAGATTTGCAGCATGACACCAACATTTGCCATTCAGAGTTCCCAGTGTTAACAGTGTGGCACCATAATGACATTGAGAGATCTCAATGTCAAAAAAAACAAACAGCCCACAATACCCCAAAAAATGCACACGTGGCAGTAGCATGTGCCACCAGGAACAGAGCCTGGCCAGTCAGAGCAATGCTGTGGCTGTCAGCCAGGTTCTAAGTGGCCAGATAGCTGCCACTGCTTCTCCAGGAGGCCCGCAGGACCCCAGGTAAGGGCGCTGGGAGCAGCACAGATGCTGGCCACAGCCTCCCCTACCCCACCCTACACAATGTACTTCGCACCAGCCCCACATGCAAGGGCATGCACAGTGGCAAAAAGAAATGGCACAAATTTGTGCCGCTGCTATTTCTGCTGCAGCAACTGTCTGCCCCTGCATGTAGGGATGTGCCCTCATTGTTTAATGATGTTCCTTTGAGTCCTTTTATTTAAGGTCAGTTTTTAGACAGATTACTTCCTCTTGTGTAACTGGGATGTTGGAGTGGATGGAGAAGGAGGATATTGGAACAAAGATTATATTAATTTGTGTGGGCGAAATACAGAGTAACAGCCTAGGAATCTTGTTCCCCAGTGTTCCAACAATGGAGATAGTTTGCACCAAGTTGCTGAGGGGAATCAGTTTAAATTGATTTAAATGGCCAGTCTCAAAGTGCATCTACATGTTCAATTAATGCTGCTGAATAAACTCTGGTACAGTTTGCTCCTGGGTTCTGTGTTTACATGTCTGCCCAGAACTGCAGCATGTTGAGCCAGAGTGGAGCAACCCCAGATGGCAGAGGTCCTGGGGCTAGCCTGCCAGCCCAAGGCTGATTCTCCTGGCTCAACATTCTGTGGAGGGGCTGCCTGAGACACAAGGGGGCTTCAGTGTGGGGCTAGCCAGTAGACAGTCCCCACACTGAAGCACCCATGTGCACCAGCCATCCCCATCAGTGTCTACACAGGCATTATGGTGAAGTAAATAACTTCACCATAGGATAGTACTCGTGTCTGGCAGTACTAACCTATGGCAAACTTAATTAGTTTACTCTGTCCTAATAATACCACATGTGTAGATAGTGATGTTTTACAGTGGAGCTAATGAGTCAACTAATTGATTAAACATCTGTAGACACACCCTTAGGGTCTCAATTGTATTGTCATTGAGACCAATGGGAGTTGCCATTGATTTCATAGATTTCATAGACATCAGGGCTGGAAGGGACCTCGGAAGATCATCGAGTCCAGCCCCCCACCCAAAGGGCAGGAAGTCAGCTGGGGTCATAGGATCCCAGCAAGATAAGCATCCAGTTTCATCTTGAAGGTGTTCAATGAAGGGGCTTGAACCACCTCCGGTGGCAGGCTGTTCCAGACCTTGGGGGCTTGGACAGTAAAGAAGTTCTTCCTTATGTCCAGCCTGAAACGATCTTGAAGTAGTTTGTGACCATTCAACCTCGTCATCCCTTGGGGCGCTCTGGTGAACAAACGTTCCCCCAGATGCTGGTGGTCACCCCTGATAAACTTGTAGGTGGCCATCAGATCACCCCTGAGCCTGCGCTTTTTCAGGCTAAAGAGCCCCAGGGCTCTCAGCCTGTCATCGTAGGGTCTGCTTCCCTGACCTCTGATCATGCGCGTGGCTCTTCTCTGGACTCTCTCAAGCTTCTCCACATCCTTTTTGAATTGTGGAGCCCAAAACTGGACACAGTACTCCAGCTCCGGCCTCACTAAGGCCGAGTACAGGGGGAGAATGACGTCCCGGGATTTGCTTGAGAGACGTCCCGGGATTTGCTTGAGACGTCCCGGGATTTGCTTGAGATCATCGAGTCTGACCCCCTGCATAGGCAGGGAAGAGTGCTGGGTG
>NW_005842127.1:125218-156275 GCF_000455745.1 Alligator sinensis | reverse complement strand
GCGCTTTGCCTCTCGTTGGCCCATAGACTTCTTGAGTCAGGTAGAGGTCATCCACGCATGAGAGGAAGCTCTGCGACCGCTCAGATTTTGCTGAGCGATCCTCCCACGAGATGTCTGGGTAATTGAAGTCACCCATGACAACCATGGTCCTGGAGCAAGCTGCCTCAGCCAGTTCCTGGGCAAACTCCTGGTCAAGCTCAGGACTTTGGGTGGGAGGTCTGTAATAGACTCCCACCATTGTGTCCCCTGTGCCGTGTTCCCCACGGATTTTAACCCAGAGGGTCTCCAGCCGTCCACCCTGGTCGGCACTCTCGGCTTGCAGGGACGTGTAGCTTTCCTTAACGTAGAGAGCTACCCCCCCGCCCCTTTTCTCTACACGATCCCTCCTGTACAGGGTATACCCATCTATCCCCGTGGTCCAGTCATGGGTGGAGTCTCCCATGAGCTCCTCCTGCTTATTTCCCAAGCTCCTGGCATTAGTTTACAGGCAGGCAAGCCTGTACACATTCATTGATTGGAACTGAACCAGCATTAAATCAATGTTGAGTGTTCTGGAAAACACCCCATAGTGAATAATCTATATTATTTATATACCTCATTCTCAATATAGTCTATTTAAAGTGCACCACCTGAGGCCTGTTTTAAGGACATAAGTGAGACTCAGGGGCAGGCACGCCAACCTTATTAGTCTTCTGCTGGCCCAGAGTGAAATCCATTTTTTGCAAATTTTTACAAATAAAGAACATGTTTGGAGAAGTCAGAACTGGTCAGTGAATTGTTTTTTTAATATTAAAGGGCCAATGTTGTACACTGGTGTCTAGATGTGCTAATCTGTGATCAGATAGTGGTTATAGAACCTGAACCACATAGGCCCAGTGGGGTATTAAGCTCAGATGGTCTTTTGAACCCTTTTTTCAGTCAAAACACTGGGATTTGCTGACCGTTTTGGATGTCTTTGATTCAACAAAAGGACTCAAAGTAGTATAAATTAGATATTTGAGAACAGGAGAATATTTGAGAATAGGAGAAATATTTTATTTCTTTTTGATATTTTTGTTAGCCAGGAGATGTCCGTTCTTAACCAGACCCATTTTTTTTCAGTCCCATTGTTTTTCAAAGGAACAGAAATGCAAATTTTTTCTCTTGTTTAGCCTCCTGCCAGCTGCAGCAATAGAAATAATTGTGTCCGTGATATGAGTTCTTCCAAACCTGTTATGTTTAATGTAACCAAAGGACCAGTCTCATAAGAGGGACTGAGGAAGAGACCTTTCAAAAATTACCTTCCAATAGCTTCTTGCAAGACTGATCTGTATACACCTTTCTGTTTGCTTGCCTCATTTATTACACAGTCAGCCCAAATCAACAATCTTTTTTGTCTGGAAGGCAAGAATCTAAGTAGCACATACAAAAGGAGGGCTTTAAAATGAATTGATATGTTTGATGTATAAGACAAAGGATATCACTGCAATATTAAAGACTGAAAATGTAGTGGACTGTTTCTTTTCTGACATAATTTAATATATGAAAAATAAAATTGAGCACATAATTTTCACAACTGCTTTTTAGTTGTTCATAAGACTGCAACACACTTTATACTCTCATAGAGTTTCAAAGAAATCAACTAAAAATTTCCCACTTTACTCATTCATCTGTATAACTGTTACATTTCTGTATTTATTTTTTTCCCTGTCACAGCTTTTATGGATTCTTTTTGCAGAGCATTCAAAGCTAATGTTTTCCTTTTGGCTATCTGCTCTGCTAACTTGTACTTACCCAAAGCATCCTGCTGATCAAATTAATGGTGTCTATTGCATACATTTTCTTCCCTTCTGGCTTTGTGTAAATGAGACCTATGGTAAAATGTGGCAATAATGGAACAGTGGTGGCATTTAGTGTGTTCCCTGAGCATCTCAAGCAATGACACCATCAATTTTAAGTGAATGTAATGCTGGGGAAAAAAGGGCAAAGTTATCAGTGTTATAGATCAAGTCCTTCCAGAAAGCACAGGAGCTTCAGCTTCAAAAGCATGAGCATTTGCTCCTTGACGTACAAGACTGATTCTATTATCTAGAAGCAATACCAAGCATCTTTCCTTTACCGACTGATGTGCTTGGTGGAAACATTATTACTCAACTGTGGTGGATGATGATGATTTTATCCATATTTTCACCACACACAGAGCCAGGTTACACCAGATAATGGACAACCACAAAACAATTATAGATTTCATAGACATTAAGGGCTGGAAGGGACCTCACAAGATCATTGAGCCCAGCCCCCCTGCCATAGGCAGGAAGTCTACTGGGGTCAAATGATCTCAGCAAGATAAGCATTCAGACATTTTTTGAATGAGTTTAGAGTAGATACTTGCACCACCTCTGGGGTGGTCTGTTCCAGACCCTGGACACTTGGACTGTAAAGAAGTTTTTCCTTATGTCCAGTGTAAATTGGCCTTCCAGAAGCTTGTGACCATTAGACCTTGTTATCCCTTGGAGAGCCCTGGTTAACAACTGTTCTCGCAGATCCTAGTGCACACCCCTTTTATACTTAGGCTGCCACCAAGTCCCCCCCGAGCAATGTCTTCTCCGGGGTGAAAAGTCCCATGTCCATCAGCTTCTCCTCATAAGGCTTGCTCTCTTGGCCTTTGATCATGTGGGTGGCTCTCCTTTGGACCCTCTTAAGCTTATCCACATCCCTCCTGAAGTGGGGCAGTGGGGCAAAACTGGACACAGTACTCTAGCTGTGGCCTCACCAGGGCAGAGTAAAGCAGGATGATGTCCCTGGTTTTCCTTGAGATGCATCTGTGGATACACGCCAGTTTGCATTGCATTGGTGGTTCATGTTCATCTTGTGGTCAATCAAGAACCCCAAGTCTTTTTCAGTCATGGTGCTAGCAAGCATAGCACTGGCAAGCCTATAAGTATGATGCTGGTTTTTCTTCCCAAGTTGGAGCACCCTGCACTTCTCTATGCTGAATGCCATCAGGTTTGATCCACCCACCTTGCGAGCCTGTCCAGGTTGGCCTGTATCCCTAGCCTGTCCTCCAGTGTGACCGCCTTCCCCCGTAGTTTAGTGTTGTCCATGAATTTCACCAGTCTGCATCTGACACCTAAATCCAGATCATTAATAAAGATGTTGAAATGTACTGGCCCAAGTACTGAGCCCTTAGGTACACCAGTGTCTACCTTGCACCATGTTGTTTGCTCCTGTCAACTATTATTCTTCAGGTCCAACCCCAGAGACAGTTCCCCAGCCATCGGACCATGAAATGGTTCCCCAGCTTAACCATGAGGATGTCATGGGAGACCAAGTAAAAGGCTTTCTTGAAATCTAGATATATGACATCAACCTTGTCTCCCTTATCCAGGCAATGCATCATCTGGTCATAGAAGGAGATGAGGTTGGTAAGGCAACTCTGTCAGAACTTGAGGAGAGACTGTGTCATAAAAGGGTGCGGTTGGCTTGCCCAGACCTGGCCTGTGCTTTGTTGTGGGGAAAGAGAAGTATTGTAAGAGAAGTACAGTTACTTTATCATGGGGATCAAATACAGAACAGCTGTCATTTTACAATCAGGCTGAATGAAGATCTATATTTTACACTAGACACTTTTCTTGGACTGCAAGCTAAAAGTATATAAATCCTCCTCATGTACAGCTTATGGTTTTGGAGACTCATGTCAAGGTAGAATTTTCAGAGATTATATCTCTTCCTTTTTACTTGTGACAAACATTCAGTCCCAGAGCTGGTCATAATATTCATTGAACAAAGCTGTTTTGACAAAACCTAAATATTTTATCAATAATGACAAAATAGTTAATATGAAAACATTTTTCATGTTGAATTATTTTGTTTTGAGGGTATTATATTATGCTTGTTCTAATTGTGGCATTCTTATATATATATATATATATATATATATATATATGTATATAATTTCAAGATGCCCCAATTATAATACCCTCCCCCAAATAAATCCCCAAAACAAAAATCATTCACTATGAAAACCACTGAAAACACTACCACTTATATGGTAGTTGAAATATTTTCATTATTGAAATATAGTCAAAGCATAATTGAAAAACAATCTGCTATTTATTAGCAATTGAAATATTTTCTTTAGATCAAAGTATCTCCTATTTGTTTTATATTGAAAGTTTATTTTTTTTATCTTTGAGTATAGAGACTTTATATTTCCAAAATTGAATTTCAAAAACATTTGTTTTAGAAAACTTATTTAATAGAAAAATCTAAATAAATTATTGTTCTGGTTCTGAGTTGGAACACAAATAAAGATCAACCTTCCCCTGTAAACACATTTCAGTGCAACCTCTTCCTCAGCCTGCATTCAGCTTTGTTCTTATAGTTTCGTAGTTGGTAGGGTCAGAAGGGACCTGAGCAGATCATCAAGTCCGACCCCCTGCCATGGGCAGGAAAGAATGCTGGGGTCAAACAGCCCCAGCAAGGTGTCTATTTATCCTCCTTTTGAAGATCCCCAGGGTAGGAGCGAGCACCACTTCTCTTGGAAGTTGGTTCCAGATCCTGGCCACCCTGACTATGAAGTAGCACCTCCTGATATCTAGCCTGAATTTACTCTCCCTCAACTTATGGCCATTATTCCTTATTATTTCCAGTAGTTCTCGGGGGAACAGGGACTCTCCCAATGCCTGCTGGTCTCCTTGGCCAGTTTATAGATGGCCACCAGATCCCCTCTCAGCCTTCTCTTGTGGAGGCTGAACAGGTTCAGGTCTTGTAGCCTCTCCTTGTAGGGACTTCCCTGCTGCCCTCTGATCATGTGAGTGGCCTTTCTCTGGACCCTCTCAATGTTGTCCACATCCCTTCTGAAGTGTGGCACCCAGAACTGGGCACAGTACTCCAACTGCGGCCTGACCAGTGTCGCATAGAGGGGGAGGATCACCTCCTTGGACCTGCTCATGATGCATCTGTGGAAGCATGACAAGGTGCGGTTAGCCATACTGACTGCATCCTCATATTGGCGGCCGATGTTCATCTTGGAGTCGATGACTCCAAGATCCTTTTCTGCCTCTGTGCTGACGAGAAGGGAGTTCCCCAGCCTGTAGGTATGCCGCTGGTTCTTTCTCCCCAGGTGCAGTACCCTACACTTGTCAGTATTGAATCCCATCTTATTCTCATCCACCCACCTCTGTAACCTGTCCAGATCCAATCGCAGCCTGACCCTCCCTTCTAGTATGCCCACTTCTCCCCACATCTTAGTGTCATCTGTGAATTTGAACAAGGTGCTTTTCACCCCCTCGTCCAAGTCACTGATGAAGATGTTGAATAGTGCGGGACTGAGGACTGAGCCCTGGGGGACCCCACTACCTACATCCCTCCAGGGCAAAAATGACCCATCCACCACCACTATCTGGGTGCAGCCCTCCTGCAAATTGGCAACCCATCTGACTGTGTAGGCATCAACACCACAGTTGCCTATTTTTTTAAATGAGAATGGGCTGAGAGACAGTGTTGAAGGCCTTCCTAAAGTCCAGAAAGGCTATGTCCACCGTGACACCTGCATCCAGGCATTTGGTGACCTGGTCATAGAAGGCCACCAGGTTGGTCTGACAGGACCTGCCTCTAATGAACCTGTGTTGGTTGCCCCTAAGCATGCACTCCCCCGCTTGCCCCTCACAGATGTGAACCTGGATAATTTTCTCAAAGAGCTTCCCCAGGACTGAGGTGAGACTAACAGTCCTATAATTTCCTGGGTCCTCCTTCCTTCCTTTTTTGAAAATGGGGACCACATTGGCCCTTTTCCAGTCCTCTGGCACCTCAACAGAGCACCACGAATGCTCATAAAGCCATGCCAGGGGTCCCGCAATGACCTCTACTAATTCCCTCAGCACTCTGGGGTGGGGATCATCAGGATCTGCTGATTTGAACATGTCCAGTCCCACCAGAAGTTCCCTGACTAGGTCCTCTCTGACCCTGGGCCTGGCTGTGCCTGCCCTGGGACCATTGGGGATCCTGGTGGGGGGAATGACCTGGTCCCTGCTCAGAAAAATGGAGGAAAAGAAATTGTTAAATAGGTTAGCTTTGTCGTCTGGTGAGACCACCAGTTTTCCTAGCGTGTTCTGCAGATGCCCCACATTACCTAGAACCTTCTTTTTACCCTCTATATATTTAAAAAAGGATTTCTTGTTATCCTTGATCCGGGTTGCTAGTCCCAGTTCCATCTCCACCTTGGCCTTCCTAACAGCCCCCCCTACAATCCCAAGCAATCCCTGGTGATGGCTCCTCCCTTCCATTGGGTGTATGCCTCCTTCTTAGCTTTGAGACATTCCTGGATGCTTTTGGTGAACCATGGGCGCTTTTAAGCACTCTTTCCCCCTTTGATCTGTGTTGGGATTGCCACCCTTGGGCTTGGGGATTGTCTCCTTCAGGAACGACCACTCTTCTTGGACTCCCAAATCCTCACCCCTCCGGGACCTCAGTGCCTCCCTGACTAGTCTCTTTAGCTCAATGAAATCTGCCCTCCTGACGTCTAGGGCTGCTGTCTTGCTGCAGGCCTTTTCCACCCTGCACTGGATGGTGAATTCCAATAGGCGATGATCTTAATACCCAGTTCTTTTCTTTTACTGGCTTGACATGAGTTTATTTTCATTGCTCCACATTCTCTGTTGTTCTGTCTGTACTTGATGCAAGAATGGAAAGACAAGGGCTCATATCCACATCTGTGATCCTTGTAGCTTTAGATCAGTCAGGGTTTTGCCCAACCTACTTGCATAACTAAGAACAACCTCAGTGCTTTACTAATGTTTATGCCCAGGCTGACTGGCATTTCCAGTGTCTAAAAGCAAATGCAAATAATTGCTGTGTATTGTACTTTGGCCAGGATCCTTTTGACTTCTTTATTCCACTCCAAAAAATGTCCAAAGTATACTTCAGTCCATAGGGAAATGTGCTGGCCTATACCATCTGGTCTAAAATAGCAGAGAAAATGATTTTATATAGGGGGCATTCCTCAGGGATCCCTAGGATTTTCTGAATCCTTTCCAACCTGTGATGAGCATATAGTAGAGAGCAAGAGAAACGATTAAAGACCTGGGAAGCATGACATGAGAAAAGGCTGAAAGAACTAGGAATCTTTAGTCTGGAAAATAGAAAACTGGGGTTTGATGTTATAAGTCTTCAAATATCTCATGGGTGATGTAAGAGGGGAGTGGGGCTTTTAAGTGGGAACAGACTGCCTGGGGGAGAAGTCCAGCTATATGCAGTTAACCACTCAGGGAATACCCACTGGCAATTAAAGACTCTAGAGAAAGCAAGGATAGAGAGCTGGGGAGAAGCAGCAGTTCACAAGAAGGAGGTGGACTAGAACCCAGAGAAGTATAACATTATGGAGGGACCAGAATATAAAGGTTTCTTCTGCTGCCTGAACAAGCTTTGCTTTACTGGTTAGTGTAAACAAGGGCTGTGCATTTATTTAATGGATCAACTGAGGAGTGCCCATGGGCAAAGCCAGTCTGAGAGACAGCAAGTTCACTAACCCACTCACAGATGGTTTCAAGAAGGATAGTGATAGACTGTTCTCTGTGGCTCCAAGGGGCAGGGTAAAAAACTAAAGTCTTTAAATTACAGCAAAGAAAGTTTAGGTTTCGGTATTAGGAAGAACTTCCTTACTATGAGGGCAGTCAAACATTGGAATAGCCTACCGAGAGAGATGGTGGACTCTCCATCCTTGCAAGTCTTTAAGAGCACATTACATTTGGCTGGGATGGTTTACTTGGGGATGATCCTGCCTTGAGCAGGGGGTTGCACCTCCTGAAGATCCTTCAGTCCTACTTTTCTATGATTCCACCATACACTGTTGTCTTCATTGGTGGGTACTGCTAAATTACCCTGATGTAGAATAGAGGAGAGAGGAGCCCCTAGCCAGAAATTGTCCCTTGTTCTGCTAATATTTCCAATGTAGTCAGTAAGGCTTTGCAAAAAATTGAGAACTTGAAAGGCAAGCCATTTACAAATTAACTGCCTTTTATAGTCTCAATTTCAAGCTCCCATTCTCTTTCATCCTGCCTTAATCAAGTGCCAGTGGTTGCTAATGAGAATAATATTAGCACTAAAGAGATTCTTGCATTTCAATAGGGCTGGTGTGGGGTGGTTGCACATTTTTTACGAAAATAATTATTTGATGAAAAATTAAATGTAATAACACTTTTTGTGTTTGTTCTTATTTCTATTTCCCAATTGGATGTGGTAAATATATATTAGAAATAGGAAAATATATAATGGAGTCATTTGAATTATCTGCTACCCAGGTGGAAATCTAAATTAAGCATAAGAATATGCATAATACCCATAATATGGTGTGTGTAGAAACATTTCATGAACACCTGAAATGTTGGACATACTGTTTTTACATCCCTGTATGTCATGGAGACATCATAAAAATAGGCTGTGTGTAATTTTCAGAAGTGCAAAAAGTGAATTAATACAAAGATAATTTGGTGCCTAAAGATCAAGATAGGATTCTGGCTGGATTTTCAGAGATGTAACTTTGCAGTAGTAGTCAGTCACCTATGCATTTTTAGAAATCCAACAAGGCTTTACCTATACCTTTTAGGTACCAGACAACTGTATAAAAATGAAAATGGAGTTAAGTAACTCTTCTGGGTCCCTAAGTCACTTTTACAAATATTTGGGCTCCTAAATCACTTGGGTGCCTTTGAAAATTGTTTTTTGATTCCCCTGTCCATATAGTTGCCTTCATTTTGGTTCCTATCTTCTGCCATGCTTACCATTTTAATGGTCTGAATATGGTGATGTTTTCTTGGCATACAGTCAAAGTAAGGAATACCTACCTTCATATTTTCCTTGCTTTGTTCATTTTAATCATAACTCCATTCTCTTGCATTTCAAGTCCCTATGACTTAAACATCCATTTAAGTTCTAGGAATGTCAATTTTCATAGAAATTCCAACTATGATTGGCAAATTCCTTTTGAAAGTTAGTCAGTTGTGCATTCATTCTTTTAACTTTATTTCATAAACCTCCTTGCAGTGTTCAGGAAGTATCTTGTTAATTTTCTCTTCTTTTCTCACAACATTATGTCGTTTGCTACTTTTTCAAGCTATTAAAATGTGTTTCTATTTGCCTTAGTTTCATTTCCAGTAAGTGTCTTGCCTTATCTTCTTTTTCATAGTATATTTCCCCTGGTTTCTGTAGTTATTTTTGTTTCATGCTTTCAAGGTTATTTAATTCTTTTTTTTTTTTTTTTGCTTCAAGTACTTTTTCATGGTCTGTCCCCTGGGATATCTCCAATGTACATTCTTCTTCTTTAATCGTTCCTGTCAATTCTTATTCTTTTAATATTTTTCTCTCTCTTATCAAGTCAAAAAAGCTATTGCTTTCCCTATTAAACAGGGGCCTACTGGTATCTCATAAAGCCATGGCTGATTCTTATTGTAAAAATGCAAATAGTCACCCATTTATTTCTTGATAATAAACATCAGGTCTTCTACAAATGATGTATTTAATGGTCTAATGTACAATTCATGCCCCTTAAGGCATTATTTACTTGAACTCTGATTGGTCCCATGCATAGAATTTTTTCTGCTTATACAGATTTACTCTAAGTCCTGTGGGACAAAACAATGGGTATGTTGCTTAGCTTCTTGGAACCATTTTATGTAGCCTGTCCTAAGGACATGTGCATAGTGAAAAGCAGCTCAGGTCATGGGACACACATTGCCCTGTCTGGATATATGTGGCTATATTACATTTTGATGCAATATGAAGTTTTCTTCTGAGCACTTTCTTCAAGGAAAAACTTTTCCTAGTGTTTGCAGGGATTCATGCAGGTTGTGAAAGCTGAGGCAGGAAAGACAGAGGGGAAGCATGATAGTACTGATTGTTCTTTGTCTTCATAGATCCAGTAAGAGAATCTGGAAGGAATCCAAGGATTTTTTTTTTTCTATTTTCTTCTTTCTTTCATAGTCCTTCCTATCCATTTCTTCTATCTTTCTTCCAACTTTTCCTGAGGGACAAAAATATCTAATCCTCCAGCATTTTATAAGAAATGAAACAATGATAATATCTCATTGGTCTGAGAGCAGTATGCTAATCCTCCAATGCTGCCACTAATTAATTCATCTCCATATGCCACACAATATGAAAGTTTGAAATAAATTCTTATTCTTAATATATAGAAGTCAAGTAGGGCAGAAAAGGAAGGGGTTCCATAGGCTTCTAGCTAGTACAGCACAAAACAGCAAAATCAGCCCACGTAGCATATGTACAAGCATTAGATTTCAACCAACAGAAACACATTTTTCTTCCCCAGTGACAGCTCCAAATCTCACAGAGGCCATTCCATGTGCCTCTTTCAGTAGAAGCTCTGAGGGATCATTCTGAAGAGAGTTTGAAGTGTTTGTCTGGGTTTTTTTGTATTCCTAGTCCGTCTAGCAATAGCTATTTTGAGTGTACTCCAGCAGAAAAAAAAAAGATCCATTTGATTTATTTGTAAGTACTACCCTGCTGCAGAGGTTTTCAGTTTTGTGCACCCCTATTAGGGGTAGACGCTGAGACATTTACTACGTAATCAGTCACAGGCAACTGGTGCCGCATTAGTCAGGGGGGACATGTGGTCCCCCAGTGACTGAAGGGAGGGGTCCCCATGGCCGATCGCAAGACAGCCAATCTCTGTAGCCACTTGTGGAAGTGGTTGCAGCCACTTCTGGAAGCACCATTGTGCTCCACTCCCCAGCTGGCACCTGTAGGGGGAGAACTGGCACTCCCGCCTGTCCCCACTGCCCATCTCCTAAGTGGTAACTGCAGCCAGTCAGGGGGTGCACTGGCTCTCTCAGGGGGTGCACTTGCATCCCTGTACACCCCCTACATGTCACCACTATAATCAGTTAACTGCACAATAAATGTCTTGTATAATGCATCCATAGATAAATCATGACTGTACCTTTATTTCTGCCTTCTAATGGCATGTGGAGACATGCCTCATAAGTATTATTTATGCTCCTGCCCCAGTACTGCTTTTAGCAGCCTGAAGGCTTTAAAGTCTCCCTACTATTGTTGGGTTAGCTAGGGTCCTGGATAGGGAAGCTGATTTTGAATGACTTGCCAAGGCCTCATGATGAGATTACATTCTTTTTTGGAATTCCCCATAGCAGAACCCTCCTTGGTCTTCCATCTGTTGATTATGTTGCATATTCTCTCCCTGCATTATGGCATGGTTTCAGGAAGGCAAGCACTCCAAGAAGCAATGAGCTTGCCTTTTTGTGATGAGACTTGGAAACATGCTGCTAATTGCCATGGCTGTGATTCTCAATTTGACTGATAGCTATAGGAATCAAAGTACTATCTCTTGAGTTCACTGTGATTTACAAGTGAGCCCTCTGGCTTTCTTATTGAGTCACCATGCCAACCATTAATATTATTTCTCACTAAATGCATAATACATTCTATAAGCTTTTCAGACTTTCACTGCATGTGATTGTAAAAGGTACCAGTGATTTAATTTAAGACTTGGATGAAGTTCAATGTTTTTTCTCTTACTGTTAAAAATAATAGAAGTGTGTGTGTTTATACAGTATGAGTGCATGTGTATGAAGATTTCATTGTAATATAATGTAACATACATATTGTGATGTTTTATGTACATCATCCACATTTTGTTGGTTTGCTGGATTTGTATTCATATAGTTTGTTGTTCATTTGCTTAAATCACATGCTGCAAGTACTTAATTATGGCTCAGTGTTTGGGCCTTCTTATTCAGTACCGGCCTAATCATGTTAAATCCAGCATGGAGTGAAACTGACTTTATACATTTTTAAAATACCATTTAGCTTTTATTTTTTGGGTGCACCCACAATGTGGCAACTTGAAAACACTCTTAAGAAAGATAGTTTTCCCCATTAGGGGAGCTCCACTGTAAAGGCAGAGATAAAAGACTGAGAAGGAAGATGAGTGATCAAGGAAGTAGTTGACTGTCTGTGTCTTGGAAACAGCACAGATGGTCAGGAAAATGTTGTCAAACGTTTTTTTTCTTTTTGTATTCCTGATTCATCTGAGATGGAACTTCTCAGAGAAATGGATCTGTTTTGACAAATATGTGTGTGTGTGTGTGTGTGTGTGATAGAGAAAGAGACCATAAATTGTAGCTTAAAAACTTGCATGGAATATAGGAAACTCTGGCTGAAGTCCCTGCTCTGAATAAGGCATTTGATGTAGAACAAAGACAAATGTTGAAGCTCCAAAACTGATAAATAGAATTCTTATTATTATGGACAACCCCACTTTTTCAGTAACTTAACTGAATACATAAAAAAATATTCCCTGTTATGAATAATAATGAGAAACCTAATCCCCCATGGTAATCAAAGCAGGGATGGCTTGTTAGGAGTGAACTACATACAGGGAGGGTAATGGCTTTGCCAAGCAGTTGCTCCCATTCTCCAGATATCTATGGCCTCCTGGGTCATCCCAGGAAACAGCTGTGCTTCTCTCTGATAGTCCTTTTACCTGACTAGAGAGTATATTTTATTAGGGGCCCCCTGAGTAAATGATTTTAATATGAGCTCTGCTTCTGAGAATTACAAACCCTGCTTAAAATATTCTTACTGTTCAAGGAAGTCACTCGGGTGTTCCTCCAGGGGGATCTGTTTCAAGAAATTTTGGAGCTGATTCCGACTGATGCAGGGGAATAAAAAGATCATCTGTTAAATTCTGCCTGTCTAGAAGCACCCCCCGCCCCACTGCCACCCCAATTCCAATAGGAGGATCTTTTCTCTCATTTAACAAGTAGTCTGTAAGCCTGTATAATAGAGTGACCATTGGGAGAGTGGGAATCAAAGCTATCTGAGATCTCAGTAATCTTGGCTGAGTGACAGTGGTCTTTAGCTGGTGGAGGCAGCTAGTGTACACTCACTGACACATTTTTGTAATGGATTCCCTCTTGGATCAAGAGTTGGAGGAAATTCCTTTTTTTAAGTGAATTGTGGCTGCTAAGTGAAGCTTTCGCAGCCTTTATCACTTGGCTGTAATCCAGATAACTTTCAAATAAACAAGTGATGTGAGCCTTAGGAATGAATGAGTCATTTCCACTGCAACAGTAACATTCTTGATGGTGTCATAGACTCAGTGCCATACCTCATCATTGGGATAGGATTCAATTTCAGGAGAGACTAGGTAACATTTGTCTTTTAAGTCTGTGGGGAGTCTGGGTGGGAGGCAATGAAGCAATATATTCTGAATAACAGTCTAAGTTTTCCCAACTTGGCCAGATCTGGGTAGGACAGAATGTGCCTGAACCTACTAGTTTCATTCATTGAAATTCTTCATTGGGGAAGCTCAGTATGTCACAGGAATGCTTAGCAACTTGCAGGTCAAGAAACATGATCTAGCATATGAGAGAGAGCCTGAGACTCAAATGATCTTAGTTTGCTTTACAAGTCACATACAGACTTTCTGTTGCAGTTCCCATCTGTAAAATATGGTTGGTGTTTCACTGTCTCCCACGGTTGTTATATGGACTTGGATAATTCAAGGATGAAGCTCACTTAAGTATATAGTTGGATAGACTGAGGTCTTATGAAGAAAATAATTGTACCTCCCAATGTGGAAATCCGGTTTCCTACAACAGCAAAAAATATGCCTTTCCTTCCTTTCTAATTTATTGAGCCTTCTTAAGTCTACCATAATGCAGATTTATCTCTCCATAGAAAGAGGTACATACTACTTTAGTGGTCAATAATATAATCTATCATTTGTTCACTATGCTCTTAATGGGTTTAAGGAAGCTGCAAGAAGGTAAGTGCCTATAGTACAGCCCTCTGTGTAGAATCCATGGGGAAACTTTAAACTGGCTACCTGCTGTACAGCCATTCCCCTCTTTATTTTGTCTTGGGATGTCTGGCTGAATAGCTGCGGTTCAGACTGCTTGCTACAAGCATATTAGAAATGAGAATGTTGAACACAAGAGGCCTTGATTTTTTTTTTTTGTTAAAAGTATTTAGTAGGGCTATGTGAAGCTTCAGTTGCTGATTCAATTCAGTGGAGATTTGACCCAATTTGGTGGCCAAATCTTCAAATCTGAATTGAATCAGGAGACCCTTTAATCTCTCTGAATCAATTCGGAGGGTTCCAATTCGATTCGGAAAGATTTGGCAATTTGGACATACACACAGCTTTAACATTTTTTCTACATACTTCAAGGTACCAGGTGGCTCATGAATGCTGCAATGCTGGGGCAGATGGAGCATCCCACAGGTTCATGGGGGGGCTCCCCAGTGCACTCAGCAGCAGACCTGGAAGTGGACCAGAAACACTTCCAGTCCACTTCTGGATCCACTGGAGAGCATGCTGGGGCCCCCCATGCCTTCCCCCCCAGCTCAGGACTGGTGCCTCCTGGGTCTGCGGGGGCACCCAGGCCCCCCCATGGCTGATCACCGAGCTGGGGGAGCCTGGGGCCCCCCCTGCATGCTCAGCAGCAGACCCGGAAATTGACTGGAAGCACTTCTGGTCCACTTCTGGGTTCGCTGCTGAGCATGCAGCCCCCCCCCGCCCCATGCTCCTGTGGGATGCTTCATTGCCCCAACATTGCAGTGTTCATAAGCTGTGCCTGGTATCTTGCGGTACGTAAAAAACAAAAACATTTAAAGCTGTGTCTATGGCCGAATCGCTGATTCTCCAAATCAGCATTGAATCTTCAGATTATCATTTGGCTGAATTGAATCAGGGACAGTGATCCAAATCAATGAATGAATCACTGTTCCTGATTCAGGCCAAATCCAATCTGAATCAAATACAGCCCGTTTTGCACACCCCTAGTATTTAGATGTCCTATTCAGTGTTGCTAGGCCAAAGGACTATTGGGGTTAAGTTATTTAGGCACCTAACTTCCAATGCTTAAAAATCTGTTCTCAAGCACTTCGGGAGCTGAATTAGATCCTCAGAAGTGATTTAAGATTTATCTTTACCATGTCTCTGGCAGTCCTAGAAGGGGATGCTTCTGAGCACTCTTTGGCCACACTGCTTGCAAATGGCCTAAATTAAAAAAAAAAGCAGCAATGAAACCACTTTGGGAATGTCCTCAGTGGCCCTTCTAAGATCTTTGTCTCTAGCATGCGATTGAGCAACTAGGAGCTTTGCCATATTTTGGATTTGGTGATGGGTGGGCAAAATGTCCTCAAGAGTCTCTGACCAGAAATATTAGACGTGATGCATAGACATAATTTTGGGCATTCCAGAGCCTAAGACTCATTAAATGTTAACAGGTCATAGGTTGTGCCTGCAGTACAATATAGGACAATTTTAAAGCAACCCCAAGCACATACTATATGCACTGAGCTCCCTCACCACCTCCTCCCCCCCCCACCCTTTGACCACTGAGAGCAATACAGACTGCCTTCAAAGTTCTGTTGAGGCCCAAAGTTGAACACTTTCTTAATCCTTCCTGCACTGTGTCCAGAACTACAGACCTAAGTCTCCTTACTCTGCTTTTTGGAATCTTCTGCGCACAGCTTCCTGCTTCTACTGCCCATAATTAGACCCAAGCACAGGAGAAGTGACAGTCTCCAAACAGAGTTCTCAAAGGACTAAGTCCAAGGAATAGGAAGTACAATTTGGGCAACTGTGGAGTGGTCTACAGGCTAAAATATAGAAAGGGTAGCGCTCTTTGTATCTCAACATAGTGTTGACTCTAAAGGTCATCTTCAATTAAATATCATCGTACACCCGTTTTTTGTCTCTTAAATGTATATGTCAATTAAGCCTAATGATGATGAGTGAAGCAGCATCCTTAAAATCTTGTCTGCATTCCTTTTTTTTTTTTTTTTTTTTTTTGTAGCTTTCAGTTGATCTCAGCAGTGCTTAACAAGCCAAAGTGATATTACCTTGGAATATTCCATCAGAGGACTAGAACTCAGCTCCTTACAAACCACAGTCACTTCTGTCCCTAAGTCAGTTTTAAATATAATGGCATTATAATAAATAAAGGAGTTTAGAAAACTGACTGTCACATGTGTAATGTTAAAAAAAAAAAAAAAATAGTCCTGAAAAAGGATGAAAGTTGAAATAAAATGCTGATAGAAGTAAATATTTTGTTTCAAAATGATGTTATTTTTGACAAGCTGATATGAAATAGAATATCCTGAACCTTCCTGTTGGAAAAACAAGTTAAAACTGATATTTTTCCAACAATCACATCTAATTTGAGAACACCTGATATTTCAGCAGGTAGTTTTGGGCTTTCAAAAATTTCAACTCACTCTAATTGCAAGCCTTCAGTTTAGTAATCTTCATCAGTTTCTATTTCTGGACCTACTCCTTCTGTGCTCCTGCACTGTTTGGCAATACCAGGCTTCTCTATATATAATGCTCACCTTCCGAATGAGCTGCTCAACAAACATTTTAATAACAATGTCAGATTTATTCTTCTCCCCTTTCCCAGCAAAGGCAAATGATTTATAAATGTTTTCAGCTCCACTTTGCTGTTACATAAATGAATGAACTGACCTTCACTTTTGTGCTTTCTGTGTTAAGCTTCACTGCAGTTCAGTGCTCTTTCCACTCAGGGGCCTCTATGGGTTTATCAAGTTGAAAGCATTGTGGAGGTTGAAGTCCTGGAATTATTTTTCTTCTCTTTATGTTCCCAAAACAAGTCAATGCCAAATGGCTGCTATGTAAACATGGTAACAAGTGTAGAATCACTTTCTTCTAATACTGAACAAGGGACTTTATTGCAATAAGGAAAACATTTTTGTCCCCAAAGTTTCCCTTTGCTTCATTTTCAAGCTTCTGAATAGACTCTTCCTTGGACTCTTTCTGTCTGGCCTTCTGCTACATATTTAAAGGAACAATAGACTTAACAATAGGAGCTTGTTAAAGTGGGTTTACCATGGGTAACTTTTAAAGATACTATCCAAAAGGATGGTTTTGTGTGTATGACTACCCAGGTAGTTTAGGGTACAAACACAAGGTGGGCTCTGGGTATCATTTTTGGATGAAAAATCAAAACCTTTCTTTATATGTCAAAACAGGATGTATTTGCAGTACTGATTTGCATTTTCTTTCCTCTAGACGCAACTGAATGCAATTGAAACTTTTTTTCCCCCGGAATGTTTTGATTTGACTGAAATTTTAAATTTTGGTTGAAAAAGCTTTTCTTGCAAAATTTTGCAGCCATACTTAGTCAAGGCGTTCCGTCTACCGAGAAGGAAAGAAATACCATGTGGTCAAAGTTGGGGTCAGCTGAAAAATAATCAGGGAAGAATAGAACTTAAAAACTATTTCATAGAATAGTCCAAAGACTTTCTTGTGGGAACATTTACTTTCTGTTTTATTTTAAGTCTATTTTCAACTGCACTTAAGAAAAAAAAGGGTCTGTATATGTGCAGGAAGGCTGCCCTGACACGCTGGAATTAGAGCATGTTGGAGTGGACTTGATTAATCAAGTCTGCTGGAGTGTGCTTATTAGCACGCTTCAGCCAGCCTCTGCATCTCATGTATCAGTGTCCCTGTACTTCAAAAAGGCAGTGGGATGCTTTATCTGAAGCTCATTTGAACTTAGTTAAAGCTCCCCTGCCACCATTTTGAAGTGCAGGGACACTGACGGTGCTTTAATTAAAGCGGCTCTTGTGCATTCCCTCCCCTCCCCACCTCACCCCCGGCTTCCAGGGCACGTGTAAAAAGGCCCCAAAAGGCTATTCTATAGGTTAAAGGAGGGCTTGTATGTATGCTACCTTCAGGAGAGCATTAGCTGCCTATATATTTCAATATTTTTTTTAGTTGTTGCCTTCTTTCTTATTTCCTTCTATCCCTAATTCTAACTGAAGAACTTTGATTAGATTCTCTTTCAATGTTCTAAGTAGATTTGGGTTCATGTTGCCATTTTCCTCCAAAAACAGGGCTAAGAGGAAAATCCTATTAAAATAGTCTCTGTCTCTAATACACCGTCTGTCAAAATTCTATCTAATATTGATCTTGCATTGTCTACCTCCTGCCTTTTAGAGCTCCTAAGAGCCCTCCTGTACTCATGTTCTAAATCATTTATTTTCAGCTCTAATTCTACTGCTGCCTTTTCACCTATTTTTGCAGTTTGCTATGAAATAATCCTTTTCAAATAAGCATTTGCTATCTCTCATAATGGCACTACTGACAGGTCATTACCACTTTAAAAAATCTTTTGGCTATTCAAGTATTTAACAAATTCAAATTCAGTACCATACCTCATAAAAGAGGGCTTCAGGTTTTGATGGCTTGAGATCTATAAAAGGAAGTGATCAATTCAATTGTAATGCGAACATACACTGATGTAATCAATAGCCCCTGCCTGGGCTAGTAATACGGTTCACTAATGAATGAGGAGAGAGAAGGGTTCATTAGAACTTTGGCTGCTGCAACAATTATGGATCTAAATTTTGGGTTGCTTTTTAATTGTGCAGAGGGATGATGGCTTATGCCTGACTGTTTGGCCTTTACACCTAAGCATGCACGTGGGTAAATGAACAAGAATACATTTACACAAATTTTATAAATCTTAGCAGACTTGCCCAAGGGACCTCACAAGCACATAAGAAAGTATTTAAGTGTTTAGATATAGCTGAAAGCAAGAATCAGAATGGTCAGAGTGGTTGACTTGCAATGAAATCACAAAACACTAGAACTGGGTGGCACCAAAAAAAAAATGGAGGGGGGGGCAGAGGAGTTCTAGAACAGCTGTTCTCCCCACTTCCTCTTCACCCACTGGAGAGAAATAGACAGGTTTAGGAAAGTCATGAAAGAATGTCTCCCTGAAAAAAAAAAAAAAAAAGCAGGGGTGGGGGGAGAAAGCATTGTATAGGGGCAGAAAGGAAAGGCAACTAGTGCCCAAACTGTTTTGAGGCATGTCCAAATCTGTAGCCAAATTAGTGTGTGTAGCTTCACTGTGAAGCCACAAGAAAATAGTGGGATTAAAATTAGGCACAGATCTGAAAGGTTGGATATTCTTATCCAGTTTAGAATATAGCTGCTGCCCAAATCAAGCAGTTTTTTTATCATTCTATAATCTTAATTCAGACAGCTCTTTTGCCTCTGAATGATGATGTGACAAGAATCTTGTGCTTCTTTCGGCGACAAGTAACAAAGGAGTTAGCTTCAACCTATCCCTGAAAAATGCAGGTAAGCATCCTATCCTCAATACTCTTTTGGCAACCCTTACTTATAGAATGTGGCAAATAACCTTTAATGAGGAAGGGAGAAAAATGTCAACATCCAGCTCCTTTGGCCCATGTTTTCTCAAAGGGGCCTTTTCTTCTTCTTTTATTTGTGATATCTTCTTTTTGAGGAAGACCACATGCAGTTGTCCCCTTCATGATGCTAAACTACCCTCTTATATCAATGAGAGTTGGATATCAAAATACCATAAGATCCTTTGAAAATCCGACATGAATACTGTTCAGTGTATTTGAGTAGCAAACTGAGTTTAGTTAACAAATGTAGCTCTTCCCCTCTCTGAATATCTCATGGAATATCTGCAAGGAGATTGCATATTTTCAAATGAAATGAATTTAATTTATGCAAAGAATATCCTTTCCAGATTTTTACGGGGTGGATTTATCAGACAGATTAGTTTTTGCAGCCATGCTGGTTATGACCTTGTCACACATTCACTTGCAACAGTCGCAAATCTTTGGAATGTAATGACCTATTTAAAGTAGTACATGATAGGAGATAATCCTTGCCTGAAAGAGAACTACTTTGCAATGCCACTAGAAAACGTAACACATGCTAAATTGCTTGAAAATGTGCTTGCTTGCATTTTAACTGTGCTTAGTAAGTATTAAGTTGAATATGTTTCAGGGATGTACGTGGTAGCCGTGTTGGTCTGAGACAAGAAGACATACAAAAAATTATAACTCTTGGTTCCAACATGATACCTTTTATTTTACCAACTCGGAAATCGCAAGAAAATTGTCCTTTCCTGCAAGCTTTCAGGCTCAAAGGCCCTTCATCAGTTTCTGGGAAAAGAATAGATGGGAAGGAATTCTACCTGATCTGCACATCAAAGAGCTACTCGGCACAGCTTACAAAGAAACTGTCATGGACCCAGAGGGACAGCCTTCCATCTCCAGCTCCCTCTGTGCAAAAATGAAGTTTATTTCCTACCTATGTGGATGTTTTACCATGTTTTACCATCTATACTTTTCACAGAGCCTGATGAAGGGCCTTTGAGCCCGAAAGCTTGCAGAAAAGGACAATTTTCTTGCAATTTCCCAGTTGGTCTAATAAAAGGTATCAAGTTGAATGTATGACACCAACCTTCATTTCAAGAATTCACATAATCTAATTGCTCACATGATAGTAAAGATTCAGGTTACACTTAAACTATACTACAAATGTGGAAAGTTAAGAGGTCTTAAAGTTAGGTTCTTTGATTGGATGAGCTCACAGGTACAGCCTGTTTGATTGTTTGTACAGTGAATTTTAAAAAGTGGACTCTTTTCTGCGAATATTTTTCCTTAAGATTAGATCACTTCACTGCTCCCATGAAACAAAAACAACTAAGCTCCAGTTCGGCCAAAGCAGATCCATTTAAAATAGAACCACTATACATTAGTGTTCCTGGCAGAAAAGCAGGCAGACAGCTCTTGCTCTCTATTTCAGATATTTAGAGAGAGAGAGAGATCTATATTGACATTGACTCTTAAATAACTTGCATGCAACAGATGACATTTTGAAAGTATGTAACTGCTTAAAAAATGTACATCCTCCAACAGAATGAGGCCACAGAGGTTACTTTTTAGTTAATCATCCTTCATACAAATTTTGTGAAATCAAAACCCATTCACTCTCCTTATTCCTTTTTAGTATTCAGTTCTTAAAAAGCAATTTTTGACCAAAAATAAGTATGTAATTTTTTTGCCGATAAAATATGCATAGTTAGGGAATTGTGCACGCAAAATATATAGGTCCATGAAAATTAGTCTTGCACAACAGGTATATTTCTCAGGTTACTTGTTTGCAGTTTCTTAATCAGTCCTCTTCCTTTTCTAAGACATTTTCCTGCTATAAACAACTGAGAACCTGATTCTCCATTTTGTTGTACCATTTCTACATCTGGGTACAGGAGAAATGAAAATGAAAACCAGTCCATGTTTGCTTTGGCTTTTAACTTCACTAAATGCCACTAGAGAAGCTTGAAGAAGTAACATTATGGTAATAATACTACTGGGTGCATCTAAAGATGCCATTAAGGTGATATGATAAACTCTGGCACAGTTTGTGCTGGAGAAAACTGCTCTCAGGCACGGTATTTATACATGAGCCTGGGACTGCAGATTTTGAGCTGGGGTGGCACAGATACAGGCTGGCAGGATCTCAGGGATTGAGCCCCAGGCTCCACCAGGTGATGGAGGGGCTGGCTGGGGTACAAAGGTGGCAAAGTGTGGGGCTAAGTGGCAGGCAGCCCCCACATTTTAGCCCTTGTCACCGTCAGCCCAGCCAGCCCTTGTCACTGTGTACATGTGCATTTTAGCAGACTAAATTATTCTACCATAGGATAGTACTTGTCCCTGACACTACTATCCTACAGCAGAATTACTTAATTTACTGAGCCCTAATATTGGCACACGTGCAGACTGTGATGCTTTACTGAAGAGCTAATTAGTCAACTCCACAGTAAAGCATGTGTGTAGATGCACCCACTGAAGAAAAACAAATCCAGTGGGGCCACGCTGATACAGTACAGAGATGTCCACTATTATATACAGAGTTGCCTTGGAAAATGTCTTCTTGAGCCTCCAGGTCACCACATCCATCCTCCCTTCTTCTCTTTTGAATAGGTTTTTTCAGACTTCTAGCTTCTTTATACACCTGCCTGAAAATTTAATATGAATTCGTAAGTTATATAATAACTTACTCCTACAGGATTTCCTGCCCTGTAAATGTACTTACAAGCTTCTGTACCAGTAGGATCAAAACCTGGGATACTCCATTAGCTTCCTGGTAAATCCAGTAATACCAGAAAGGGAAACACTAGAGCCTGGGTTAGGGGATTCCCCCAACCCAAGCTGTACTGTTGCACTTCCTGGTAATATTGGATTGCAGTGTGGCACAACGTGTAAATGAAATATCAGATTTACTCAAGAAGGTGTTGAGGATCTTATCTCCATCTTTTCAATCATTAAAGATGGGAAATAGTGTTAGAGATGCACAAAGCCTCAGACCACATCTTAATTTATTCTGAGCTAGCCATAGGACTAACAAAGCAATTTGGTTTGTGGCTATGATGTATTTATCACAAATATCAAATGATGTCATTTCTGCTTTGTGCATTGCATTGTACATTGAAGACAAGGAATAACAGGCTAATTTATTTATTCAATAAAGCAGTCACTTGCACAAACAATACTGCAGATGTGTAGAGGATTTCTTAGATTTTTTTATGCTTTCCCTGAAAAACTTTATTTTGAGTATCTAAAAGCAATGAGATCTTTACAAATTAAATGATTCCTCTGTTCCCTTTCCTTTAAGAGAAACTAAACTGAAAGTATTTGACAGAAGAATAGAAATAATTAACTTAATACAGTAAAATTATCACTTAGCAGAATTGATTTTGCCCTGTGGTTTTAAACTGCTATTTATAGTCCATGCTAATCAAATTCTGTCTTTCTCTTTAGGATCATAATTACCTTCTCCTCCCTTTTGCCTTATCTTTGTCTACTGAGACTCTCTGTATAGTTTCTCCTAGTCATTCTGTTCTTATGTCATTGAAGAAGCAGTTCTTCTTTCATCTGCTTTTAGCAGTACTTCCAGTCTCTGGTGTGGTCATCTTTAACCAAATTGTTACTTGAAGTTTCAAGTTAAATGAGCCTCACTAAAAAGATGAGAAGCAGCTGCTTTCCTAGACAGAAGAATGGAAATCAAATTTGAAAAGCTACCGTTGCTTTCGACTGGCATAGGAATCAATGGGTAGGAAGCATAACTATGCTTAACAAGGAAAGAACTGGAGCAAATCTGTTTGCTTATCATAGAGTGATTAAAAAAAAAATACATTTTTCTGGTCCAAAATCACCTGTACTGAGAGTTGCTCTACTTTAAGTTATAATGCACTTAATTTCTTCTTTTCTTGTTTTCCTTGCCACCATTGAAATAATTGTGGAAGTACTTCAGTACATTACACAACATCTCCTGAGGGTAGAAGCTAATAAGCTGTACCTGAATGTCATACAATCAGTACTTGTCAGAGCTAGTCTTTAGTTGCAAATTACAAACGACATGCATATAATATTCAAAAGCCATTTTAGTCAAAGGGTTTTAGCTGTCTGCACAAACAAAACAAGGATTAGTAGACAAATGCATGTCAAAACAGCCCATTATGGACATTGTAATCAAGTGTTCAAAAATGGTTGTGTGTGTGTGTTTTTAATTCAAACTAGTAATGAAAGAAAATAGGTACCTACAACCTGATTTTTTTTTTAAATCATCTTCCACACATGTATTGTTATATTCTATGATCCATATGCATAATTATCATTTGTGCACTTGTGTTGCCAAATGCATTTTGCTTATAAAATGGTATGTATTTAGCACAATGTTGTGAAAAAGTAGACGGATGAAATCTTCCTGAGGCCCACGCCAGCTTCTAACCAAGGAAGGTAGGGGAGAAACTTTGTCTACATAGGAAAATGCTATGGTAGACCCCTGTCTCTCAAGTGCTTGATGCTCATCACTGTTGGAGACAGAATACTGAATTTTGTAGCTTATTGCTCTTATAAGGTAGGATGTGTTGGCAGAGCAATTAAGGGGTTTTGTTGAGGTTCCAGAGGTGTAAATTTTAGCCTTGCTCTGTACTTGTGTTGAAGGCTGCTCTGGTTGACCCAGCTGTAAATGGGTACCTGGTAATTTAGGCTAGTGAATCAAAGGTGGCTGCATGTGATCCTAGCTATACCTCTCCCTTGTTTGCTATTGGCTATGAAAATACATGTGCCATAGGCATGCTGGCTTGAGACAGGCTTTGATGCGGATTGTAGAAATTCCTAGATTCCTAAATTTGCATATCCGACAGTGGAGATCAAGTTTGGTCCTCACCCAAACAATGTCCTTATTAGTTTTCCTGAAAACATAAAATACATAAAAGACTTGTACAGCTCTAAGGACCTTGTTACACCTTACGCTGAAAGACACACAAGTTAATCGGCTTAGTGTTGTTTAAATTACTGCAGCGGTCACACGTTAAGGTGAAAAACAATCTCTGAGGGCACATGCAGATGAATGTGCGCATGTAGGTTGTGGTGCCTCAAAGCTCTTTGAGAAACTGCAAACCACATGCAGTGAACATGCACCCATTTTTTGTGCTGCTAATTTGCAGTGCAGGTGGGTGGGTTTTTTTTCTTCAACACCGAGAGATCCCAGTGTCAAAAAACAGTGCTGCTAAAAAAATGAAAATAAAAAAAGCAGCACAGAGAACATGGCAGGACTATATGCCAGCAGAAATAGAGCCTAGTTGGCCAGAGCCACACTCTGGCTGCCAGCCAGGCTCTGAGCAACCAGCTCAGCACTGCTGCTGCCTCAGGAGGCCCCCAATCCCAGTGTCCTCCAGCCCACCAGAGTTTGTCGTGGGGCCAGTGCCTCGCCCAGCCTCACAGCGCTCCCTGCTCCACCACCTGAGCCAGCTGGAGGACACCAGACTATTCCACTTTTCCACTGTCCATCACCACCACCTCTACACGCTCATGCGCCACACTCTCCATCATGTTGCCCTCGTGTCCTGCCCAGACACCAAGTGGCGGGACCTGTTCAGTGAGGGCGTGGTTGGGAAACCCCAGTGGCTGACTCTGTACTCTACCCTCATCCCACAAGCCACTGGGGATCTCAGCTGACAGGTCCTTCATGGAACTGTCACCATGGGTGTGTATGTGGTGAGCTTCACAGACACCCCGGTCTCCTGCCCCTTCTGCGGGTAGAGGGAGACCCTGGCACACATGACCCTCAAGTGTGCCAGGCTGCAGCCCCTCCACCGCCACCACCAGAGCCTCCTCTTGAGGTTCTGGTTGAATTTCACCCCCCGCCTTTTTGTTTTTGGTCACCCCATCCAGGGCCTCACCAAGTCCCAGGACCTCCTGGTCTACCTCCTCCTGGCCCTGGCCAAATGGGCCCTGTATTTGACCAGGAAGGAGACTCTGAGTGGGAAGGTGCCCGGAGACTGTGGGGCTGCTTTCCTCTCACTTGTCTGTGCACTTCTCCAGGGGGAGCACCAGTGCTACTAGAAGCTTGGTGAGCAGGGACAGGACTAAGAGCTAAGAGCAGGACCAGCTTGCTACTTCTACAAGACAAAGCCTGCGCCATAGTCCTGGATCATCTGGAAGCTGCAGTGCCTTCAGGGCTGGCTCACTTCTCTGAAGGCCTGGACTGAATTTAGGCTGTGGTGCATACAAGAGGCAGCAGGCTGGTGTTCACCTCTCCTGCTTACCCATGGTTGAACCTGCCCCCAGCCCTGCACTCTGTTGCAATGTGTCCCCTGCTGGGTGCCTGCACCCCCAGACACATGCCCCGGCAGGACTGGGTGACTGGAGCAGAGTAGAGCAGAGCTTCCTGCTGACTCTATTTCAGGTGCTTGCCAACTTTGGCCACTGCTGGCAGAGCCAGGCAGGGGGAGCAGCAACTGGACCCTGCACAGCCTGGTACAGTGAAGGGCCAATGGGAATTGACCTCAGGTTGCCATACTGCAGCTGTAAAGCTCTACCCTGCTCCAGCTGCCTGGTCCTCTGGGTTTTGTGGACACAGGCACCAGGTAGGGGACATGTTGTAGCAGAGTGCAGGGCTGGGCGCAGGTTCAACTTCAGGTCAGCAGGAGGGGTGAACACCAGCCTGCTAACCCCCACAGTCACTGCAGCCTGAGGGCTGAGTATTCTGAGACATGAGCTGGCCCAGGAGACACTGCAGCCACCAGGCACTCCAGGGCTGTGGTAAGCAAAAGAGCAGAGGTGCCGTGCCCAGCCCTGCTGCACCCCGGCCTGCCCTCTTTCCCATTGTATCCTGGAATACTGGAAGACTTCAATTTGGGTGAAACAGCTGTATGGAATGGTCACACTTAAATAGAATAGGAGCACAATTAGGTGGACTACAGATAATTCTGCTGCAGATATTAAGCCATCCTGTGGACTGAGTCTCCTAAGAAAATAATTCAAAGTAGAAATAGATTACGGTGGCCAGAAGTGGTATTGTGAATCCAGATTTCAAAGACTTCTTTAACTAAATTCAGGTTCCAAATCAAATAGTTATCAATCTGTCACAAATGTGTGCATGTTGCTGAGGTACTGAGTCAGTTTGGTACACAAAAGCACAGATTACAAGATATTAAAAAATATCCCAAATGAGCTGGCCTAATCTTCCACCATTGTGTGGCTGTTGGATCCCTGGCAAAATGGGTAGTAAGACAAAACTTGTGCAGCTGCAAGCCTTTACTCACAAGACCTCAGTGCCAATGTAGAGCCGGTGCAAAATTGGCCAGTTGTGCCATTGTTGTTATGCTTTTGCTAACTGGGTGGGCTTCCTAACACTTGGAGCTTGAAGTCTGCAGGGGTTGGAACGAGTGATGGATATCGTTGCTATCCTTAATCATTGTATTGCATTGTGAAAATGCACTGGAGTCAAGGAACCTGCCCCCTCCCCCCTTTTTTTTTCTTGCCCAAGTCAAATTATGCAGAATTGTACCCAATGAAGATTTCATCTAGAGGCATTTTCTCTTTTGTGCATAGCTCTGTTTCATGAGATGGAAGAAAGAAAAAGGGAGGAAAAAATAACTTTCTTTTTTTACAGACATGGAAGAAATTTGTTAACATGCAGTTTTAATCCCTATCTGATCTGCATTAACTGCCATGCAAACCCCTTGAAATTAAGAGGTCAGTGCAAGCTGACAGCAAGTCAGGGACTGACTGGCAGAATGTTAGCCAAGGTCAGCCTTTTGAATTAAATTCTGAGCATTTTGTTTAACAGGAAAACGCAGACAAGTGAGTGCTTCAAGCAGACTTGATGCAAGTACAGCAAAGTGGATCTAAAAAAGACCCACAGTATGTTTCCTATCATAACCCCAGTGGCATATGTTTTTTTTTCAAATATACATGGTGCTTAAATAATTGCATGATGGTGATAGCTAGCCCTAACAAGCAGGAATCTTTTCATTAAGTTTCTGAGGGTGTAGACGGATATAATGTTTGGAGTACTTCAAAATGACAGTCCACTCCTACTTCACTCTTCCCCAGCCTCCTTTTGGAGGGAGAGAAGGAGAGTTGCACATCCCTGCAGCTCCCTGCCATGCCCCTCTGCCTGGAAAGCATGCCGCTGCCTGCAGCCATAGGGATTTTTAAGGTATTATATCTAAGAGAAGTGACTCGGGACTCTACATGTTTGTGGTTGAAATGCTCCATTTCTGAAGTGCTTCAAAGTACTCCTCAAACATTGTATGTCCCTACCCTGAGAATAGCCCAGTATTTTTGACTGAAAAACTCATGCTATAACAAAAGTGGCCACTCCCATCTCTGCTTTTGTTGGGCAGTAGATACTTCACAACCTTTCAGGTCCATTGACAGGCTCCACCAAAGTTGGTGCCCCAATGTGCCAGTACAGACACATAGTAAGAGACACTTAAGGAGCTTGCAATCTGAATACACAAGACAGATATAGGCATCTGAGGGAAAGAAACTGAGTCATGGAGTCTTGCCTGAGGTCACACTGCAGGTAGAAGTTGTCCCAGAGCTGCAATCCAGGTCTTCTGAGTACCAAACCACAGGCACATCCTCTGCTTCTCATTTGGGGTCATGCTAGGACCCTTGTCTAGCAGTTGAAGCTTTCTGGATTCAGAGAATGGCAGAGACAGTGACCACTCTCTGTTCAAGTCTAATTCCTTCTCCCTAATGATGTATAGCTGGGAAGCACCATCTAAGCAGGGCTCTTTGCCACTTAGGAAAGGTCCCATTCTGCTGTTTCTCATTGGTCTGCCCACTGCAGCTAGGAATCCCTGGACCAAGCTGGTCAGAAAATATATATATATTGGCAAAACCAAGTTTCTTTAAACCAGATATGTTTTCCACTAAACCTTACAAACTTGCACAAAACAAAGGCAGTATTGCTGTGGGATCCCATTGTCCCAAGGCCTTCAGGGCTAGTGCCAGGCAGACTGCCCTGCCTGTAGGCCCTAAGTACTTCCAGGGCTTGCCATTCCAAAGCAACCAGCCAATCCAGGACTTCCTGATTTGTTGCTGCAAAACCAAGGGAGTCACATTTCTGAACAGAGTGGAGTACTACAAGAAAGCCTTGGAAGCCCTGAGAACTTAGATTAAAGCTGCAGTCCTAAGAGCCACCTATAGCTATAGCCTAGAAGAGGGGTGGGCAATTATTTTGGGTGGAAGGCCGCTTACCGAGTTTTGGCAAGCCATTGAGCACCACATGGGTAGCCCCGGCCCTACACGGGAGCTCCACGCCATTTGCCATCTTGAGACTGGAAGTCCTGCCTGCTAACTGCTGACCTTTGCCACCAGATATCCCTCCCCTTGCCCCCTGGAATTACTCCTTTCAGCAAGGGGGGTTGCCATCTCTGAACCAGAAAAATACAAAATTATATTCTAAAAATCAAACATCTACTTTAACACTCATTAATTTCATTCCAAAAATATTTTTGCCCTCATTTACATGTGCTTGTGTAATGTACAAAGAGGTGATAGTATATAGATTAAAATGAAGTCTCACTCTTGTATATTGTGAGAGGGTGTGTGGGAGTTTTTGGGTATGTGCAGTGTGGGGGGAGGGTGTGTGTGGTTGTTTGGGATTTGTGGCTTGCATGGAGGGGGAGGGTTTGCTCACAGCATGCCTCACTTTGCATCAGGCAGAGCCCTTGCCAGTGGTCCTGCAAGCCTGAGCTTCATGTTCCTGCCACTCTTGGCCCTGGGGCACTGGCGTGGGCCCTGTCCTCCTACTCACTGCCACTTGCCCTCCCATCTGCTACTGCTGCTCTTCTCATGCCACTTTCCTATCCTGTTCCTCCCCACCCACCATCCCCGCTGGCCACTCCGGCACCACACCTCAGCTGCTCCTGCATTCCCAGAGCTGTAGCTGGGAACCACATGGTGCTGGAGTGGCTGACTGGCCGGTGGGCAGGAAGGCAGGGACAGTGGGTGTCACAGGCCAGCTAGATGCTGTGAGTGTATCACCCATTAGACTGCTGGGTTCGGGATTGAGGAAGCGAGTTGGGAGTGAAGTAAAAGCAAATTTACTTATAGCTTAGCATACAACAGTTAACAGAAAGTTTAAAGCGACAAACAAATAGTACAATAATAAAGAGCTAATAGTACATAATAACAACAGATAGACAAAATGACAAAGAGTTCCCACGTGGGGTTGGCAACTTATTGGCAGTCCCTCTATGCCAGGTGCATGCCAAGTTGTTCTAGCAAAGTCAGGCGTGCCTGATCAACGCTGTCTGAGGGGTCACCGGGAAGATCCCTTGGTCAGGATCCGGTCTGTGCTCACACTGGGAGTCCAGGGTTCAGGCTTAGTACAGTGATGGTCCTTCTGTCCCATCCTTCAAACTGGTTACTTGACATGAGCGTTCCTTTATGCCTTATTTTATGCTAATCTGTTGGCTTTAGAGCCATTCACAATCTTGCCCTAAACTGTTACCCTTTGGGATTAAAAGGTGTTAGAAATTATCATAAAAGGTTACCGCCTGAACTCGGGTTCACCCAATAACAAATTACACTACATTACTTTGAGGTTTGAAATTAGCATTATGCTGCCCAATCTCAACCCCTTGGTTTCTTATTCCTTGGATTCCTTGGAATGTGCTAATTATATTAGGTGGTCAGATCTTATTATGGCTGACCTTTAAAAAACCTGTTAGATCAGCTAATCTTGTAGTTCTGCTTATTTTTGGGACTCAGTCAATCCCATGATCAGTGCAAACAGTTAGATTCAACACTTCAGTTAAATTGTGACAGACAAATTCCACTTGCGGGTTGCAAACTTGCAAGCTTTACATTAGCTAATCTTAACTGCTAGACAACTGCCTGGATGTCTCCAAAAGCATATATTTATTGCTCATGACATGATAGTAACCCCTCTGGTTCTGGCCACCACAAGTGGGGTAATGGCTGCACCAGGTGGTGGGGAAGGGGTAGCAAGTGGGTGTACAGAGCACAGTGATAGTTGGGCGGGAGTGTGGGGCCCATGCCGTTACACTGGGTCCAGTATTGGTGGGGCCCAAAGTGGGGCAGCAGGGGTGTGGGGCTGGCCTAGCAGGGGCTCTATAGAGCCCAGCTGTGATGCTCAAGCAGGGAGAGGAGGGAGCCAGCCCAGCCACGTGCTCCTGCTACCCAAATCTGGGCCCCACCAGTGCTGTTCCCAGTGCATCAATGCAGGCTGCATGCTCCCACCTGGCTATCGCTGCACTCTGTACACCCACTCACTGCCCCCCCCCCCCCCCCCCCCACCCCAGCCATTTCTCTGCTTGGCCTCCTGCCTGCTGGCTGCTCCAGCACCACATGGTTCCCAGCTGCAGTGCCAGGACCACAGGAGCTGGCCCGTTTGGCCCCAAGTACTGGAGCAATCGCTTGCAGTCCTCCCCTGCCTTCCTCCCCACCCCCTCCCTTCCTTATTATCTGTATTTCCCTGGCTGCAGGGAGGCAGGAACAGTCCCAGGCCAGAAGCCACTGCTAGGCAGAGGCTTCTGGCTGTGGCTCAGGGTGGGGAGGGGCTGGAGTTCCAGCTATGGCTGTTTAGTTCTGCTGCCAGCTCCCCCTGGGTCCTGCTATCCCTGGGTCCTGTCATCTTTGACAGGCAGCCAGGAGCAGATAAATATTAATTTTCTAAATTTTTTAGGGGCCCCATGGGTTGGTTAGAATGGGCTGGCAGGCTGAATCTGGTCCAGGGGCCATATTTTGCCCACCCCTGGCTAGGAGAGTCTCCTAGATGCCCCAGAGCTGAGTGGAATGTCCTCTTCCAAGAACCCCAGCATTTCCAGATGCCCAGACCAGATGGGGAACTGATCTTCCTAGTGGGGTGTCCTGGAACTGCAGCTAAGCCAGACAGGCTGTGTGTTACTTACATTCC
>NW_005842127.1:112857-125192 GCF_000455745.1 Alligator sinensis | reverse complement strand
AAGCTGACCAGATTGCCAATTTCAGCTACTGGCTGTAGGATCCTTAAGAGTATATTTCATTTCAGAAACCTCCTGTTTCCATCCTTAGCAAAACTATTTGTTTTGTTTTGTTTTGTTTTTCATAATTTCTGATTTTTAAGAAGTTTTAATGATTTGAGGTATGTTCCAATTTGGATAAAGCCCCAATTTTTCATAAATGAAATATTTTGCACACTAGGAATCCTGATATTCAGGCAAATCTATGTGGTGAGTATGCTTGTAGATGCACTTTAATTATGAAAAGCAAATTATACGGTGTTTAGAACCCCTCTACCCATGGAAAGAGAGCCAAACTTAACACCATTTTTTTTAACTAACAAAGGGAAACAAAAAGTACTTTTAGAACCACTGCATTCTGCTTCCAATTGGTCCTTAAACTCAAGTTCCTGCTAATGTTTCTCTCAATTTTCTTCCCCTGCCCTCCTGCCATGGAATTGTGAAATCTGAAGGACTGGGAGGATATATTTCACTCCTATCAGAGCAAACCCGTAGTCTGGGGACCTTGCTATATATTAATTTTAGGTGGCTTCTGGAGCCCTTTACCTCTGGATTGTCCACACATTAACACCTGAAACTAGTTCTAAGTACACTTTAGGTGCCTTAAAATTATGCCGCTTCAGGGCAGGTTTATCAATGATCCATGTTATCCAACTAATGTTTCATTAATGTCTGACCACTTCTCAGAAATGCCACCCAAGTTGCAGTCCTCCACTGTCCCAGGATGCCATGTCCTCTCCCCCACCCTCCTGTTCTGTGTGGACCTTTCTACCTTCTGACCTCTACTGCCCAGGGGGCAGTTCTGGCACCAAGCCAACTCCTCCTGGCCTTGGGAATGTGACCTTCCCATCCTCAGGGGTACATCCCCATTCAAACAGCCTGCAGAGCACATGCCACCTAGCCAGTTAACAGAGAATGGATGGGTCCAGGAGTGGGGTTTAGGGGGCGTGGAGGGGGAACAGCGTAGAGGGCCAGATTTGGGTCCCTATGAGCTGGGGCTTCCTTCCCAGAATAAGGGAAGTAGGTTCCCCAAAAGTGCCATCCCTCCCAACTCCAAGCCACCCTGGGAAGCATGACCAGTACCCACTGCACTCCAATCCCAAATCCCAATTTATTAAAACACGAGACTTTCTTTAATCTACTTTCTCTTTATTTCCTTTTAAATGATACTTTTACTTCTTTTTATTTTATCCTTCAGTGTCTGACTTCCTTCATTTCCCTACCCTTCTCCCATTCCCTTTTCCTCTCCACCTCCCATTCCATTACCCGCCCCATACCATTAACTCTCCACCTCCCATCATCATGGTCTCTCACCCACTCCCCCCACCCCCTACCTATAGCAGGGGTAGAAGACATTCCTGGCTCACCAGCCCAGTATTTGCAATTCACAGCGGTAGCTGCTAGTCAGGCCCCTTCTTGCCAACCTTCTAGTGGCAAGTCTCAGCAATACAAGTACAGGGCAGTCAGAGAAATTTTTTAAATTTTTAGCTTTAAGGTGCGACTGCTTGAAACTTGAGCTAGCACCAACACTAATCAACATTTGAGAAGCTCGAAGAGCAACATGTAAGAAGGCCCTAAAATCCATTGGTGTTAGTGGAGATACAAGAAAGAAAATTTATGATCATACATAGACTGTACACTGCCTAGCAAAGTGGTTGTTAACATTTTTAGATACAAGACACCTCTTCACAGACTCAAAGCACCTCTCGATAGACTCGAGGCACTTGGAAAATGCCAGCTCTTAGATTTTACTCATTTTTACTATCGTAAAAATAATAGAGCAATCAGTCTGTTGCAAAGAACCCAGAAAGCCCACAACAGGCTAGAATGTTTTTAACCCTATGTATTTCTATTTGAAATCCCTCAGTTTATCTTGTGAATCATGTTTGCACACCTAACAGTGCTAACACTTTATGGTGCACAGTGGCACCCTTGAAAATGTATCGAGGTACATTCCCAAGCAGCTGTAACCCATGGCACCCTGGTTGAGAATCGCTGGCCCTGCACAAGAACCTAACCTATTCCTGACTATAAGATCTTGAGTCATTAGTGCAGTACAAATCAGCCATCATCATCTCTGTCTCAGTAGATGGTAAACAAGATCAAAGCGCACAGGGAGAGCTTGCTCCCCATCTTTGTACAAATTCAGTGCAGGCAGAGGAATAAAACTAGCTTTAATCATAACTGGAGAATACCCAGTACTTTCATTGCTCTCTCCTTATTAGAAATATAAGAGGAAATCCACCTCTGGTATAAATCCATTGACTGTTTTGCAACAGAAAGGTATTAAGATCCTGTATTTTTTTTTAATATGCTGCTTTTTTAGCTTTCTGGGCAAACAGCTAGGACAGGATTATGTAGATTATAGTTTCAAAAATATGGAAATCAAGACAAAATAGTGGTTATATTTTTTTACTGTTGTTGTTGTTTCAGTTATAAATTCAAACCAGCCACCATTTTTCAGTATTAATAAACTGGCTAGACTGCAGATTTCAGCCATGACTCCAGGTTGCTTTGCAAATCCTTATGACAGTTTTATTTCATGAAGACTGCTAAATGAAAAATTGATCCCAGTGTCAGTGTATAGTGTCTATCCCTGGCAAAGATAAATCAAGATAATTCCACATGATCTCCCTGAAGGGGGCACTCAGGTTTCTTTCTTTGGATGTTTTATCTAATAAGTATATGAAACCACAATTCTCCAGTAGGTATCTACTCACTGTGCCCCACTTTAACCAGGTGCCCTGCCCCTTTAAGGGTCTAGGGCCAGCCAGTAGGGCTGTGCAAAATGGCTATGTTTCATTTTGGTTTTGGATTTGGCCATTTCGGAGGAAAGTGATTCATTTCTCATCACTATTCTGTTACGATTCAGGCAAATCTGTTTTGGAGTTTCAACACTGATTCACATATTTGGATCGGCCGGGGGGAGGTGCTCTCAGCCACGTGGCAGTAGGTTCTAGTGTGGTTCCTTTGACTTTGCCTGCTTCTGCCCCAGCTGGTAGAGCCATGGGAGAAGCCCCCAGGGGGAGATGGGGTGGCTCCACCTGTCAGCTGGAGCCTGGCACTGCTTAGCCCCAGCACCCCCTGCTGGTAAGTGCAGGGCTTGCTTAAAAAAAAAAAAAAAAAAAAAAGTGCCAGGAGGCGGGGGGCGGATTATAGGGCCAGGAAGGGTAGCCATGGGGGCTTCTCCCATGGCTCCTCTGGCTGTGCCTGCCTCTGCCCCAGTGGAGGGAGCCATGTGAGAAGCCCTGATGGCTGCCCTGACTGGCCCCATCCCGCACCCAGCCTCCCAGCGCTTAAAAAGGAGGGCTGCGGTGCTCTGCCAGATTATTCCCGGGAGGGCGCCTCTGAAATATCCAAAACATTTACAAAATGTTTTGGATGGTTTCATTTAGTGTCAGAGATGTTTCGGAGCCTTCTGTTTCATTTTGGATTTGGTGCTTTGGGTGCCAAAATGGGCCAAAACACCTCCAAAATGAAACAGCTGCCAAAATTTCACACAGCCCTACCTGCCAGCCTTTTAGAATTACATGACCCAGCTGGTAAAGAGGCAAGGTTTGATAAAACCAGTGATGGCTTAACTGAGGAAGAAAGCTCCAGGGGCAATTTGTTTCAGTAGAGACTGAAGAAAGAAAAAGGAGATCTGAGAGTGGTAGCTGAGCGGGCAGAAGTATTGTTTGTCTGGCATTTTTATTGCCTAAGTCTTGTTGTAAATAAAATTGTGCCCTAAGAGAAACTTGGACATAATGATATGTCTAAATGTGAGCAGTTAGCTTTCCTATTGAGGTCACTCAAATATTTTAAGTTAACCACAGCATATTAGCCTTGTTACCAGGGGCCATTATCAGAAAAGAATGCCTAGGAGAAGGAGCAATGCATGAGATACTCAAAACATTGATAGTATTTTGCCTTGCAAAGTTAAAAAAAAAAATTTAAAAAGCTGGCAACATCAGAGCAAATTGAAGAACATTTTTCATTTGCTTCTCTTGCTTCCCCCCACCCCCCCTCCCCCCCCCTTTGTCTAGGTAGTATTTTGTGTTGCAGGGATAACAATGAGCTTTGGTTTGTTTGTGGTCATCCAAGATTCCATAATTCTGTCTTTGAGACCTTACCTGACAATATGCTTTCAATAGGGAAGTCTTAACTCTGTAACCTTCCAGAATTCCAAGTTGGAAAACTGCTTGCCACATAAGAAAATGTGCCTTTATCTTCTGTTGCTTAAAAATCTGTTCCAACTCATGGAATGGACAGGCATTAATTTCTACTGAGAAAAAATTCAGAGAATTTCCCTGGTCTGAGAAGCAGGTGAAAAGCTTTAGCTGCTGCTATACTCCCTCCTGGATTGGTTTGGGTGGGTGGGGACTGGAGCAGCAGGGAAGACCCCCCCCCCCCCCCCCCCCCCCCACGTTACAGGTATCACACAATTAATAAGTGCCTTGACACTAACTACACCTGCAAAGTACTTATCACACAGTAGAAAATTCCAACCAGCTACCCCCCCCCCCCCCCCCACTCCTCAGACTGAAGGCTATGGTCTGGAGAGTGGTTAGGAGGCTTTTCCTTGCTGTTCCAGTCCCTTCTTGGACTGGTTTTGGAGGGGAGTGGAGCAGCAACTGCTCTATTCTGTTGCTCTGCTGTGCTATTCCCTGAACCAGACCAGGAGGAAAGCATACACAGGCATTCAGTCTTGCAAAAGAGTTCCTTTCAAAGGTAGATCTTCCAAGTTTACATTCAGAAGATATTTTGTCTGGAGGAGATATATTTCTCCCCAGAAAAAAATGAATTGAATGTATCGGAGAGTGGCAATTCTCCTGGTAGAAATGTAACAGTCATATGGCCCCAGTTAATACAGTTACTGCAAATTGGTTTGCTTTACAATGGTGAGCAAAGTGATTGTAAAGCTACCTCCTGCTCTTTCTGCTTCTGCTACTGATTACCATTGACTTGACAATGTGCAGGAATTGATTCACTGGTGATGGTTTTAAATGCATATATAAATGTCTGTACCCATTGTTTGGAATGGAATAGAATACTGTGCAGGGGCAGATCCTAAGCACCTAGGAACAAGTTTATGAAGGTACTTAAGCAACTAAGGATGGAGATCAGTGCATAGTGGGTTATACAAAAGCCCTTAGAGACTTGTCTACACAGGGAAGTTAATGAACACCAGTTTGGCCATGAATTTACTGGCTCTTTCTTAATATATCACCATATTGACACTCATTCTACCTGCCTACATGAGAACATCATTGGGTATTTAACACACAGTAGCTACTTGGCACTAACTCCCTTTGCTGACCATGACAATGTCTTGAAGCAGGCAGGGACTCTTGCTCCACTTTAAAGTAGTTACCTCACATTTAGCGTACATCAAGACAGTATAGGTGAAGAGTTGGTGCATAGAAGCTAGTGTGCTACCGGTTCACACTCTAGCTTAATTAACACTAGTTGTCCCATGGTGGCAAGTTGGAAATGTATAAGGTCATGTCTACACCTCTCTGGTGTGCCCTGGCTGCATGTTCAAAGGCTGCAAGCCAATCCTGGCTTGCCTTTCTGCTTATAATGACAGGCTGCAAACTCAGAAATTCACTGATGAAAATGCTAGGATGTCACTTTCTCACTACCTTTGAGCCCTCTATATCCAATGCTTACTGGTTCATTTCTAAGTTTGGGATGTGTATGCAGGAACAGTCTGGCTAAGACACATCACTGCCATGATGTAGATGCACTAATGGTTGACTGCAATAGCAGGGACCTGGACTTGATGAACCAAGAGGTTCCTCCCAGTGCTGTATTTCTATGTAGTGATGTTGTTGGTAAATGTGGTTGTTAGTCTGATAGGCCAAATGCAGAATGTGAATCACTCATTCATTGGCTATCCCTGCAGCAACTTCTGTCACTTACATTTCCCCAGCAGCTAACCAGGAAGTTGTGAACTTTCCTGAATCTTCAGCTTGCTTACAAATCTTTCAGAAAAGTCAGAAAATGGGTTAAAGGTGATGATAAAGATTTTGTACCTATTTGGCACATGTAGAGGGTTAGCACCAGGGAAGCAATCAAAATTTAGTAAATTACATTCTGCTACTTTCAGTGCCCCTTGAAAGAGAATCACAATAGAGATACAAAGTGTTTTTGTTAAGCATTCTAGTCCTATGACATGTCAAACACTTTAAACTGCCTTTGGATTTAATGGGAGATGTATGTGATTGGCAGTTGCTCAAAATCTGTCCTCATAACCTCTAGGCAACTTCCATAGAATATTTTTAACACACTCTTTTTAATTTTGTAGGGGATTCAAAATCACTTTAGGCTGGATCTAGACCATGGAGAGGTCCTTCCAGGCTGGATCTACACAGCCAGCAGCAACTTCAATGTGACAACACAGAGCAGCATTTAGATGGGCAGCATGGGTCCAGACCTGCCAATGATGGCCATGTCCATTAGGGCTCAGGGACCCTGAATTCTGGGATGTCCCCTATTTTCTGGTAGCCCACCGGACTCCCAGTGGACTGGATGGATTTTGTAGGCTGCATCTAGCTCATAAGCCATATGTTTGACAACCCTATTGTAGGCTAGACCTCTTTAGTTCTTAAAAATGTATTAAGCTCAATGTACATATCAGATGTTACTTCAGGTAGCATAAATATTGCCTTTAGAAAGTGGGAAAAGGCTAGCTATAAACTTAAAAAAAAATGCTATTGCAAGTGTAAGATACATCTTCACTAGAATATTCCTCTTCCTTCAGTATTTTGTTTGACCTGTTAAGTTCTCTTTCAAAACTATACATGTTTCTCATTCAGGGTTGCTAAGGGTGTTAACCGCAATATCAATGGACCCTGATATGACAGTGGTTTCTGGTAAAATCAAAATACTTTTTTTCTATGCAAGATGCTATTATACCATCGAAGTGGAGGTATGGAACATTAGTTCCATGATATTTCCCTCAAGAGTCCAAATTCAGGAGTGGGTGAAAGATTAAAGTTTATATATATATAAACATTCTGAACCTTTCTTTACACATGGAATTATGTTTTTCAGTGTTTCGAAGAAGCTTGGAGGCATCCTTTCCATAGCTCCACCTACCATAGTCAGGCTATTATGCTGTCACTCATAATAGAACTACTTACAGTATAAGATATTATATTGCTAAAGGTATGCAAGTTGATACCAAAACCCTGCAAGAAAGGTTGTAATTGCTGTGGTTCAACTATAAATCTTACCAATAGGCGTTACAGTTGAATTTTGCAAATCAGTGAGATTTGTATGATTTTAAATAGGGTTCAGATAAGATAGTAGTTCATAATTAAACGACTTAATATTTTGAGACTAGTCCATCATTAATCTAATGTTAACTAATTCATGTGACCTTAATCCAAAGACTAGTTGCTTAGGTTTTGTATTCTGTGGGTCACCTTTTGCAGGAATCCTTCTCATACACACTTTCTCTCCCAACCTGCCAGTGAATACCAAATGTTGTATTTTTTGTGATGCCCACACTACTTACAGATCAGATCTAAGATCAGCTTCAAGATTTAGGAGGCTGGCTTAGTTGTCACTAGGCTGGGAAAAAGAGGTAGGAGACTCTGAGTAGTGTTCTAGATGCCTCTTTCATGCTCTATTTCTCCTGCTTTTTATATAGACAGAAAGCAGCAATATGAAAAGCAGGTCTTAACTTCTGAACATTTCTTAATGAAAACAATCAAGCAACTTGAAATATGTAATAATTAAATCCTAGAAAATTATATAACATTAATGTGGTCTACAGAAAAGAGGTAAGTGAGGGATTATGGGATAGTCCCTTGGTACCATGTATTATTCTCTCTTGCTTTTAACCTTTAGAATGATACAGTAATGCATAAATCATACCATTTTAAAGGTTAAAGTGAAATCTCTAAACCCTTACAGGCCTGCATAGTTGCAAATTATTTTCTTGTCCTGGATGCTCCTGACCTTGGATAAAATAGAGGCGATAAAATTATAAATATTTTTAATTATAAATAAAATTATAGGCAAAATACTTTCCTGCTAACCATGTTTTGAGAATTCACAAACGTGAGCTGGGTTGATAAATAAGGAGTAATATAATTTTTAATGAGAACATTTTTAAAAGAGGATTTTATTGTTGCTAGAATTAGAATTTGTCCTGTTTCCAATATCTCTATATATTAGTGTATTAAACTTTAGTTTGTTTTTCTTATCTAGTATAATGGATTCCTTTGATTAAGCCACATGGTGTTTCAGTAGCTCCACCACATGAGAAGACAAACTCAAATGTTGATCCACTTAGAATTCCAGATCATACAGGAAAAAGCTTCTCTATGTCAAAGTGACAAAGGCAGAGAGTCCAAACACAGAAAGGCTATTTTCCCTTTTTAAATGTATGGCTTAAGTGTGTGCTCTGTGTATACTTAGCTTATTACTGATCTTATGTTGCAACTCCTTCTATCATTATTCCCTACAGAGAGCTCTTTGTTTATTAAATTCTGGGATTAACAGCATGGCAGAGGGTGCTAATCTTAAATATTTAAACCATCATTTTAAAATAACTTTTAATGGGAGAGGGAGAAGACAAGAAAAATGGTTTTAAAGCTATTTTCAAAGTTTTATGGCCTGTGGGCAGAATCTTGCCTGTGGAGCACTGTCTTCCTGACCCAAGTGCTGCCTGTGGGTCTCTGAATTGACCCACAGGCAGCATGCAGGAAGCACCAGATGGTTCTGTGTCTGAGCCATTGTCCCATGCAGCACAGCCCCAGAGCAGCAGCTCCATTGCTCCAGAACAGTACTGCATGCAGCCGCCGCTCTGCTCCTTTGGGGCTGTGATGCACCTAAAACATGGAATGGCAAAGTGGATGCCACAAGCAGTACAGCCGCAGAACAGGCAAAGCAGGACCCTGCCACCTGCAGCAGCCACTCCAGGACATACTGGATTTGGAATATGGAGCCTGTCTGTGGATTTGGTCCAGCCTGCACACTGGCCCTGTGCTACTCATCCAACCTGTAGGGTCAGGTGAGTTTGACACCCCTGCTTTAAGGCAATATTGAAAATACAGGATCGAGACAATGTACCCTCTAGATCTGCTGTTTGATGTGGTGACACTGTAGGTGATTTTGCTGTAGATAGTTTAATAAAAAAATGCCATCTTGGTAAACAAAAAGGATCATTTGTGGAGATCCAAGGAAATGGCAGTCATTATATGAGTAACTAATCAGCAGAGTAGTCCACAGATCTGTGTGAAGGATTGTAACAATTCCAATTTAAAGCAATTTCTGATGTGATAGAGTTTGTTTTCATCTCTCACTGAGTCATCAAAACCAAACCTTTTGAAGAGTGAATGAAATGTGCTCCACTGCTAGCTAGACCACAGTCAAATTCTACTTCTGCTTGAATCAGATTTCAGTTTTCCAGTGTGGGGACTTGCACCTGGGTATCTCCCTGTTCTGAATGATAAATCTCCATGAAATTTCATTTTGCCAGAGAGAGTCTAACTGGCTCTTATAGTTTAAGACTTTAAGAAGACTTACATTAAGAAAAGAATCTGATATTAGAAGTCATTATTTCTGCTGAGCACCTCTTTTGAGAAGGTGGGCAGCGGGTACTCAACTCTTGCTGAAATCAAGGAATTCTGAGAGTGCCAAAATGCCTTTCAGGGAGGTGTATAGTATATACATGATAAAAGCATCACAGCTCATCCCAAGTGTTAAAACATAGTGTAGGTTTTCTGGGAAGCATTAAGAGGATGCATGTTCTTTATCGATCTCTGAAATTGGTACACATATCTCTTCCCTTTCTTCAGTACTTAGAGCATCTTCATGAGAACAGGAAATTTGGCGCAAATCTGATTCTAATGTTCATCCCTCAAATGAAATAAGAATAATCTTCACATCATGCCCTTAATGTGAAAATAATGATGATGATGACCAGCAGTATAATACAGAAGGAACACAGATATGAGGAAAGACAGTGGCAAAAGCCAGAGATATTTCCTTACACAAATTATCTATGCAGCTTTTGAAGAGGCCCTGCTCTTACCCTATAGCCCTTAGTTTCTAGACCCCTTTGGGCAAATGTACGCATCACTGTTTGATGACATTGCTATGGTGCCATGGCATAGTACTTCTTTTTGTAAGTACTAAAGCATGGCACAGTAACCACCTGTATCGCACCATGTACATGGTGCACTGTTAGATTTCGCCACTACTTCACAACAGCGGTGCGCTAAAATGGGGGAGTGCGATGCTACGTTGATATACTTGTTGATCATATGTAGATTCACGTGATCGCTCCATCGCCATCTGGCAATGTAGTACGTTACTACGGTGAGATAGGGTGATGTATAGATGCACCTTTTGTATCTTACTGTGCTGCTGTATTTAATGGATGCATTGCACCAATTACAGTGGAACAGGTTCTGATTTCAGTTATACCAGTATAAAGTCAGAGTAGTTTTGTTGACAACAGCAAACTAAGATGCTCTGAATTTATAATTATGGGGAATGGAGATGAGCATCTTGTCCTGAATGTTCACTAATCCAGGATGTGCTATATGCCTCAGATACCACTAATAGATTAATACAAACAATATTTAATCAACTTCCCACTTTTTTGCTTGGGAGCTTAGGTAGATTAATCTTATTTGGCAGCATTTCTGTCTGCGCAGCATAGGTGACTGCCTGCCTCTTCAGTATAACATCATGGCACTCTTTTTGTTATTTAAAGGGGTAGGAGTCATGTATACTCACTTTTCTGTTTTTCTATAAGCAGCAATGAAATGTTTATATCTTTTAGATAAAAGACATATGGGGAAGGGTTTTCTAAGAATCTAAATCATGAAAAATTTCATTATACAACAGGAGATACTGATACAAGGTTTGTTGCTTTTTGTTTTGTTCTGTATTGTGCAAAATGTGCTTTAAAGAGACTCGGGGTTAGTGGCTGGGATTTGCAAATAAGGGTTGGCTCCATCAAAACACAAAAAGTAAGAACAGGTTTCCCTCCATTCATGCAGTGAATGCATTCCCAGAGAACACATAAATTGAATTTGCATAAAGCAAACCCATTTTATAATGTAACGAATAGGGATAGGTTCCCATGGTGGTAAGGGAGGGAAGGAGGGAGGCTGGGACTAGGGAAGGGGCTGGGGGAGGGGTACCACTCTCAGGGCTGCACAAGAGAACAAAGCAGAGGGAACAGAGTGACACTGACCCCAGCCTCAGCTGCAGGGGCCCCAGGAGTGGCTGGCACCAGCTGCCTACAGCTACTGGGCTGCACCATGCTCCACCTGTCCCCCTGTGCCTGGGCTCTGCCTGTCCCCACTCGCCCCAGATCCTGGGCTGCACCATGACCTGGTTCAGGCAACTGGTGTAAGCTGCTCCTGGGGCTGCTCCAGCAGTGGCTGAGATGAGTGCGGACAAGCAGAGCCCTGGGAAGTGCAGGGCATGGCACTCACCTCAGCCCTGGCTGCAGCAGTCCTGGCCGCAATGGCCCTGCAATTGCCCAATGCACCAGCTGCAGACGGAACTGTCAGTGGGAGCATGCCTCTTGCTGCTCCACACACCCCAGTAGGGCTGCGGGCTGGGGGGCTCTGTACCAGGCTCTTCCCAGTGGTCGCGTGCCCTATAATCTGTGCACGGGATGACAGTTGGCTGTCACTGCAGGCTCGGGTTGTGGTGGCACCGGGCCATTCCTGGTGCTCACCATGGCCAGCCCTGAGATCTCAAAGATCTTGGGGGTCTGGGCTTTCCCCAGCCAGGGCTGTGCATGTGTGTGGTGGCTGGAGGTTATAAGGTGCCTCCTACCTGCCTTTCACCATGGATGTCCTTGGTCCTGGTATTTCCTGGTGGCTGCCATGCTGCTGGCAGTCTCTCCCAACTCTGACAGTGTACACTTCTAGGTCATGCCCAGGACCTGGGGCCTCCTCCTTCCCTATATCCCTTGTACCTCCAAGTTCATCCTAGCATGGGAGCTCAGCAGGGATGTGTTCTTCCTTTGCTGGCTGGTGATGCAGTGAGTACCACCTCCAGCTCTAAGAGTGAGGCATTAAATGGTTTAAACAAAATTAAGAAGGAAATAGGTGCAGATGGAGTTAGAGAGAATTGTGGAACTCATTTTGTTTGCACCTGAAGCTTCGGGATCCCCACAAGTGGGAGGGTCACCTTCAGAAACACCAGCTGCTCCACCAAACCAGGACACTCCACCAGGTGCTCCACCAAACACCCACACTCTCAGAACACTGATTGGTGGACAGGACAGATGTTCCCAGGCAACCATGGCCAGATCCTGCCACATCTGGATGTGGCTT
>NW_005842127.1:108888-112247 GCF_000455745.1 Alligator sinensis | reverse complement strand
GTGGTGGTGGCACCGGGCCATTCCTGGTGCTCACCATGGCCAGCCCTGAGATCTCAAAGATCTTGGGGGTCTGGGCTTTCCCCAGCCAGGGCTGTGCATGTGTGTGGTGGCTGGAGGTTATAAGGTGCCTCCTACCTGCCTTTCACCATGGATGTCCTTGGTCCTGGTATTTCCTGGTGGCTGCCATGCTGCTGGCAGTCTCTCCCAACTCTGACAGTGTACACTTCTAGGTCATGCCCAGGACCTGGGGCCTCCTCCTTCCCTATATCCCTTGTACCTCCAAGTTCATCCTAGCATGGGAGCTCAGCAGGGATGTGTTCTTCCTTTGCTGGCTGGTGATGCAGTGAGTACCACCTCCAGCTCTAAGAGTGAGGCATTAAATGGTTTAAACAAAATTAAGAAGGAAATAGGTGCAGATGGAGTTAGAGAGAATTGTGGAACTCATTTTGTTTGCACCTGAAGCTTCGGGATCCCCACAAGTGGGAGGGTCACCTTCAGAAACACCAGCTGCTCCACCAAACCAGGACACTCCACCAGGTGCTCCACCAAACACCCACACTCTCAGAACACTGATTGGTGGACAGGACAGATGTTCCCAGGCAACCATGGCCAGATCCTGCCACATCTGGATGTGGCTTGCCCTATAGGCCAAGTGGTCACCCAGCAGTGACTCCAGATCCTCAGTGGGATAGACAGCCATCAAGGCCTGAGTGCTACCTGCCTGATGATGGGGTCTAGTGCCTCTGGACCCCACCCTGGAAGCCATGCCCTTGGCCCACATTGATAGCACCTGTGGTAGCGGAGGAGACTGGCTGGTGGATGACATGCTAGCATGGAGCAGTAGATGTCTCCTCGCCTCTACCATTCTGCCTCCCTGACTCTCTTCACAAGCACCTCCATCCACTGATTCATTCTTTGGCTGCTGCATACACTGCTCTTCACCATCAGGTCACACATGGTGGCCAGCACATGAGCTGTACTGGACCGTTCAAGCTGTTTCCTAATACCCTGCTTCAGCTGCCTCACCAGTGCCTGCATATCTGGTGACAGTGGCTTGCCCTAGCCAGGAGCATTGATCCTCTGGAAGCTCTCCATTTGGCTCTGAAGTTCCCTCACTACAGGGATCACCTGGATAAGGAGGGCATTGGCAGTGTTGAGGGTCTCAGTGACCTTGAGGAAGACCTTGAGGACCACCAAGATCTGAGGGATAGTATCCCACTCAGTTTTGTTAAGTGGGTTACTGATCCCAATCTCCCCAACCAAAGCCATCTCATGGATGGCCTTCTGTTGCTCGACCAGCCTTTTGAGCATCAGGTATATGGAGTTCCACCAAGTCTCCATGTCCTTCATGATTTTGTGCTGCAGGCAGCTCAGCTCTGCCTATTTGTCCTGCAGAATCTTGCCCCCCTTGATGCTCTGGTGGAAATACCCTGCCACCTTCCTGCATTTCATTATTGGGTGCCTGGTTGTGATGGCACCCTTGCTTGTGCCCCTCCAAGGTATCCCTCACTATGAGATTCAGCTCGTGTGCCATACAGCGGATGCCAACAAAGTTGGCATCATGGACAGCCTTGACCATATTAGCCCCATTGTCGGTAACCATGAACCTGCAGGTTAGCTCGTACTGTCCAACAAGCCACCCCTGCACCATGCAGTTCATGGCTGCCAGAATCTCTGTTGCTGTGTGGGACTCATCCATCACCTTGCCTTGAAGGAGAGGCCACCAACAGCCTGACTGGTCACACCAGTGCACTGTGAGGGAGAGGTAGGTGTGATCTCTACCCTGGCTGCTCCAGAGGTCTGAGGTGAAGTGTCAGGCCACCTGTGGACCTGTCTTATGCAGCTGCTCCCTCAAATACTCCCTGCATGCCTCATACAGGGAAGGCACCACGGTCCTGCTGATGGTGGTGTGTGCAGGCACTTTGTACAATGGGGCAATGAGTGCCATGGGCCGCCTGAACCCTGGCCGCTCAACAAAGGAGAAGGGCTGGCCATGCAGAGCAATTGTCTCCCCAATGCTCTGAGTGACCTCGCTCACCTTGGGAATAAGCCCCCTGTGCACCTCCCTTTTCCCCACTGCTCCAGGGTGGTCTGCCTCTGCTTTGGAGGGACAGGGGCTTTCAAGCAAGAGGGGGACTTCTTATTGGGCATGCTCCCACTGGTGCCAGGCTGAGGAGGAGCAAGGGAAAGGGGGTGGTGCCTGTGTAGATGCATCAGCATCCCTGTGGTGCTTATGTGTTTTGTTCCCTTGCCCCTTATATGTTTTGTTCCCTTGCCCCAGCTGGTTTTGGCTCGGCAGTGCAGGCAGGTAGCATATGTGGGATCATGTGCCAGCTCAAAATGATCCCAGACCACAGTACATGCTCACTTCTGGGATGCAGGTGCATGTGCTGATGCTGCCTTTTCCTCCTCCTCAGGAGGCAGAAGCACTGCAACAGGAGGCATGGACTCAGCTCCACAACCTCTACCTCAACTGCCCCCAAGTGACTTCCAGGAAAGGAGACCTGACTCTAGGGGAAACTTGGGGGGTGTGGAACACAAACTCAGATAATTCCTCCTCCTTTCCCAGAATTTCCCTTGTTATAGCACTCAGATCCAGATCTAGCTCCAGTTCTTCCTCTGGCACTGGAAGGCTCGGGCTAATGAAATTGGGGTGGAGGAGACTGTAATGCTGGTGCTGCTTGTTGTTCTCATGGTGGTGGTGGTGCTCAGGGCTGTTGTTATTATGGCAGGTATTATTGGAGGGGATGCAGACACCACTCCCAACTCCTTGGTCCAACTAGCAGCAGAAGCAGCATGGCTGCTAGCTGTTAGAAAGAGGCTATGTATAAGTTTTGGGGGAGAAGGGGGAAGACTTGGAGCTCTCTCTCTGTCCCCTCTTCCAGCCTGGCCAGAAGAACGGCCACCTGCCTTTCCAGTGTGCTTCGTGTTTGGTATGCTGGAAAATCTGTGTTCCTGTAATATAATGTATGTTTTTATGTAATATATTAATATATGTTGTGCTTTTCTACACAGTCAATGCAGACTGTTAGGGAAAGCACAGATTCTTTTATGTGGAGAAAGAATTACAAAGAAGAAAAAAAGACGTTTGGGGAAAGAATGCATTGAAAGGAATGGTTTAAGAAAGGGCATTAGATTATTTCAGAAGGATTGGATCCCACTTACTAGGAACAGACTAGCAAGTGGGATGCTCGTGATGCTGCTGGAAGACACAGCTCAGTAAGCTGACAAAGGCACAGCTGACAAAGCTCATTTCAAACAATGCTTTTATGCTCCTTTTCCATCCCTCCCCCCAGAGCACTGGGATTGGAAGGGACCTCAGGGAAAGATGACAGTCACTGCCCAGCTATACATGTCAG
>NW_005842127.1:107859-108866 GCF_000455745.1 Alligator sinensis | reverse complement strand
TCTTTCCCCGCCCCCCTTAATTTGTATTTCCCTGTGCGTCTGGCTTCAAAACTCAAAACTCTTTGAAATTTTTTAAATATTTCAGGTGCCCTTTTTTCATTTTCAAGTTGGTTCAAAGCCTTGCATTTCATTTTGGTTTTGGTGTTTCGAGCTTGAAATGCATCAAAACACCTTTGAAATGAAACATCTGTTGAAGTTTTGCAAAACCCTAGAGCAGATGGAGAGGGGATTTAATAGTAGCCTTCAACTACCTGAAGGATGGTTCCTGTTGGCACTAGATTTACAAACCAGTCCTGATGCCTTGTTCTTGGTGGTCTGAACCTTTCTAACTGACTGATCATGATGCTTCCATTTGATAATAGGAGAATTTTATTGATACACAGTGGTAGCAAATAAGTCTAATGCAAGCAAAGTGTCGCAGGGCACTGAGGTGCCCTGCTCCTAGAGAGGGGAAACTGCCGGGGAAAGAGCCCTAGCAGGGAATAAGGAATACAGCTGTGGGTTGCCCGGGGCAACCAGGAGGTCAGCTGACTGGAAGGGGCAGGGCCTGGCCCTCATAAGGCCCAGGGGCTGAGGCCAGGCTAGCAGTTCCCTGCCAGCAGCCAGAGGGGCAGGAGCTCCTGGAGTTAAGATGTGAGAACTGCAGGTACTCCTCAAGCAGAGTAAAGGATGGCAGCTCGAAGATGTCCGAGCAATGTTGCTCTAGCCAGGCGGCTTATGGTTAAGTTGTAGCCAAGAGGTTTGTGTTTTGCTTTGTTGTTATTTATTACACCAGTGGTTTGGGTGAGGCTATTAGGGGTTGGAGGAGGCCCCATAGGGACCCACAGTGGTGTGGGGACCCCAGCGCCAGTGAGGGTGCAGCATACTCATAGGGGACCCACAGCAGCGTGGGGACTCCAGCGCCAGTAAGGGTGCGGCATATGGGGTGCATAGACCCCAGCCCCACAAGGGGCACTACTGAGAAGCCCCAGTGTGGGCGTGGCGAGCCCCCGAGAGGGGGCACTACT
>NW_005842127.1:100653-107849 GCF_000455745.1 Alligator sinensis | reverse complement strand
GTGGCGAGCCCCAGAGAGGGGGCACTACTGAGAAGCCCCAGTGTGGGCGTGGCGAGCCCCAGAGAGGGGGCACTACTGAGAAGCCCCAGTGTGAGTGTGGCGAGCCCCAGAGAGGGGGGCACTACTGAGAAGCCCCAGTGCGGGTGTGGTGAGCCCCTGAGAAGAGACGTAGCACCACAGTAAACCTCGGAGACGGACGTAGCACTGCGGTACTACCCGGAGAGAGGGGGTAGTAGTGCGGTGAGCCCTGGAGAAAGGGGGTAGTAGTGCGGTGGGCCCGAGAGACAGGTGGCTTGACCGAGAAGTCCCAGAGTGGGCACAGAAGGCCCCAGAGAAGGGCAGCTTCACAGAGAAGGCCCCAGAGAAGGGCAGCTTCACAGAGAAGGCCCAGAGTGGGCACAGAGAGCCCCAGGAGAGGAGCAACATTACGGGGAAGGCACAGAGAGCCCCAGGAAAGGGGCAGCATTATAGAGAAGGCCCAGTGTTGGCATAGAGAGCCCCAGGGAAGGGGCGGCACTAGAGAGAGGGCCCCAAGAGAGGGGCGGTATTCTTAAGAAGGCCCAGGAGAGAGGGCGGCGGTACTGAGAAGGCCCAGAGTGGGCATAGAGAGCCCCAGGAGGGGACAGCAGTACAGAGAAGGCCCGAGAGCCGGGCCTGAGAGTAGACCAAGAGACCAAACAGTGTCTAGTCCAAATGTGAGGCTTGGGGTGTGGTATAAGGGGTGGGTGGAGCCACACATAGCCCATAAGGCTAGGGTGCCCGGGAAGCACCCATCATACAGGGAGACCCCCAGAGAGTCCAGGAAACCACGGGGACGGAGGTCCCAACGAACCATGTCCAAGAAGGAGTAAGGCAGCCTCCCAAACTTATATAAACATCAAAGATGTGGCAGGAGAGAATCGGAGGGTGCCCTTGGACCGGCTTGGCACGGGGGAAGGGGCCCTCATGGAGGACCCCCACCCGTGACACAAAGTAAATAAAATGACTATGCGTTCCTACTTGCTTACCAGTCTTAGGGTTTCACAAGGAGACAGTCCACCAACACCACCATGTGGTTCTTGCTTGAATCAATCTCTTGGGCAGTAGCAACCTTGGAGGTTTAGGGCCGATACCCCAAATTATTGTCCAGGAATTCCTTTTGTATTCTCTTTCTCCTGAAAATTCTTCATTTCTGAGTACCATTGATTGGTTTTCCTGTGGTTGTCATACTGTACAAGTTCTGCTCTGTCAGCCTAATCCTTTGTTTCTTTAAATAGATCATGTGTACACATCTTAATTTGGGCATTTGCCAGTACCTCAATGTGGTCATTCCCAATCTCCTAATTTGGTCATTCTACCAAAACTGGGGACTTTTTATCCAGGTTAGATTTGGTCATTGTTAGACCTGGATTCCATGTGACGCCCAATGACTAGGGAGACAATAGATGGATGCCATCACACATCACCTGCACACATTGCTTGTCAACAGCTTTATTAAAAATGGAGACAGCTTCAGACTAGCTCCAACTAACCGAGGAGCCATGCCGAACATTTTTTTTTTTTCCCATATTTATACACCTTGGTTTATACTCATTAACATTTATCCCTTCTTTGTCCCTCCTTTGTTCCACCCTTAGTCCTTCCCATCTTAAGCTCTGCATGTGTTTACTGTTTACTTCATTAGCATGGAATTGCCTATGCATTTTACTCATTTACATCTCTTGGCTATGCGCATGCCTAAGACCCAGACCCCTGCTTCTTTCAGTCACTTGGGCAGACTTCAACCAAAGCCTGGAAGCTTCTGGAGGTTTCTTTACCAATCGCCATTCACCTTTTTGCATATGTTTATTTCAGATTCTGTTACCAGTTATGTGTTGTCTTTCACATTCCAGTCTGTTTTTTTTTTTCAGTCCCATGTTGTACCATCACCACACTCCTAAGACTTCACCTCATTCACAGCACACAGAATTACAAAGACTCACTTAAAAATGGTTGACACAGTTCAGATAGCTACTTAGCATAAGTGAATGGCTGGCTTAGCATAAGCAATCATAAGAACAATCTGCTTTATCTTCTAACGATAGCTGGTGGTTTGCATCCTGTTTCTTTTACGCAATGAGATGTATATCTTACAACACTAATATATTGTTAGGAAAATGCTTACCTAAGTGTCTTGCAGTGTTTCTTTTAACATACCATTCTGCCTTGTGGTGAGCAGCTTGCTAGGCCACAAGTTATAGCTTTTTATTCAGCTGCAAATTCAATGCTTCCCAAGATCCAAATACTGTCACCCTAACAGTCATTATGACCTAATGCTAATTCTGCATATTCCCTATCTTGTTATGGGTTTTAAGGGAGCATAATGCTTGTTTTGCTGCATGTTTCCAATTGCCCAGCATATCTACTACTCCCCCTATCTCGGTGTTCTCTGCACCTTCTTCATAAGGAGGGTAGTAAATCACTGGAACATTTACCCAGAGAGGACTCTCCATCCTGAGAGGTTTTAAAGACTTTACTAGACAAAGCCTTTGCTGGGGTGATCTAGTTGGGCATGTTCCTGCTTTGAGCAGGGGGTTGGACTAGATAACCTCCTAAGGTCCCTTCCAACTCTCATTTTCTAAGATTCTGGCATGTAGAGGAAGCTTGTGATTGGGAAGAGTACATTCTTCTTTGTGCTGAGTTACTCTTTGATTAAATTCCAGGCCATTATAGGAAAACTTGTCTGTTCTTCATGAGGAATTGTGCAGGGGCATTTGAATATAAATGTTTGAGATTTGTTGCCTGCTAAGTGGATTGGCTACTGGCTAAGTTAAACTAGAGTTTAAAATGTATTGTACATCTAAAATCTGTATGTTAATTGTATGTGTATGTTGGAGTTGTTCTAAAAACAGGGTGATAGTCTTGGCTCCCTATGCAGGGAAGACATTCAGAGGCCCAATAAATGAAACAACCAAGTCTGATCTACAGCACATTGTCAGTGTGGGCTGTCTATCTAGGAAACTGCTAGAAACCTGCATCCAAGAACTGTTTCAGGCTCACAAAAAGAACAATCCAGTGTTATCTGGGGCAGGTATGGCTACCACCAGTGCTTAGGCTGCTGAATTGCTTTCATCATTGCATATCTAGTGGCTAGAATATTTGGTTGTAAAGTTATTGAGGGAATAACCTCAGTTGCAACGTGGATCTTCTTGCATATAGAGCTCATTGGAGCTGCAGACTTATACTTCAGAGCAAAAAAATCACCTCTGCTGTTTGTGTCTATGGTGTTTGAAGAAACAGAATGTAGTGTTTTGTTTTGTTTTTATTAATATGTATTATGTCTCTGATTTCCAGTGCTTTTAGGGAATTGTGAGGTAGATGGTACTGAAGGTCTTGTAATAAATTGGGTTTCCTGATCCAGTGCAGAAATGGCTAGAGATTCCAAGGGTACTTTTGGATGATCTGGGTTCCATATTTATGTTTTGAAATCCCTTTTATAAAACTTCAGAGACAGTGAGGCATTCTAGTGAATATTGACAAAGATGTAGAACTTTATTTAATTTATGCTTTTACTGAAGCACACATTTACTGGTCACTGTCATACAATTGTTTGAAATTGCCTTTATTTAGCAATCACTTGGAGCAAGAGACTCAATCAATGGTCTTCATTTAGTATCTGTATTCTAGCTGATCAGTGTCATGTAAGATGTGCTGCTGTGCCACGGATTGAATAGCTCCGACTGCCTTATGCCAGCATCTGTTAATAGGAAAGTTTTGTACAGAAATATGTACTTTAAAATGAGAGGAACATTATTCAGAGGATTGGCCTTATATATGCTGTGGTATTTTCCTTCACAGTTTAGCTAACTCAGTAAATTTATTTCCTGGGATGATGGTGAACTTCTCCACAAATAATGACTTGGTATAAATCTATGTACAGCTCCACATAATTATGCCAGATTGTGACAGTTGAGTTTCTGGCATAATGTTTCAGACTTTGGAAAGCTTCTGCTGATGAAGAATTTCTCACATGACTTCAGTTCTACTGTTGCTGATGATTAACATCTATGAAAAAAAGGTCTGTGTTGGTTTATTCACCTGCTTCAAAAATCCACTAGATTCAGAAAAGGTAGAAATCTTAACCCCTACTTAGCTTAATTAGAGTTACCAATCTTTTGTGTTGGTATTATTTATATCTTTGTATTACTGCACCTACTTTTTAGTCTCCTACCTAGTCTGAAGAAAAACTCCAACTTACATTTTACAAGTGGTGCATTATCTGGGGCAGGGGGGCATCTAGAATGCCATTTGTTTGGTGCTAAAAAGCTGAACCTGCATGGAGGCCTTCAAGATTTTGCCCCATCTCTAGGAAAAACTATCAGTACTGCTGTGTATTTATTCAGGTACTGGTGGCCGTAGGAGCACACAGCTCAACGCATGCTAACAGCTAAGCAGTTACTGTACCACTCTAAACTCCAAGCTTCTGTAGCTTTCCTGCTGGTATTTTAACGCAAGCTCAGATATTTTACATTACCCTGCAGTCACAAGCAATTGCAATGTAGAGACACCACAGAAGTCTAGCTTAGAAAATGTAAATACAACAGCTACAATTTGGAGTACTGCTTCATAGTAGGTAGGACCATTAAAAGTACATCTGCTGCAGCAGAGATATTTGCATGTATTCTGTGTAGTTATTAATATGCTTCACTCTCCATGGAAGACTGCTACACATCTTCACAATAATTCTCCAAACTGAAAGAACACTACATTCATTATTTTAAGGCAAGAAATTGTCCCTTCTGGAACAGCCAAAGCTGGATTTATCAAATGTTTGCTCTTGACAACTTATCTTTCCTGTGTGAACCAAAATTTGTGAACCAAGGATATAAATCAAAATGGGACCTCTTACTCCACTGACTATCAGTAGTCAGCAGCAACAGAACTGAAGTTTATATGAACCATCATTCACTGCCACATGGTTTTTAAAGCATAAAGCATCATGGCACATTTACAGGTGACAAGCCATTCATTTCTCCATTTACACCACCTGAGCCCCACGTTCTATATGCAGATACTCACAAGCCTCTGAAGAAATAAAAATACAGAATAAGTGGCTGCTCTGTGTAACATCATGCAATAATAAATATATATATATAAAAACGATCTGAATATTCTATTTTGGAGTACATGATTTGAAACAGCTGTATTTCAATGACTTCCTTACATTTCCTTCAATAAAGCATGGTGATAAGAGACCTATGAAGTTTATAAAATGATTTTGTGTGTTCCTATAAACATCTGGCTTTGAAGAAATTGTGTTTTGCATATCTGGGAAGAATGAGCACAGGCCTGTGTTCCTGAGTTCTATTGACAGCTCAGGGGATGATTCTTCCTCTACACCTATACTCTTTCTTAACTCAGTAAGATCTGCTTCAGTAAATTAGGCTAATGCACTGTTAAACTGTTAATGCTTGCCGAACCACTATGAAGATTTCAAGTGCTAAATTGTAGTTACCTAATATATAGGTTTCAAGTGTATGTGTATTTCTCCAGACCCCTATTGTAAAATGATAAATCTTTACTGATACATATCCTCTTCTCTGTGTCCCATGCTCTTCAGAAACAAAGTGGCAAATGCAAATCCTCTTATCACTTCAGCATACTAGGAGTAGCCACTTTAAAGCCTGCAAGCAATGATCCTGTTTCAATAGCATTTTGTATTACTCACATGACTCCCTACTTGGCTGAACGTCAATAATTCCTTTCTAAGTGACATCTTTTGGTCCAGATGTTATCAAATCAACAGAAGCATTAGGATTAGTTAAACAAGCGAGTGATTTCATGCCAGATCAATACGATAAAAGTTCTCCTGTCTCAGATTTGTGTCACTTTAAAGCTGCTTGTCTCCTGTTGGATTCCGGGTATATGGGAAATATCTGTACTTGCTTGGAGCTCCAGAAGTAAAACCCAACTGTTGGTTCCATTTGGTCTTAATAATCTGGTTGCATTGGATAACAGACATTTATATTGTCAAAGCTCTCTTCACAAGGGGGAAAAAAGCCAGTAGCTTGCTTTGTTAACAGACAAACACCACCAGCTAAAGAAATAATAACATTTAAAGTAATTGAAGGTCTGTGAAGAACATTTTTAATAACAATGTTAATTTATCTAATTTTGGTGCTATAATCAAAGTGGTGTTTTAACTAAGGGTCTTCAGTAACCATGTATTTATCATCATGTTGCTAGTTGTTCATCATATTTACATAACTGAATACGATCAGCCCCAATAGAAATAATGGGTTTACCTTGCTAGGGTAACAGAGTGCCTGCTGAGAGGCATTGTGTACCATCAGAGCCCATTGTTTTCTCTGGGTATGGAGAATATCATAAAATTAGGACCTTTGTAATTTTCAGTGTGGGCAGGAAAGAGCTATTTTAGTATTTTCCTGAAATTCACTGATGAGCTAAAGGGAGCTCATTAAAAAAGTCAGTGTTTCAGCTTGATGGACGAAAACCTCAACATTCAATTTTTAATGGGGGAGGCAGGAGTCCTAGCACTTAACCTGTGAACTGAGTCAAATTAAACTTCTTACTGCAAATTGAAAACAACAGAAACCCCCCCCCATCTTTTCTAGCACTAGCATTGTGCCCCACTGTTTAATAGTTTTCACAATCTTTAAAAATATATATGTAATATACTGGTTTTTAATCCAACTGTATCTGCTTCAGTTTCAAATTAAAACAAATTGACATGGCTCTTTAAATTTTTTAAACAAATGTAATAGTTCAGAATTTCACTATGCAAGTCAGATAACCAAGAGTTCTGCAGGCAAAAAATAAATAAATAAAATTGAAAGGAGTGAAAATTACTCAATTTTTTTCTCCTGCTCCGCTTATACTGAGAGCTTTGAAAACTACTGTAAAAATGATACTTATGTGAAAGGGAACAAGTAGCCAGGCTCCATCTCTAGAACATTTACAATCTGTCCTCATCTTCAATACTCCTCGCAATCTTTTTAGGATCTATCTTAGAGAATAGTGTTTTACTAACTTGGTGCATATCTGGTTATACATTACACTTAGATCACATGAAATCTGAGGAAGGTTAAGTGGTGTTAGAATTAAAATATGCTTTGAGCAGTCACACATTAAGATGTTAAGGGTTGATACCATTTCTCACATCTGCTTAGACCATACTAAGGGTACTTAAAATGTGAATGTTCATGTGTCCAAGCTTC
>NW_005842127.1:99878-100622 GCF_000455745.1 Alligator sinensis | reverse complement strand
AAGAGTGTCACAAAGTTGAACCACTTCAGGTGAGGGTGAACTCTGGGCCATTCTACCTAGGTCATGTTAGGGTAGTTTCATTCTGCTCCCTGGTGACAAAATGAGAAATACAGAGTCCTCTAGCATCCCAGGATTCATCTCTCCTAACCACACCCTTTCCTGTCAGGCCTATGCAGGCAAGGAATTGTATTAACCTTTAATTTATGTGTTGCATGATGACGGGCCTGAGGAGCTGGAAACCCCTGTGTCAGGGATGGAGGGGTAGTGAGAGAATTCCAGAGACTCTGGCAAGTGGCCTAGGGAGGGACAAAAATTGGAGGAGACTTACCTGCCACAGGTGCAGTGGCTGGAGGTGTAAAGCAGTGGCTGGCACCACCCACACAATTTTTAAGCATGCTGTTGGAGCAGCTGAGGCTGCATGGACACATGAGGTCATCAGCCCATGCCAAGCATCAACTAAACTACCCGGACATCTGCTGGGAGTCACAGACAGCAAAGTCCCACCACTCACGCAGGTTTCTAACCTGTGTACAGGACCTCCACCTGACACAGGAGGTACACGGTCCCACTAGGGGGAATGCCATACTGGATCTGGTATTGGCAACGGGGGATGACATGGTAGGGGACCTACAGATCGGTAGCCATCTGGGGGACAGTGATCACCGAATAATAGAATTCACCATAAGTCGTCGAGTGGGTAAGGTAACTAGTAGGGTGAAAGTGCTAGACTTTAGGAAAGCTGAT
>NW_005842127.1:82593-98782 GCF_000455745.1 Alligator sinensis | reverse complement strand
CCGGAGGGCAGGGAACAGCTGCAAGCAGACCTGGACAGGTTGGACAAGTGGGCAGAAAACAACAGAACGCAGTTCAACAAGGAGAAATGCAAAGTGCTGCACCTAGGGAGGAAAAATGTCCAGCACACCTACAGCCTAGGGAATGACCTGCTGGGTGGCAAGGAAGTGGAAAGGGATCTTGGAGTCCTAGCAGACTCCAAGATGAACATGAGTTGGCAGTGTGACAAAGCCATCAGAAAAGCCAATGGCACTTTATCGTGCATCAGCAGATGCATGACGAATAGGTCCAAGGAGGTGATACTTCCCCTCTATTGGGCACTTGTCAGACTGCAGTTGGAGTACTGCGTGAAATTCTGGGCGCCACGCTTCAAGAAGGATGCGGATTAGGTTAGACAGGCACTTGATTGTGATAGTTTAGTTAGGGATGATCCTGCCTTGAGTAGAGTATTGCTCTAACTTAACTTCCTGAGGTCCCATAGAAACTGGACCTTTTCAGCCTCCACAAGAGAAGGTTGAGAGGCGACCTTGTGGCTGCCTATAAGTTCATCACGGCGGCACAGAAGGGAATTGGTGAGTATTTATTCACCAAGGCGCCCCCGGGGGTTACAAGAAATAATGGCCACAAGCTAGCAGAGAGCAGATTTAGATTGGACATTAGGAAGAACTTCTTCACAGTTAGAGTGGCCAAGGTCTGGAACGGGCTCCCAAGGGAGGGGGCGCTTTCCCCTACCCTGGGGGTCTTTTCCTGCTTATGCAGGGGGTCGGACTCGATGATCTATTGAGGTCCCTTCCGACCCTAACATCTATGAATCTATGAATCTACAAAAGCTGGCACAGGACAGCAAAAAGGTGGGCAGCAGCACTGCAGCTGAAGGTTCCCAGATGGCATGTCCTGGCACACAACACCCTGCATACACAGAGGGGACAACAGGAGGGGGTGCTGTCCCTATCTTGAAAAATGCGATCTGTCTGGGAAAAGGAGGATCTGAGGGCCCAACAACATACAGGGACACGTGAGTGGAAGAAAGGGTGCAGCCCCCCATTTTTGTGCATGACTTTTGTGGTTGTGTTTCATTCACCATTTTGGGGGGCATCATTAACACTGCCAGGACAGAGAGTCCAGGAGCTCCTGGAGAGCCTAGGGTAGGCGACCAAAACTTCAACAGATCTAATTGCTTGTACTATCAGGGGAGTAGTCCCAGAGAGCTGGACTGCAGTCTAAAATGTTGGCTAGGACTACAAGTAAGGTTTAAGCTTTCCACTTAAGTTTTGTGCATGGAGCAGAGATAAGAAGTATCCCTGACCATTCTGCAACAGCCCTGCAAGTACTCAGCTAACCAACCAGCCCTGTCTAGGGAAAACAGTCAACCCAGCTGGGTTGAAGAGGCAGGCCTGACTGGGTAGAAGCCCAGGCTCTTAATCGTGTTGCAAGACACCTACAGATTGGTGCATGGATGGGGTGTAAGGGAGGTGGAGCACCAAGAAACATCAGTACAAAGTGCACCTAAGGGAGTTTGCAACACATGAAAAACCTCCCTCATCTTTTTCTAAGACCAGAGTGTGGTGGGTAAGCAATGGGAATTTCCCTTAGGAGGATGTGCCCGACGGATGGTAGTGCCAAAGTTTGCAAGTGCCAGAGTTTGGTTGTTTGCCAGGCCCCAAGTTGCTTGGGAGCAGTTGCTGGGGCTTAGGTGAGCACAGTATGACTACTCATAGCATAGTCTAACTTTAACCCTGCTTAACATTCTATAGATTTAGTATGGTTTGCCTCAGTGGGACAAGAGCTGCATGTTTTTGATGGGAAGAAAAAAGAAGTACTTCACAAGCATACCTTTAACTACTAAGCCTGGCAGCTAACTGTTGCAGTTACCAGAATCTCTATAGTTGGGACTGAGCACAGCTACTCATCATCTGGGCAGTGTTGGCTTAGAAATGATATTTAAAGGCCTGTTTTTGGGGAATTGGCTTACAGGTATAGATATATGCATTATAAGGGGTTAAGGCTCCCTCCAGAGGTGGTTCAGGCACCTACCGTGGACTCTCTTTAGAAACATTTGGATCCTTATCTTGCTGGGATCCTTTGACCCTAGCTGACTTCCTTCCCCTGGGGCGGGGGGCTGGACTTGATGATCTGTCAAGGTCCCCTCCAGCCCTAATGTCTATGAAATCTATGAAGATGGGCATGGGGGGTTAAATGGATTTCTAAAGAGTTTGGGATATGCACACACAGCTTTTCAGGCCCTGAAAGTGGAATGGTTGTCTAGCACAACAAGGCCAACAGATGGACACAGCCTGAGAATTGTGGGGAGGGGAGACATCCCATAACACAAGATCACAGCCTTCAAGGCAGACAGGTTGTCTAATACAACAAGGACACATAGCCTGGGACCCAAAGAAGTATGTACCATACTGTCCCATAACACAAGATAAGTGACAGCAGCTACAAGGCTTCACAGCAGCAGGAGGTGCTGAATCCTGGTTTTTGGGGAGCAGATCAAATTAGGAGAAGAGCTGGAAGGCTATGTGGACATGTGACCACAGAGAGACAGCCAACCATAGATAGCCATGGATGAAGAGTCATCAGGAGTCATCAAGGTGGAAGGAGAATAAAAAAATAGAGACTTGAGATTAACAAAGAGTCCCTCTCATCCCTCCCTATCTCTCTTTGCTGTCCCTCCATGTTTTGCTCCTTGAGAGGGGGTCCCATCCCCATCCCTGTCCCCCGGGAAGGGCTCCTGAGGTCACCATGGACTGAGGACATACCAGCAGCTCATCTCATGAACCCCACTTGAGTGGATCTGTGGGCCTCGGCATCCAGAGTTCTGACACTTAAGAGAATGAGCCTCAGAGTGGAGCCTGCATCCTGACCTGATGTACTTTGACTCTGATGACAGTCCTAGGATTGGTAGATATAGAATTGTTTGATTGCTTGTATTGTTAATTTTTTGTTATCACTCTGCATCAATAAATTTGCCTATTATTAACTGGCAGGTGTTGTGGTTAGTCTGAGGGTTGTGCTTGCCTAGAACAAAGGTATATGGTCTGGGCTCCTAAAATGCAGGGTCAACAGACAGCTGCTACATTGCAATACACTACTGTGGAAGCAGGTGTGATACCAGCAGCAAAAGAAGCTTCTTTCCTGAGCTTTCTTTCCTGAAGGTTCCACTGCTAATCTGATAGTAAGAGTCACCTTGACATTCTGTCTCCACCCATCCAACCATTTTGGCAAGCATCTCCAACTCATATCTCCAGTGCCATAAGTGGTAATTCATACTGCCTGTCTCAACGTAGACAATGCAAGGAGCGTGGAGTTGAGGGAAGTATGGTGAATGGAGATGTTTGCAGATAGGAAAGCTGAAGGATTATAGGGCTAAGAAAAGAAGAATTAATTTGAAAGAGGGAGAGAAGCAAAAGAATATTTGATTGATAGACTATTTCAATCAGGGAATGTCATGTGCAGGCTCAAGATGGAAAATATTTGAGGGAACTTCTGTTACAATTTTGGCAGCAAATTCCAGCTGAAAGTACTGACATATGGGCCAGAACCTATTAAGTCACAGCAGTTGGTGGTGTATGTGAGCTGGTGCTGTAGTTTCTTTCAGGTGAGACAGTTTTGCTTTTACCTTCTTGAACTTACTGTCAACTAACTGAAAGAAATGAAATTTACAAAGGAAATGGGTTCATTGCACTGCTCAGTACTCTGCTGCCACCCTTCCTTCTGTATTCCCAACCTCAAGGCTCTTGGGGCAAACTTTACCTTTTCTTCAAAATATCTAATGAGACTGAGTTTTTGTTTCTTTTCAAGTGTGTGTCTGTGTGTGCATGTGTGCAATAATTCTAGTCTCCCTAGAGGAATATTTGTTTTTAAAAAAGATTACAAGTAAAGAATAACGAACTCAAAGTGTATCAAATGCGAGCATACTGTGCATAGAGGAAAAGGACATTTTAAAAGTGGTAATAAAAACAAATGGCTCTTGAGGGTGTGTGTGAACTAATTATACTTTGATGCAGGAAAGTGCTGCTAGTTGTTTAATGATATCCATTCACACATTGTGCTGCTATAACAGCCTAACCTTGAAATACAAGCCCAAATGTAGTTTTATTCCAAAGTAAAATTGGTAGTGTTGTGTTTGTGTTGTGTTTATATTCCGCTATCACAAATAATACATATAGTTTTGAGACAGAGACATAAACTCATGCTCTGTGGACTGTTGTGGTTTTTCCTAAGCTAGAGAGTAATATCTCTGGAAAGTAAAAACATCCATTTATACACTGAACAGTTAGATTGCATCACACTACACCATCTTTGTCTGTGGTAAAATTGAGAGGAGGTTTCTGTAGGTGAGGAGTACATGGATCTGCAGATAAATTAAGTTTTAGCCTTACCTGCTGAGACTGCCAATGAGGATGCCAGTTAGTGCCATGGGGGATGGTTTTAGGGATGTATATAACTACAGTACAGAAAATCTAATGCAACTCTTTGTAAGTGGCAACATATATGATTCATCACTACAGTTATGGTTTTCAATAGTACATTGTTGTACTGCAATGTAATTCAGCAGACATACTCTTTTGTCCTTGACCACAGCTAGAGAGAAATCAGTATGTGACACCATTATAGGATGGATGTATGGAACAGTAATCAAAACCATAAATGTGGAGTTTCAAAGTTTTATTACATCACCTCAGAAGTGAGGGAGGAGATTTGGTTCCCTGGGGAAATGCTCATATGATACCATGTTATCTTGTAGCTATTCTATAGGGGAAATGTAAGGTGAGCCATTAATCCACCTACCGGGACAATTAAATAAAGGGAGTTTAAATGAATGTACGTCTCAGGAGCAAATCACATAATGGTAGAAAATTAGAGTTGGATGGGACCTCAGGAGGTCATCTAGTCCAACCCCCTGCTCAAAGCAGGACCATCCCCAACTAGATCATTTCAGCCAGGGCTTTGTCAAGCCATGCCTTTAAAACCTCCAAGACTGGAGATTCCACTACATCTTTTGGTAACCTGTCCCAGTATTTTACTACCCTCCTAGTGAGAAAAGTCTTCCTAATATCTCACCTAAACTTACCGTACTGCAACTTGAGACCTTTTCTCCTTGTTCTGTCATCTGCTACCACTGAGAATAGTCTAGCTCCATCCTCTTTTGAACCCCCATTCAGGTAGTTGAAGGACGCTATTAAATCCCCTTTAGTCTCTTCTCTGGACTAAATAAATCCAGTTCTCTCAGTCTTTCCTCATAAGTCATGTGCTCCAGCCGCATCACCATTTTTGTTGCTCTCCAATTTGTCCTTTCTATAAGGGGGCCCCAAAACTGAGCACACTAATCCAGATGTGGCCTCACTAGTGCTGAAGAGAGGGGAGTAATCACTTTCCTTGACCTGCTGGCAACACCCAGTATGCCATTAGCCTTCTTTGCAACAAGGGCACACTGTTGGCTTATATTCAGCTCATTGTCTACTGTAACCTCCAGATACCTTTTTGCAGAGCTGCAGCCCAGCCAGTCAGCCCCCCCACCCCCCCAGCCTAGACTGGTGCATGGGCTTGTTGTGTCCTAAGTGGAGGACTTTGCACTTGTCCTTGTTGAATGTCATGAGATTTCTTTTGGCCCAATCCTCCAATTTGTCGAGGTCATTCTGAATCCTAGCCCTACCCTCTAGCATATCTACTCCTCCTCTCAGCTTGGTGTCATCTGCAGACTTGCTGAGGATGCACTCTATGCCTTCCTCCAGGTCATTGATGAAGATATTGAACAAAACTGGCCCTAGGACTGACCCCTGGGAAACTCCACTTGATACCAGCTGCCATCTAGACATTGAGCCATTATTACCCTCTGAGCCTGATGCTCTAGCCAGTTTTCTATCCACCTTACAGTCCATTCATCCAACCTGTACTTCCTTAGGTTAACTGTGAGAATGTTGTGGGATAGCATATCAAAAGCCTTGTTTAAATCAAGGTATACCAAATCCACCAGTTTCCCCATATGCACAGAGCCAATCATCTCATCATAGAAGGTAATCAGGTTGGTCAAGCTTGATATACCCTTGGTGAATCCATGCTGAATATTCCTAATCATCTCCTTCTCCTCCAAGTGCTTCAGGATGGATTCCTTGAGGAACTGCTCCATAATCTTTCCATGGACTGAGGTGAGGGTGACTGATCTGTAGTTCCCTGGATACTCCTTTTTCCCTTTCTTAAATATGGGCACTATGTTTGCCCTTTTCCAATCATCTGGAACCTCTCCAGATCACCATGAGTTTTCAAAGATGATGGCCAGTGGCTCTGCAGTCACATCAGCCAACTCTCTCAGTACCCTTTGGTTCATCCCATCTGGACCCACGGACTTGTATATGTCCAGCTTTTTTAAATAGTCCCTAACCTGTTCCTTTGCCACTGGTTCCTCAGCTCCTCCCCAAACTGTGCTGCCCAGTGCAGTAGTCTGCTTGTGAAGATTGAGGTGAAAAAGGCATAAAGTACTTCAGCCTTTTCTGCATCCTCTGTCACAAGGTTGCCTCCCCTATTCAGTAAGGGACCCACACTTTCCCTGATCCTCCTCTTGCTACTGGCATACTTGTAGAAACCCTTCTTGTTACCCTTCACATCCCTTGCTAGCTGCAACTCCAATTGTGCTTTGGACTTCCTGATTTCATCCCTGCATGCCTGAACAATGCTCTTATATTCTTCCCTAGTTATTTGTCCAAGTTTGAATTTCTTATTATCTTCCTTTTTGTGATTTAGCTCACTGAAGAGTTCCCTGTTAAGTCAAGCTGGTCTTCTGCCATCCTTGCTTGTCTTTCTGCACATCAGGATGGTTTGTTCCTGAACTCTCAGTAAGGCTTCTTGAAAGTACAGCCAGCTATCCTGGACTCTTATCCACCTCAGACTGGCCTCCAATAGGATACTGCCCATGAGTTCCCTGAGTGAGTCCAAGTCTTCTTTTCTGAAGTGAAGGATCCTTATTCTGCTGCTCTCCATCCTTTCTTTCCTCAGGATCCTGAACTCTTATCATCTCATGGTTGCTGCTGCCCACGTTGCCATCCACTACTACATTCCCCACCAATTATTTCCTGTTTGTGAGCAGCATATCAGAAGAGCACGGCCCTTAGTTGGCTGCTCACACACTTGCACCAGAAATGTGTCCCCAACACTCTCCAAAAACGTTCTGGATTGCCTGTGCACTCCTGTATTGCCCTCCCATGAGAACTAGGGCTTGCTATTGGGAACTTCCTTCTGGTCTGGTGGTCTATAGCAGACCCCCACCATAACATCACCCTTGTTGCTCTCCCCTGTAACCTTAACCCAGAGACTTTCAACAGGCCTATCTCTTGTTTCATACTGGAGATCTGAGCAATCATATGGCTCTTTTATGTAAAGTGAAACTCCTCCTCCGCTTTGCCCCTGCTTGTCTTTCCTTAACAGTTTGTACCTGTCCATGACAGTGCTCCAGTCATGTGAGCTATCCCACCAAGTCTCTGTTATTCTAATCAAGTCATAGTTCCATGACTGCAAGGACTTCCAGTTCTTCCTGCTTGTTTCCCAGGCTCCATGCATTTGCGTACAGCAGTGGTCACCAACCAGTGGATCTCGATCCACTGGTAAATCTTGGAGCCTCTTGGAGTCGATCCAAGGCTGGGGTGGGGGGCTGAGTACTCATGTGCATGTACGTGCCTGGCCCAGCCCAGCAGGTCTGTCCATGGCTGAGGGAAGAGGCAAGGGCTAGATCTAGGCCCCCACAGTAAGGGACAGTGCTGAAGAGGCAGGAGCAGAGGTACGTTGAATGAGGCCAAAGCCAGATGGGACTTCCCTGCTTGGGAGGCATGCCCCCAAATAATTTTTCTCCCTCTTCCTTGATCTGTCCCCCATTTCCCTCCCCACAGACTTACCTGCTGTGCTGAAGGGGGAGGGGCAGTGGTGCACAATAGATCTTGGATTGCTTTTCAATGCTACTTTAAATGCCAAAGTGTTCTCTACTTTAAAAAGGTTGGAGACCACTGGTGCGGTACCTAAGGTAACTACTTGATTGTCCTGATTTCTCAGGAACTATGACAGCACTTTCCCTGTTTTCTCCTCCTGCTTCCTCTTCCTCCAGGTCTCCTGCTTCCCCACTTACCTTAGGGCTTTGGTCTCCATCCCCTGGCAAACCTAATTTAAATCCTTCCTCACTAGATTAGCAAGCCTGTTTTCATCAGGTGGATCCCATCTCATCCCAGCAAATATAGGATAGTGATTAGCTTACAGGGAAGTATAGATGGCAGGTGAATATCTTTTGTGGGGGTCATGCAGAAGGTGCATTTCAAAAAGAGGGGAAACGTATAGGTAAGTCAAAGCAATTGATTCCTGGTCTTCTTGCAGTCTTCCAGGATAGGGGGAAGGCCAGCAAAAGCAGTCCCTGATGACTCTATGTAAAGATTTAGTTGGTGAACGTTGCCTCACTTCCATTATCTTGGTGTTTCTTTTGATTTGAAGATTGTTAGGATTTAAAACAAAGGTGAGTTTCTCTTCAGAGGCCCAAATTGAAAAAATAAAGATAGCAGAATCTCCTTGGTCTAGGAAGCACCATCTAAAATGATCACATTTTGGTGTAGTTGTACACTGCTAGAAATGCTATAGAGCAGAGAAGGTAAAAATGATGCATTATTTTGCCACATAAGACACTTATTTTTTCTGAGCATTTGGCCATTAGAAGGAAACCAATAAAATGTTATAGCAGATGTAAATACCCATATGGAAAATACCACCACAATTTGTGTATATACACCATTGATTTCTATCTCAGAGGGCTATGCACTGCTTCCACATCTTGCCTGGCTATCCAGATGGTTGTTAATAAAGCAGTCAGACCTCCCAGGAAATGAGATAAACAAAAGCAGTAGTTTGCAGGAAGGGGGAAAAAAACACATATGAAACTATTCCTCCAGAAAAGAAATAATACAGCATTGATAAACAAGTGTTAATCTTGACATTGTTTATAAAACTGATATTACTTTACCTTACATTTGTGACAGTTTTGAATATTTCTTAAGTGAAAACAGCAGAAAGGCCAATTAAAAGCTATTTCTAGTAAATATGCCACTTCTTGACCTGCTAATGTTCATCTGATGGAAGCAAAATAGGTTGAGAGACAGGTGAAAATGTTGTTAGGAAATCAAAAATGATGGAAAGGCCAAGGGGGCATATCACTCAGGAAAACAAGTTTTAAATTCTGTCAAACACATTAGTTCAATTGCCACTACTGTTTTCCTTTAAATCTCAAAGGATGATGGAACAAATATGAAAAAAACATATTATTATGTAGAAATAACTTATTGAAAAATGTACAGTAGCTATCCATGTTTTCATTTATCTTTAATAATTAGCAAGATACTATTTGGAACCTGCATCTTAAGCTGCTGCATCCTAAAGCTGGATGAAGTAAACATAACTGCCCGTTTCATGCTGTCATTTATGTTTTACCGTTGTTTATCTTTAAAGGATGGCAATTTTTTAGAAAAAGTAAACTTATTCAATGCCAAATGTTTGGGATAATGTTAAGTGACTGTCTTTGTTCATGTGGTATTTCTGGTTTCTTCACCAGCTATATATATACTGAAGAAGGCTAATGCAAGCCATTTCTCCTTCCTCTGCTGCCTCTTTTTGATTGGCTGTCGAGGAACCAATTGGACAAAAATGAATCAGAAGTAGTCAGAGGGAGGATCAGGTGTTTCATAAAACACCTGCCATGAAATGGGATGTGAAACCTTTTCCAACTTTTCTTTTCCCAGTCATTGTGAAGATCAATATGCCCCAGGATTTGGGGCAGTTTCAGTAGCTTAGCTTGGCATACCTATAAAACCACAATCCAATTACCAGAGTAGAGATGCTCCATTTATTTCTTTCACAGCCTGGGTAAACATCCAGCCCTCATCCCCACAAGCACACACATGCATTCCCCCATGGACAAATAGCAGTGGCATGTAGTTGTGCTGCTGCTACTTGTCCCCAGGGAATAATCTTGCACATGCGCTCTGGCATGTAGCAAATTGCCCTAGGTAGGGTAGAGAAGGCCGGGGCCAGGACCTGGGCTGGCCCTATCAGCCTTACCTGGGGTCATGAGGGCCTCCCAGGGTTGCAAAGCACAGCTTGGCTGGCAGCCAGAGCATGGGTCTGGCAGGCCAGGCTCTGGTTTCTGGCAGTTCCTGCTGCAACCACGTGCACCACCCCACCTCTTTTTATAAGTGCTTTTTATAGATACCAGAATCTCACAGTATCTAATTTTGGCTCTGTGTTTGAAATGTGCATCAGGGAGAGCCTTTTCATTTTGCAGTGTCTCAGAAGCCTTTGAGGTGCTGCAAAGTGCACATCTCCACTCATGGGGACATAGCCCCGGAGTCTGACCCTTTAAGATTCCTTTCTGATTTGATGTGATGCTAGGGTGAGATTGCTTTCTTGTGATCTTTTATGTGTTGTTTAGTTATACAAATGGTTGCTGGCTCTTTAAAACAATAAAAATATGTTAATAATACCATTTGATACACTCTGGGGAGCCATGAATGAGTGAAGGTGGCTTATATGCTGCCACATTCAATCAGTCGATACTCAGTAAATGTAATTGACTTGCTATCTGCTTTTAACCCTTCTGGTCATTTCACAACCCTAGTTAAAGTCATTTGTAAGGATTACTTTGGTATTATGAAAAACAGGAATGTTGCATACTCAGGGGTTTCCCTGTGTACAGATCTGTTGATGCCTTTCTCAGAATGTTGATGGAAGGGGAATTCCTATTTCCTATTAGTATTGTCTTCTGCTTTCCCAAGCCTTTCCCCCACTTAAGCAGGACAAGTGTGGTGAAGTGTGATTTAGGGAAGGTGTAGGATGGAGACGAGGATATTTTTTTTACAAATTTCTCACTTGTCCTGATCCAAAAGATTTTTTTCCATCAGAGAGATTAACCTGATCCATCATCAGTCCGTTCTTTGATACTGTATTTACATTAAGGAATAACTGAATTAGTTTAAACTAAGAAAAGAAAAGAAAAAGATTTAACAAAACTTATTCAGGTCAGATTTGGAGGATTTTGCTTGTACAGTATTTAACAATGGTGCCCTAATCACCATGGGACCTCTGAATACTTCTTTTCTTCAGGAAACCAGTCATCACCGTAACAAGGTCTTTAGGGTTAAAAAAAAAATCTTGCTAACATTAAAACTGTATTCTTTTTTCCCCCTTAGTCGGAACTCTGAAAAGAAATCCCAAGCTACTGCAAGAAAGGAAATAGTTGTCATTATTTTTCTCATTTAAAAAGCAAGAATATATTTACCAAAAAACACTTGTTCTAATTCTTCCAGCGTGTTTCCGCCCCCCCGACCCCTCCCCCCCACAACTTTAAACAGTTCAGAAAGTTCAAACAACTCTTTACACTTGAGGGGAGTTACCTCATACAGAAGTCCAAATGTTGTGATGTCACTCAGAATTAATTTCCACATACATTAATTGGCAAAGAAATATTATGTTAACCATTGGCAGATGGGCTTAGTTTATTGTCCTCTATATGTGGAACTTGAGTGCAAGCATGAAAGCGATGTGTGAATAATTGTTGTTTAATTAAGATGGGACATTTCCCAACTGTTCTTGCAAATGTCATACAAAAGTCCTCACTGCCCCCACTTACGCAGATGGTTATAGTCCTCAGGGGATTTCACATTATCTGAAAGTCTTCCAAGAATGTGCATCTGATTTCTTTTGGTTGATAAGTCATTGAGTCTCAATGGCTTTCAACAACCTTCCATTTCATTGATTGCATGCTCCAGGCTGGCTAGGTAGATGGTTCTATTGCCACTTTTTGAAAAAAAATAGTATTGCAGAACTTAAGATGAAGAACATTTTCATTATTTTTTATATTATTCAAGACAAATGTAGAAAAATTACACCAGCCTGTAGGTGGTGAAATAACATCTGCTATTTTTCATCCAGTATTTAAAATCATATGGCAAAAATATTGTTGTCAGATTTATGCAGTCCCAATCATTTGGATATTTGTGTATAGGATACTTCTGTAATACATAAGATTATATGTGGTGGTAGATATATGCCAATCTAAAGTGGGTATATCCAATGAAAAATTGTAATTGAACTGAGATATTTTGTTTGATACTTAAAGGCTTTTCTGTCTTCAGAAAAGTGGAGATCAGTACAGAAAACATGGACAAATGCATGATTTGTTTACTTACTTCCCTAATAAGTTTGCCCAAGTCTGTGAGTAACTTTAGCAGAATCAATGAGGTAGATCGATACATGAATCAATACTACTGTAGCTCCTACCTAGCTGATTGGTCCTTTTTCGTTCCAATTTTTTTTGAGAAGCTGGAAGTTTTATATTTCTGTCTTTCCAAAAACCTATTTCAATTATACAAAGATATAATAGTTATCAGTACATTTGATAGGAATGGTTCTTTCGGTGTAAAATGTTATTACTGCAGTCATGTTTTTTTCACATCAGGTTATCTGTCCCATCAGGCAAATCTTACAAAAGATAAGCTCCTCTCTTTTTTGGGGGGGGCAATATGGAGGAAGAGGGGAAGTGGGGGGGTATAACAATATTTTGCACCGCCAGTTTAAGAAGTGGTGCACCCAATGTAGATTTTGCATGTGCAAATTGTACAAAAATGTAGAAACCAGGCTTCAGATACTTAAGGTAAAGTTATACATTCCATTTAGACCATACTAAATCTGTGGAATGTAATTGGTATTAAAGTTAGAACATGCTGTGAGCAGTCACACCTAGGGACCTACTGAAATTGAGGTGGCTGCTGTTGTGGTCCAAACACAGTGCCCAGTGCCATTTTTGTGGTGGAGCATGCTGGCTCCCCCACACCTCTGATTGGACGAGGGGCCCCCTTCCCTAGAGATTGATAGTTGGCCCCAAACCAGGGCTTGCTAATGCATGAATTAATTACTTTGATTGGCTTAATCCCCTGATCAAGGCCATGGAAGCCATTAACCACTTCCTAGAATACTTAACTTGTCAATTAATGGCTTCCACAGGCTTGATTAGGGGATTAAGCCCATGGAAGCCATTAATTTAATGGGTTAGCAAGCAGTCTAGGACACAGTAAATTGCTTCAGTGGGCTTGACCACATGCCAGGAGGGGACACAGCTTTTCTCACAGCACTGCCAAAACATATGGGTTTCCTGGCAGACTGGCAGGCAGTCCCATGCTGAGCATTTGAAAGAAAAGGTGGGAGGTCAGGTTTCTTTGCTAGCTTCTGGGCTGGCGTCTGATTGTGTCCTGGACTGTACCTATATCAGGGGCTCAGCCTCCAAGTTGCTCCCCCCCACCCCACTCCCCATGCTTCAGGACATCAGGCCTTCCTACTGTTTTCTGTTTTGCAGCTCCCTTTTTCTTCTTTTCCCCTGCTAACTCACCAATTTCATGCTCTTTTGTGGTCCCTGAACTTTTTCACAGAGACTGGGTTTTTTTCATGGAGACCAACCAAATTCACGCAAAAATCACAAACTCACAAATTTAATAGATCCCTATTAAAAGTTAATATAATTTCTTGACTGCACAGCTCTGACTTGTCACTGGAGGGCTGTCGGACAAGGATGCATCTCAGAGTCAGGACACCTGGGCTCTTTCTCTGCTTAGGAGAAATGGGGGGCTCAGGAACAGTGCATCCTGGGATGCTGGAACTGAAAATTGCTCATTTTATCGCTGTAGAGCAGACTGAAGCTACCCTAACGTGAGCAAGGTAGTATAGCCCAGAGTTAACCCTTGGCTGAAGTGCTGTAACTGAGATTCTCAGAGGGCATATAGCATGAGTTAATAGGCTATAACTTGCAGATGCTCACCTTCTAAATGCACTTAGTAGGGTTTAAGTGTAACATGTGGCTTCACCCTTATATGGCTGCCAGACCTTATTCACTACTACCAGGAAGCATTTCTGTGCCTGGAACTCTCTCTTCAAGGGTCAAACTGTCTTTTAAAACACATGACAAGAAGACAAGAGTGTGGTGTTCCCTTTTTTGTATACAGGCAGCCCTTGACTTACAATGTTTTGAGTTACAATGTTTTGCACTTACAACATTTATAAATTGACATCCTGTTTCAACTTTCTGATGTGAGTTTTGACTTTACAACACTTGATCCAATGTGATACCACACTAGGAAACAAGTTCTCTGTGTCACCCATCTCCCTGGAGAACATCTGTCCAAACTTCCTTGGACACTTTATTTAAGAAAGCAGACAAGACTGCAGAAAAACCTGCAGCCAAGACTCCTGAGAAGACTCCAGCCAAGAACTCTTCAAAAAGTCCAACCATGAGCCCTTCAAAAAGTGCAGCAAAATCACCTCAAAGTCATCCTTCCAAAGCAATATGATTGCTATTTACAATATAAATACATTAATGTAGCTATATTACTCATCTATGATTGATTGAGTACAAAATTGTGGGGCATTATTGGTGAAAATAGGGTATTGGGCCTTGGTTCAGGAACAAATTCCCCATTTATAACATAGTTTCTTATGAGAAAATTGGTTTTGAGTTACAACATTTCAACTAAAGACATGGTTTTCAGGAACCAATTGTGTTGTAAGTCTGAGGACTGTGTGTAATAGGTCAGTAGATAGAACATCTACCTAGGAGATGGGACCCAGGTCCAGTTCCCTTTTCTGGATGAAAAGATTCAGTCCCATGCCTACCATCCCCCAGAAGAGTGCAATAATTATCAGGCTATAGGCTATTCTGGGGAAGGGGAAGGAAAGCACTCTACATTTCTTCTGCTGAAGCTGTTCTGCCATACATAAACAAATTCATAATTTGCTGAGGTAGGATGACACAGAGCACCCATGCAAGCAAGAGTGAACATGACTATCTAGTCTAATGGCTGTGTATTTTGTGAGGAAAAAGGGAGGTAGAGGGAAGGGAAAGATCTGGGTTCCAATCCCTCCCCAGGGACTGTTTATGATGACTGTTTCATATAATTCTTTCTCTGAGCCAAATTGTGAACCTTGACACGCACCCACCCCACCCCCCGCCCCTCACTTTCAATAATAACTCTTCATACAAATTGTCTCAGTAAAAATGAAGAGTTCCATTATGCTGAGTGGAACTAGTTGCAGTAACAATTTGTAGTTAGGCATGTGGCTTGACATAATTAAAAATATAGCCATATTTCACTTTCCTCCTCCTAAAACATATAACTAATACAATATTTGAAACTTCATACTGAAAACAGAAATTTTTTCTCTGTTCAAGTAAGTGCTAGAATATGTATGACAGCCATCTGCCATGCAAAATGATTGATACAGATTTTGGTTTATCCTACATTGTAATCCAGAGTGCATCTGGAGTAACTCCAGTAATGTCAAACTGACTCTTAGTTTGCAACAGTGTGTATGTTTCAGAGCATAATTTGTTCCAATATGTCTGAATGTTCTATAATAATATTCAGTGTTTTAATCTGTGATGTGAACACCTTGCCATCTTCTTTAATAGCCACTCGTTAACTTTTATATATGCACCTATCTCAAAAACATCACATTCTTAAATATATGTTGAAATGTACCAGCAGAAAAAAAGAGAGAAAAAAACTAGGAAATTGCACTTGGAGATTAAAATGTAATGTGTACGTGAAACTGCTGTGGATATTGTTGTAATTAGCATTTTCCTGTAAACTTTGTAACCTAGCAAACTTAATTGGAAATGATGCATATTCACTCTTATTATAAATATTTAAAGAAAGAAAGATTGTGGAAGGGCTTAATTGCTTTTGGAAAGGTTCATTTATATATATATATATATATATATATATATATATATAGTGCAAATTCAAGGACTCAAAAGTTAGAACTTAACAGAATTCATATTGCCTGTGCAAACTCAGATTAGCCTTTCTGTGCATATGTATTATGATACACCATTTAATCAGCACACATTACTTGATGCACCCTTTAATCAGCACACATTACATTTTCCACAGGATCCTTGTCTCATTCAAAATGCAAAATGGACCTGCTCTCAGGACAAATCAGGACTGGGAGTGTAGGAAGCTATTATCTGCAAGGCCTCTCCCTCCTTTGTTGTAGAAGATGGACTCTACAAAGTGAATAAGGTAAGGGACTACAGGAAAAGGAGGGTCTCCTGGTCAATGCCATTGAGTGGTGAACTAGATTTGTCCCTGTGTCTGCCAGAAAACTCCTGGA
>NW_005842127.1:81206-82562 GCF_000455745.1 Alligator sinensis | reverse complement strand
AGGAATGGATCCTGGTCAAATAGCTTTAAATTAACTTTTTAGACCTGGTCAAAATACTGTGTTTCCTCATTTTCTAGGTGCCCAGCTTGGGACCCTGGAGGTTCATTCCTAAGTGTTGAAAACTCATACTACAACTGACATCAGTTGGAGGTGTGCTCTGAACTTCTCTGCACTAGTTGTCACTGCTGTGACCACAGTGTAGACCTATGTCAAATCTGTTAAATGCTTGAAAAGATTTTAAATCTCATAGCTGAAAAGATAATGTTCCTACTTCACCAGGAAACCAGGATTAAATGAGGGCATCTTCCAACCTGCACAGAGTAATCTTCTCTTTCTCAGACAGAAACCCCTTTGGGAGTGCAGAGTTTGGATTTTTGGAAAGTCCAGGCCTACACAAGAGATTTGGAGAACAATTCTAATGAAATTTCAGTAGGGAGGGTGAAACAAGTATAGGTTGAGAACAACCCAGTATTTACTGACATCACTCCAGCTTTTCTCAGCACACAAAAGATTACAAATGAAGTGAGTTGCTGAGACTTGAGTTCAGGGGGTAAAATCTCTACTCATTCAGTGTACCAAGCAGTGACTTCTTGTGGGATCTCGTTCCTGTGTTGAATTTGGTCCACTTTCTGATCACTCTAATCTGTGTTTGCAGCTTGACTGTAATTAAGAAGCTAGCCCTCAACCCCTTACCAAGGTTAAAGGATGTTACCCAGTAACTCAGAACAAATGGCAAGTGAGTAGCCACACTGGACATGGCAAAAGACCTAGTTCTGTGATGTTCAAGTTACACATTAAGGTTAAAAGCTAGTTCTACTTCTCTCTCCAGTGCCACCCATGCTTACTGTAATGACGGGGGAAAGGGGAGTGAATGAGGAGCACAAGTCCAAATAAATTACACCTTTCACCAGGAAATCACAGTGAAATGTTATAAACATGTTCACATTCAATCCTCCCTCCTGCTTTCAGAACTGTAGCTCAACAATTTTGTGGGGAATGAACATAGATCTTTTAACTCTCATGCATCATTGGGGATTAACCCTTCTTTTTTCATGAAAAATGCAATCTTTGACCCCTAGTTCCCACTTAAAGCAAAGGATTCATTAAAGATATCAGTGCCCATTAAATCCCACTTGCCTTTCTGCCATTGAGCTATTTACTAAATCAAAAACATCTGAATTGATCCTGTTTAGGATAAAAAAATGGCAGTGACCACTGATGGATCAGATCCAAAATGAAATCAAAGGCATGCCATGCATTAAATGGCAAGGTATCTGTATAACATTACAATGCTACGTATGCAAAGCTATAGATATAATAATCATCAAATCTAGATAGTGAGATCTCAAATAAAAT
>NW_005842127.1:77565-81196 GCF_000455745.1 Alligator sinensis | reverse complement strand
AATAATGACCTAATAACACCGAAGAAATAACTCAGTATCACTCTGAGTTAGGTGATGTATTTTAGGTATCTAGATAAGAGACTATACCTTAAAAGTAGTTATATGTCTGCCCAAGGCTTCATTTTGTTTGTATTCAGGCACACCACGATGTGCAATCATCTATCAAAGTCTTGCTGCAAAGCAATCATGAGTCTTATCTAATGAATGTAAATTACTTTCTTATTGAAAGAACAGTAAATCCGTATGTCATCAACTTAGCTGAGGTAACTTAATCCACAATTAATTTAATTAACTTTGGCAATTAACACAAAGTTGGAAATCATAGAAGTTGAAAAATCTAATGGTCTAAGTATGTACCGCAATCATAATGAGCAATTAGTGGGTGATAGTATTTGATTAAGATGATTAAAATCAATCTATGGCCATAAAACAACAGTTAAATTGAGGATGAAGGCAGTCAAAAGGAGAATAATCAATAGGCTGCTAGAAAGGTTTCCTATTAACATCTAATATATTCTGCATTGAATGCCATACAGTCATTGGTAAATGCTTGACAGCTGTCATCAGTACAATTTGTAATTCTAAGCATTAAAAGCAGATTGAAAAAAATTAGAATTCTAGAAGCACCTCATTTGTACAGCTTCAGTAATTTGACCTTGTAGTCTTTCTCAATTTGCAAGGCTTAGTGTATGCGTGTGTGTGTGTGTGTGTGTGTGTGTGTGTGTGAACAAGTGACTACCTCACCCAGCTCTAAACATGGCCCATGTAGATTATAGACAGTTGTCATTAACCTTTACCTTACAGTTGTGTTATTTGTCCAATTAAACAAAATCATCCCAAACCCAAAAATATTCCAATTGTCCCAAAGGATATCTAAATCCATTTTCTCCAAACCACCCATCCTGCATGTCTTATTACCTGATGGTGCAAAATAATTGACATGTTTCAGTGAGTCAGCCCAGTGCACTTAGCATTTCCAATTGGACTAGCACTTGTTAACAGCCTGCAGTTTTCAAGTAAACACCATGAATGAAATGCAGTGTCAGGGTTAATTTTGTTAGTAGGTCTACAAATTACTTACTACACACTTGTAAAGTAGGTTTGGTGGGTTGAGATAAGGGCACATATGTGGTTTATCATAATAAAGATAGAAATGCAACCAAATACATCAAATAAAAACCTAATCATCCTAAACATTAGCAATAGATTGGTCTATTATATTTTGTACTTGTACTACAATGGAACAAAATACATTTTAATAACATTTTGTGAAAAGCTGAATATAGTTTATGTAGATTATATTTAAAATGTATAGACCTTTACTGTCCCCTTAATTCTTAATATGACTTCTTTTCTATCCTTACTCATAATCATTTCAGGGAGGTCAGCTTTATGTTCTTTCTTTTTTCTTTTTTTTCTTTTTACACACATGTCTCATGGATTGCTCTCGCCTGGAGGCACTATATATCCAACAGCTTGTTCTTTTTCTTAAGTGGTTTTGTATGCCTTCCTCGATTAAGGATGCATTTGAATTATTTTCTGAAAACTGTAACTGACCTGGCATGCAGAAGCCAAATATTCTTATCTTCCCACCTTTGTCTTTTCTTTGCTATCCAGTCTGTGTTCATACCATCTTGTTCAACAGCTGTTCTATTTTTCCTTTGCATATGTTTGCTTTGGAAATTCACTTGAAGTCTGAGTGTCTGCATATTATCATATAGTTTCACTATTTTGTAAATCCGCCAGCTTGTGTCCATTTTCATACCCCTCTTTTTGAGTCTGTGACAGCTTGATGTCAAACAATTTCTTTATTTTGGCTGCTGGTTTTCTTCTTCTAAGCGTAGTTATATGTAGTCTCCTCCTTCATACATGCATATTAAGGCTCCATGAAATTTCACCAGTTGTTTCGTTTTGACACTGTTTAGATTTGTTTCGAGCTCGAAACAGAGAAATCTAAATGAAACAAAGGGCTCCAAAACAGCCTCAAAATGAAATGAGGGTAGTCAAAATGTTTCAAAACATTCTAAATGCTTCGAGTTTTGAAGCCCAAACTGTGCTTTCCAGCAGGAAAACAGAAAGTAAGGAGAGAGAGAGAGGAGGAAGAGGGGGTTAGGACTGTTCTCATATTGACTTTGTAGCTGGCCAGTGACTCTGATCCTTCCCTGAGGTTCCTCCCAATTCCAGTGCTCTGGGGGAGGGATGGAAAAACAGCATAAAAGGAAGCATTGTTGGAACTGTCCTGCTTTCTGCTTTGGGGTCTGACAGTTACTAAGCTATCTTCCAGCAGCTCAGGAGCATTAGACAACAAGGCTACCATTAGCATTGATTCAAATGATTTCCTACTTGCTAGCCTAACAAGTGGGATTCCACAATAGCATTTGCTTTCTTCTAGACCCTTTTAATTTTATTATTATATTCATTGATGTATTCTTTTCAATTTCATAATTCTATTGGCTATTACACTATAGAATTTAAATAGGAAGGGAGGTACATTTATAGTTTATTTCTATACATTTATACCTTGCTGCATATTACATTATAGAATTAAGTTAGAAATGCAGATGTATGTATAATTTTATAAAAACAAGACACTATGAACCACCGTGAAGTGTGGTGGAAAGGCAGCTGGCAAGCCTTCAGGGAAGAGGGGTAGAGGGAGAAGTGCAAGTCCCGCCCCCCACAAAAAAACAACTCAGATGCAGCCTCTTTCCTACTACTAGCAGGGATGCGGCTTTCAGAAGCAGCAAGGAGAGGGGAGCAGTGCTAGTGCCACTGCCTGTGCCTGAGTCTGCATCCCCTCTAAGAGCACCAGCCATAACACTCCCTACCACCACTGTAGCAAAACCCCCAGTTTCTCTTTTTTAAATTAATTAAAAAATGCATTTCCTTCCCTTCCCCAACCATTTCTGACTTTTTCTCTCCCTCTCTATTCCCTACAGATAAGTATAAGTAAGCTAAGATGTAGGATACTCTTTAACATTTTATTTTAGGTAGTAAGTTTTATTTTTCTCTCCTCTCTTTGCAAATAATTGCCCTGCTATTTTGATGTAGATATCCACTGTTTTATAAGTGATAATTACAATGTTTGTATTGATTTTTTTACCACTTTTATATTGTGTGATTACTGTTTTAGGCCTATATATGTAAGTTAGCATAAGTCATATCAAGTTTCCATCTTGTAATGTCAAGCCTACATCTTATCCCCATGCCTGGTTGTGTAACCTATGATTCATACTACCCCTCCTATGTAACTTGGTGCCTGAACGAACAGGGATGAATGAGAGCACTTGAGAGACAATGGCAGTAGGTCTAAAAATAGCTCACTCTGAATGACTGAACCATCAACACCAATACCTGGACCAATGTCCCAGCCGTTGGAATCACCGTCAGCATTCAAGAAACAAAAAATGAGGCAACCCACCATTGTGCCAAGGCTTCACATGCTCAGTAGGAACACCTGGAGCCCTCTGGAACAGGACTGACCTTGCCTGGATAGGACCTCCCCATAGGAGATCAGAGGTAGTCTGCCCCATAAAAAGGGGTAGTGAAGACTGACTCCTTGGGACGCCCTCTCCATCTGGACCAGCACCATGCCACACCACCTATCCACCCAGAGGCCCTGCCGGTGACT
>NW_005842127.1:72766-77547 GCF_000455745.1 Alligator sinensis | reverse complement strand
TTGTGTGTGTGTGTGTGTGTGTGTGTGTGTGTGTGTGTGTGAACCAATAACTTCATGGGACTGTGTAGCATGTTGTCTGTTTAATAAACATGTTATTTGAACCCCTGAATTGGGTTTTGCTTTACTATGGTTCAGCCCTGCTGCAATCTCTGCTCCTCGCCCCTCTAAATTCTGTCTCATTTCTCCCTCTCCTGCTTCTGGCTCACTGCCACCTCCAACACCTGTCCTGAGCTCCTCTCTGACTCTAAACTCTGTGTTTCTTTGCCACTGCCTTATCCCCACTGCCTTTTCCCCTGAGCTCCCAGGTTTCTGCCTCAGTTTCTTTCCTGGCTGTCTCCTCCTTGCCACCACTTATCTGCCCCCGCCCACCAAAATCTCAGCTGTCTGCCTCAGTTTCCAGCTTCAAGCTCCCAGGTTTCTGTCTCTCTCTCTCTCTCTTTCCTGGCTGTCTTCTCCTTGCCACTACACTTTTTTTTCCCCTTGCACCAGTGACCTAAAGTAACCCTGGGGGCCACTTGATCTTAAGTAAACCCAAGCCTCAGTTCCTCAGCTAGCTTCTCTCTAGTCTACCAGTTCTAATCCTGGTTCTGGCAACTTTAACTCCCTACACTTTAACACTCTCTCTCTCACCTTAACCTTCCCCCAAGTCTCCCCGGTACCCCAAGCACACACATACCTACTGTACCATCCAAGTTAGGAACTTACCTGTGTGTAGGTGGGTGGTATGTGTATGAATTGGTGAGTGTGTACATGCATGCATGTATATATATATGTCATGGCGTGCATGATATACGAATTAGTGATCTGTGTATGTGTACTGAATGTGCAGGTATGGCCAATTGATTTTTGTCTAACTTTTTGGGTGTATAGTGTATGTGCTTGAATTGGTGATAGGTATGCATGTGCTTAGGCTGGTTTGGATGTGTATGTGCCCCTGAGTTGGTTTTGTGTGTGTGTGTGTGTGTGTGTGTGTGTGTACCTAATTGATTTGTATGTTTGTATATGTGGAATTATGTCATACCCTCCTGTCTAATAGCACAATATTGAGATCCTTGGTCTCACCCCACAGGGCAACACCACCATGACAGCAAGCAGCATCAGCAGCACCAGCACCAGCATGACAGTCTCCTGAGGAAGGAAGAATCACCTGACTTTGTTCTCCTCACCCCTCAAGTTTCCCCTAGAGCCAGGTCTCCTTCACTAGAAGGCACTTCAGAAGAGGTTGAGATAGAGGTTGTGGAGGCAAGTGACTCAAATGAGTCCACTCCTCCTGTTGTGGTGCCTCTGCCTGCTGAGGAGTGGGGAATTGAAGCATCCACACATGCACCTGAACCCCAGAAGCAAGTGGGTAGTGTGGTCTGGGATCATTTTGAGCTAGCAGATGATCCCACATACACTAACTGCCTACACTGCCAAGCCAAAACCAGCCAGGGCAAGGGAACAAAACACATGAGCACCACAGGGATGCTGATGTATCTCCGCAGGCACCACCTCTTGCTCCTCCTCAACCTGGCACTAGTGGGAGTGTGCCCAAAGGGAAATCCTCCTCTCACTTCAAAGCCCCTGTCCCCCCAAAGCAGAGGCAGGCCACCCTGGAACAATGGGGGAAAGGTGGACAGAAAGCAGGGCACATTGCAAGAGCGAGTGAGATCACCCAGAGTCTTGGGGAGATGCTTGCTATGGATGGAGAGCCCTTCTCCTTAGTTGAGCGGCCAGGGTTCAGGTGGCTCATAATGCTCCCCTCCCTGTATGAGGCATGCAGGGAGTACTTGAGGGAGGAGCTGCACAAGGCAGGTCTGCAGGTGGCCTTACACTTCACCTCGGACATCTGGAACATCTGGGGTGGAGATCATGCCCACCTCTCCCTCACAGGGCACTGGTGCAACCAGTTAAGCTGTTGGTGGGCTCTCCTTCAAGTCAAGGTGATGGATGAGTCCCACATGGCAAAAGAGATCATGGTGGCCATGAACTGCTTGGTGCAGGGGTGGCTCATTGGGCAGAGTGAGCTCACCCATGGGGTCATGGTCACTAACAAGGGACCAAAATGGTCAAGGTGGTCCATGATGCCAACTTTGTTGGCATCTTCTTTGTGGCATACAAGTTCCATCTCATTGTTAGGGATGCCTTGGAGGGGGACAGGGCTGCCGGTTATGGTGCCAGCACCACCAGCAAGCTCAATTCAAAATGCAGGAAGGTGGCAGGCTGGGGGCCATGGGGAAGGAAGTACTTCTGGTCCACTTCTGGGTATGCCACTGAGCATGCAACCCTCCCCCTACCCCTTCCCACACTCCTGTGGGATGCTTCATCAGCCCCACCATTGAGCATTTATGAGCCATGCCTGGTACCTTGAGGTAAATAGAAAAAGCATTTAAAACTGTGTCTATGGCCGAATTGCTGATTCAGTATCAAATCTTCAGATTCAGCTGAATCAAATTGGGACAGCGATCTGAATCAATTAATCAAATCACTCCCCAGATTCAGGCCAAATCCAAATCCAGATCAAATACAACCTGTTTTGCGCACCCTTAATTATTAATATTTAGTGTGTGAGAGTGAGTCATTTAGTCTCTTGCTTGTTTCTTCCATTGGAGGACAATTGTGTTCTTCATAAAGTTGGTTTATTTGTTTAAATAGACTCATTGCCAATGTGTGTATGAGGGAATGAAAGGTCAGAAGGTGTACCTTACAACTGGAGAAAAAAGGGAGTTGTTGGTGATTGGCTGTATTTCCTGTGGGAATTTATTTAATGCTTACTGACCAATGACTTTTTTCAGATGCACAGATGAGTTTTTCACTTTGAGACAGAAGTTCCTTTGTGACTGAAGAATGGAGGTATAACTTTTCGTCCATATCCCACAGCTCTCTGCTGGCACCATGCCATGAAGTATGTGTTTCTCCTTGGCAAAATTATGACACTCCATTTTCTCCAAGTTGGGCAAGCTAACCTTTCTGTGGTGTGTGATCATGACTTACACTGCAAGTGTTTGGAGAACCATTATTGCATCTTCAGATTAGGTTTAGCAGGCTTTTTAGCAGCAAACAATAAGATGCATGTTGTTCCATATACTCAGAGCCTGTAACTTGACTCCTCCCACAGCTTGTAGAACATCCAAAAAGTCTGTCTAGTATAACTTCAGTTTGGATATAGTTCAGCAAATAACTCTACACTCTGCACATGTGCTTATCTTTTAACCATTTACTCAGAGGTCTGCCCCAAGTCTGGTACTAACCAATATCTTCATCAATGATTTGGTGGATAGGATTGAGTGCACAGTTAGGAAATTTGAAGATGACATCAGCTGGATGGAGTTACAGACACTTTGGAGGCTAGGATTAGCTTCAGAAAGGTCTTCATTAAAGTAAAAAATGGTCCTAAATTAATTGAATGTACTCAGTAAAAACAAGTACAAAATCCTGTACTGAGGCTGGAACAATCACACGCACAAATACACACTGGGGATGACCAGGTTGTGGAATAGCAGGAAAGTATTAAAAGGGGTTCTGGTTGCAAGTCAACTGATTCTTCTAATCCACAGGTTTTCAACCTTTTTTAAACAAATGTACCCCTTCTGTCTCAATGTTTCAGCTCATGTACCCCTTTATTTTTTTCTTGTTTTTTAAGGGGGCAGAGGATAGATCCAAGCCCCTGTGGTGAGGGAGGGAGTGGGGCTGGGGCTGGGGTTGGGACAGGGGAAGGTACTGCACAGTTGGGGCAGAGTGTGGGATGGATCCGCAAGTGGTTCATCCAGGGGGTGATGGGAGGGGGGCGGCTCCCACTGTTGAATGCACCCTGGGAGGGGGTGTGTACCCCTGGATCTTAGTGCAAGGTGGGGCAGCCTGCCACTGCAGGATGGGGCCAGGACTGCACCGGGCTTTTCCTGGCTGCAACTGGGCTGAGCTGCACTCAGGGCGGACAGTGACAGTGCTAGGAGGGGTTTATGAGAGGAGCTGCAGCCATTCCAGAATTTCCTGTAGCCCTCCCAACCTCCCCCTCCCAGCACTGTCACTGCTGCCCAGTGCTGCCCCAGCCCTAACCACAGGGGAAGCTTTCCCACGGTCCACATGCAGATCCAGGGGCACACGTCCCTCATGCCCTCCCCGGGGTGTGTGTAGCAGCAATAACCACCCTGCCATGCAGCTCAGTCCCACACTCTGTCCTAGCTCCACTCCCTGCCCCGCTGCTGGGGCCTCAATCTGCCCGCCTCCATGCCCCTTCCCTCACAACAGACTTGCTAACCAGACCTGGCTTTTCCCCATGCCGTTGGCCTACACTCCTGGCTGCCTGCGTTCTGTGCTGCAGCTGCACACACACACGTCACATTATCAGCCACATTATCAGCCACATCATTTCTGCATACCCCCTACAACCGTTTTAAGGATCCCAAAGGGTATGCATAACCTTGGTTGACAACCACCATTTTAACCTATTAAGAACTGCTAATACCTCACTTGCAGTATTATGTCCAGTTTGGGGCAATTACTTCAAAAAAGATGTAAAGAAATGAGAAAGCATCCGGTAGAAAGCAAGAAAATGACTAGAGGTGTAGGAAACATGATTTAACAGAAAACATTGAAAGAGCTATAATATTTTACCCTGTAGAAGGGAAGATGTCAGGGTGGAGGGGATTTGTTAACAGTCTTTAAATGTGTGAAGGGTAGTTATAAAGATGGTGGTGATAGACTATTCTATGTGGCCAGAAGGGATAAGACAAGAACAAAGGGGAAAATTTTTGTTGGCTATTAGGAAGCTATTTTTGGCTATTAGCTATTTTTAACTACAA
>NW_005842127.1:62424-72735 GCF_000455745.1 Alligator sinensis | reverse complement strand
TCAGCAATAGAAAGGGCATCCTGGAGGGGTTATGGAACTTAATCCTTGAAAGTTTTTAAAAGCAAGTTAGATAAATATTTGTCTAATATGCTTTAGACAGGCAGGGATGATCTTACCTTCACCAGGGGATTGGACTAGTTGACCTCCCAAAGCCAGTCCCAGACCTATTTTCCTAATTTGACTTCTCCACTTAGGTGGTCTATAGGATCAGAACCTAATAGGCTTATCTGAATTCAACTGCAATAAAAAGAATTATTTCCTTCAGTATATATATGGTTCCTATTTCCCTTTATATACAGTGAGGTAGCTTTCTGTTTTGAGTAAAGTATTTGCTGGCTGTGCATTTTTGCTGCCTCCGTTGTGGGTTTCATCTGGTTTATTTCATCCCTTTTCTTTGGTATTTGTCTGTCTGTCTCTCTATGTCATCCCCCCCCCCCCCCCACTCCCCTTCTTTCCTCACAATTCATTGGCTCCCATTATCTGTTGTAGAGTGCATGGAAGCAAATTTGTGTCATAGGTACGGAGGTAATGCATTTTATTAAAAACAGTTGAATGACTGCAAATATGTCACATGTTCATCATTATAGCTGTGCTAAACAAGCTCAGAACTGAAATTCTAAGTGCATCCTGGGCATGTGTCTAGAAGACAACACAAGACTGTTTAGAAATTGCCATTAGTAGAACAGTGGTCAGTGGGACATGCTTGTTTCTTTGCAGTGGTTTCAGGATCATCTTGGAAATACACATATTTCAGGATATAGTAAAAGAGGGAAAAGGTACAGATTCTGATTTTATGATTAGACCTTTATTGCCAGATATGCAAAGTTCAATGAAATGTTGAGACTCTATGAAGGCACAGAAATATGTTGGCTGTTGGGCAATCCAATTACAAAATGATGACTATAACAGAAGGAGAATGTAACAACGTTAAGTAAACATGCCAAAAGTATGTGGTGTTAAAGGTTTTGAATGAATTGTATATTGGGAAGTTTAAAGCTGATTTTTTTTTTCTTTCTGGCTTTTCCTGTGTTACATATGTACTTAGCAGCTCTTCATCCTTACCCAAAAGTATCTGTCACATAGCTGTAGCATTCTGAATCTATGAATCAATAAGTGTAGAAGCATCATGGTAGTCAAAGTAAGTACAACCACATACAGGCTGTGCAGATTTTAAGAAATAATGAACTTTGAACAGGGGACGCTCTATTTTCTTCACCTGACAATTGCTACTAGTGCATGATAAGAGAGGAATATGTCTGGTTATTGAGAAATAACAGTAATGATTATGCAAATCAGATTGCCACAGTCAGTCAAAATTCATAGATCTGTTTAATTGAGGGAAGTCTGATGTTTATTATAGCACCCTGCACACTGATTATCTCTTACCATTCCATTTCAGTATAATATGTAATTACCCCATCACATTAATTATACAACAACCTCAAGATAAGTCAGGATGAATTTTAAAAGGAAGACAGAGCAAATAATTTTTGCAAGTGTAGTAACTAACTACTAATTCCAAGCAATGGTTTTTCTTTTTAAATAACTTTTTGTTCTCTTTATTTGCTGTTGGGTTTCTGAGTCTTTTGGATACACACATCAAGTCACATTTTCAAGCTTTTTTTTTTTTTTTGCAACTGTCGACTACGAACTTTTTTTTTTTTTTGAAATGTAGACTGAGATTCCCATGTTATTACATGAATCTGGGCCCTGGGGCCTTAGGAGAAAACTCCAGTTTTTTTTCAAGACTCATAGTAAAGTCAGAATTAGCAACACTAGACCAAGAATACCTATGCACCACACTGCTTTCAGTCTCGTCAGTTCTACAGAAAAGCTGTGCATTAAACTAACAAATTTCACTTGTATTGCATGTGGCTTTCTGATAAAAGTGTGCTATGGTTCAGGTTGGGTTTACAATGAATCTGAGTCCCAATTAATTTGTGCTTGAGTCCCTTCTCTATTCTCCAGCTGCCACCATACACATGCCCTGTACTTAAGAAGCAGGATTTCTGTGAAATTTAAGAGGCCTCTCATTTGGAAAGTGTTTCAATGAGGACGTTATTGTCTTTGAAAAATCTATAAGAACTAGGGTCAAAGAGTAGCACTGGTTTCTGGTGAACAGAGCTGGGAGAATACTCTGGGAAGGATATGAGGGAGAAACTAAAGATGAGCAAGTACAGAGGTGTGTTGTAGCTCTTCTATATAAGTTAAGGAATGATGGAGTGAACAGAGACATGTTTACTTATAGACCTGTTTACTTACTATTGCTTTCTTGAAAACCATAACTATATTTGATATTAAGTTTCTTTCAGCTAATAAAAAGAAGTCAACAATTGTCTGAGTGGCCAAAATTCTTGCTTCTTATTCTTTAGTTTTGATTTTAGAAAAAGCAACTTGCATTTTGACAATCCATTGTAGAAGAAAGCATAAAGGCTATGTATTTTTCTGATCTGAGCTCTAAATTGCTGGAGTCAGTACAACCTCTCTCATGTTGAGATTTATTTTTTTTCTGGGATAAGAAGTCTATCCAGGTGGCTCTGAGAGATGAATAGAAAGCCCAAGAAACTGAAATTGTAGGATACTATAGAACTGACCTGAAACCAGGATTACTTGATGTCCCAAGTCTTGATAGTAATATAAAAATACCTTGTTAAACTACATAGTTTAACAAATTCTTGAGTGGCCATCATAACATGCATCTTCCTCCTGCCTGCCTCACCTTTTTCCTTTCCATCTTTATCCATTTCTGTTTAGCAACTTGACCATTTTTCATTAGGCATGGCTGTGCTAAGCTCATCTCTTATTAGTGAATAAGCATTTGCATGTGATTTATTTTGGGGAAGAAAAGTGTTCTGCTGTCAAAACTGAGGAGGTAAATTAAAAATTAAATTAATGTCACGTGAAGGAGTATTTGTTGTTTATGAACACAGTCTTATTGCAGTTGTTAACTATGAACTACTTAATCTTAACTATGAACATGTTATTTTTATATTTTAAAATATATATGCAAAATTAGGTATACAAATCTCTCTCCTTGTGGACTTGCATAATTGATATGTGATCAAGTTGTTGATTGAATTGACTGAACTTCAGTGTTATGACTATGAGGTAATTCTGTAATACACTGACAATGTTTAAGAAAATACCAAGATGAAAGAGAGTGAAATGTTGAGCCTTTTAGGCTTGATCACTTTCTCTCCAACTTGTACATCATGCAGTTCGAAAGCTGAATGATAACGTTATATACATATCTGGCACAGATGGAAATAACTGGTCATGGCAGTCCTTCTCTTAAACTTTAATGGAGAAGGACTCTGGGGTGTGAGGGAGAGGACTGCTCACAAAACTCTATAAGAGGCTGTCACTTTGATCTCTGGATGTGACAAAATATTAGCAATTGGCATCAGCGATCTAGCTCCATTTTCAGTCTAGCCCCATTATCTGGGAATGGCAAATCAGATAACTCCTGACAGCATTGATCACAGTTAGTTTCCCACTAAGCTGTAAATATTGTGCTATTGTCATGATACGCTAAGGATTGATAGTTCTCAATTTGCACTTTTATGAAGTTTAATTTATTTCCTTCTTGCTGATCAGGAGAGAGGAAGAATCTACAGTAAAAAAAACCCAACCCAATACTAGAACACTTTTTTTATTTCAAATTTCATCTTGAAATATCGTGAAATGACAGTGTTGAAGATCCTAAGGGGAGGAAGGAGAGCAAGCAAAAGAATACAACTGGATTTCAGAAAAGAAGACTTTAATAACATCAGGGAACTGGTGAGCAGGATCCTCCTGAGAGGCAAGTCTGATGAGGAAAAAAGAGTCCAGGAGAGCCAGTTGTACTTAAGGTCACTTTACTAAGGAACTGAAGCAACTATCCTGATGCAAAGGAAGAAAGGAAAGTGCAACAGGAGACCATCCTGACATGACAAAAATTTCTTTAATGACCTGAAAGTTAAAAAGAAATCCTACAAACAGTATAAACTTGGTCATAGTATTAAGGAAGAGGATAAGAGTGTAGTGTGAGTGTACAAGGAGATTATTAGGAAAACCCAGGCACAATTTGAGGTGCAACTGGCAAGGGATATAAAAAAAAACAATAAAAAGGGATTCTCCAACTTTGTCAAAAGGAAGAGGAAGACCAAAGAAACCATGCATTCCATATGAAATGCAAAAGACAGTGTAGTTATGGATGATACAGAGAAGGCTGAAGTATTGAATGCCTTTTTTACTTCACTTTTCAAAATAGGGTGAAGTACCAGGTGATGAGCTCAGTTGGCAGTAGACAGGAGAGGAGACAAACAACTTAGTGTAATAATAATAACAACAACAACAACAACAGGTTAGGAGTTCTTTAGAGAAGCTAAATACTTTCAATTTGGCAGGGCTGAATAGTAGGTGTGTGCAGGACCATATTTGATTCGGATTCAGCCTGAATTGGGGGACAGTGATTTGATTAATTGATTTGGATCACTGTCCTGATTTGATTTGGCCAAATCTGAATCTGAAGATTCAATGCCAATTCAGAGAATCAGTGATTTGGCCATAGACATAATTTTAAATGTTTCTACATACCTAAAGTTACCAAGCATGGCTTGTGAACATTGCGATGGTGGGGCAGATGGAGTGTCACACAGGAATGTGGAGGGGGGTCCCTCAGACCCAGGAGGTACCAGTCCCCCATGCACTCCATGGTGGACCCAGACGTGGACTGTAAGTGCTTCTGGTCCATTTCTGGGTCTGACTTATAGTGCCCTCACAGAAACTAGTATAGGACAGGGATCTGATCCCCCATGGGATTCTAGCTAGCTGTTTTGCAGAAGCAAGGAAAAGGTGATCTCTTTTCCCTTATTTTCCAGTTTGATCCATAATTGCCTACCTGTCCATACTATTACACTTTTTCACTTCAAATGTGAACATAGTGCATAGTTTACAAATCTCCTTCTCTGTTATGCCTGCCCTTGTGAGACCTGAGGTGAGGTGTTGGAATGCCAAATCCAAACAATGGTGTGTCTGCTCCATTACTATTGCTAAAGTGGCTTAATTTCAGAAATCATTATATTCAATGGCCAAGCTAAGCCAGCCACACCCTTCAAAAAGTGTTGGAATAAAAATAGAATCTGGCTTTAAATTCAGTTTCCCAAGTGGATTCAGGCTTGTCAGAGACCCATTTAAAGTTGCAATTTAAAAACCTTGTCCTCAAAACAGTTTGTATAGCCTATGAGGAGGAGACAAAATAGTACTACCCACATAAAAAAATGGAATCTAGTCTTCTAATTCATTATTAAAACTACAGCAGCAGATTATAATTGTTAGGACACCAACTGATATAGTATGAATCTGATCCACTCATGTCAAACCATTCAGAGAAGATGCCATTGACTTACGTGTAAGTTGGCTCGGGCATGATGTGACTAAATAAAGGACAAGAATGTATGATAAAGGAAGAAAAAACAGATTAAACAATAACTAATCACTTGGGACCAAGTGTCATAGTTTTTTAAATATTGACTTTAAAGCATCTCTAAACAAGAGCACAAGTTACAGCTACTAGATCCAGTTTAAAAACATTGTTAAAGAAATGAAAGATATTCTCCCCTTTGGCTTTGATATGGCAAAGACAGTTCCCTAGATTGGCCTCAAAGCACCAGCTGAAAAAAGAATACTTGGAATAAAATAAGGTTCATGTGAGGATTTTATTGGAAAAAAATCTGATTCCATCGAGTAGCAAAACCTCTAGTAACTTCAGTGGGGTAAAGATGTCAGTGACTGCCTTCCATGGGTTTGATTATGCCCTTTCCTTTTGCTGAGTACTGTTTTACTCTTGTAGATGCTTTTACTCAAATTTTCCCAAGTAAAATTAACTTAATTTGGCCTAATATTTCGTTGGAGCTCTTTGATTAACACACACTTGCATTCTAACAACGTCTCAATTCTGACAATGTGTTAATGAGCATAATAACAAAGTAATATGAACTGAAGAAAGTAGGTGGGGGAATAATCAAGTCTGAAGCGAAGGGATAAAAAAACAAGAAGCTGCTTCTAACTAAATAACATTTTAGCATGAGTTTCAGACAAAGTAAACATGTAAATGATTAAAATCTAATAAGCAAGGATAGGGGAGCTTGATTTGCATCAGGCAACTTAAATCAAGTGCAGACTAATTTGTACAGGAACCATAAATGAGTTAAGTATAATTAAGATCACATATATAGAAAGCTGTCTCCCTTAGTCTGATAAAACATGATGTATTTCTCCATACAGTAGCAGACTGTGGTAAACTGGCATTGGCAATAATTCAGCTACTGAAAGATTAAAGCTTCTAAGTTAAGGGACTAATGTGCAGTTAATTATTTATGTTTTGAGAGTACTCTGGATAACACTTAATTTTAGAGTGGCAGGAAAGAAAAGGCTAGGTGGTAATGCTCTACTCCTACTTCTTTCTGTTGTCAGCCTCAAATAATAAAGTTGGTTAAAATTAGACATGAAGTCACAACAAATATCTGGTTTCCAATTTCCAAGGGCTGAATCTTGGTAAAATACCAGAGAACAAACGAGAGAGACAGAGAGAGAGGGAGGGAGGTGGGGGGATTTTCAGGGGAGGGCAGGACTGGGCAGGGGGAAGAGAAATATCTCAACACCTGTCATTTGAAAAAATAAGCTGTTTTAGTTGAAGTTCAGGAAAAATATGGAAAATGCCTTAGCAGAAGCTAATGGAAGTCCAGTTCTTTCCTTACCACATTACAGGTAAGGAAAGAACAGATAGCAATAGTTTGGAAAATTATGCCCATGCTAGGAAGCTGTACAGGTGATCCTCTCTGTTCGTAAAAGCAGAAGGAAATCTTTGATCTGCAGCTCTGGTGCCTTTCCTGTATGTATCTTTTAATCCCAGGGTCTCACTGCATGAATACTCAGGAGTCAGTTCATCAAAAGAGAAGGTACAGTGCACCTTTGTTGTTACTGTCATTGTTAAGTAAACCATCAACTTGCTTAAACTTGGTAATGGCCTCATAAACTCAATGACATTTAAGCAAAGCATTAGGTGAGTGTAGGCAGGTGTAATATTTGGTCATTAAATACAATTACATCTAATTCTCCCAGAAATGACTTGGTCTTCATAGTTTTGTGAGTCACCATTTCACATAGGCTTGCATATGCATTTTCTACCAGAGGTGTTGAAAAGTCAGTGAGCAGCTCTACAAGATAAAATTTTAGATAAGCTAAATTCCATCTCTCTGGAAGTTCAGATGGACACTCTGAACTATTTAACCGGTGAACATAAGTGATGGTGGTGAGGGATGAATACAAGTCAGCAAGTATATACATCTTTGGGAGTTCCTGAATGCCTTCCAAACTGCTTAGCTCACTTCTTTCTATTCAAGCATCAGTGCTGAAACAGGAAGAAGGGGTATGCTTTGGCTTTTGTCAAACAAGCATCCTAATGTTGCTTAATTTTTTTATTTTTTTTTAAAGCAAAGTTTCTGTCCTTGCCAAGATCCTTCACACTGGGGTATAAATTAACATGAATGCAGTAGCTCTCACTGAGTCATCAAAACTCTCATTTGTTCTCTTGTCTCAGGAGCCTCTCTATCTCTTTCTACAATGCTCTGCCAAGTGATTTCACATCAGAAGAAAACATAAAATTATACTGCAGAAGTGAAACACTGCTATATTACAGGCTGTCACTGCTTCAAGGTAGACCAAGGTTTTTTTCCCCCCTTATAATATGTTAGTGTAGGAGGATTAAGTGGCTTCCCTTTCCCTGCCTCCTCCCCACTTCTTCTCCCTCTCCCCCCAACCCCATGCTTTAAAGATTTTCCCTTTTCATTTACTGTCTAGGCTGTGCATTGCCTGTATTTTTTTCAATGGCTTCTGTTCACTTGTATCATCTGAATAATTTAAAAGGTTTTTTTCACCGTATGTTTTAAACGTTACTTTACACCAGGGGTTTCCTGTTATAGTTTTGTTCACACATGAAATCCTGTGAAGAGCAGTGAGTATGCTTGCAAAATTGTAATATTTAATATTAAATAGTAAACAAAAAATCATGTTGACATTTTTGCTATAGTACATCTGTCATGTTGATTGATTTTTGCCAACTTTGGTGAGAGTTATAATCAGTCGTTCTGACAGAAAAACAAACCTTACCACACTGATTAGTTAATGTGACATTATAAGGATTATGACTTATTCAAAAATTCACTGTTTGTAGGAGGATTCTGAGATGCAAATAACACTAATTAAAGCAGCCGCTATTGAGACTGAATACATTTTCAGTGGTTTTATTTGTGCAGCAATTCTTTTTCAATCTTTTTTTCTAAAACATTTGATACACAATAGTGGAAGTGGTAACACTGGCTTACAATGAAATCAATCATGGGTCGAATTTTATAGTAAAATAAACAATTACATGTAATTACCATATTTACTTAAATACAAAATGAGTATCCCCTCTTCCCCGCATCAGCATGGGGGGAAAAGCCTCTTGTCCTGTATTCACATATAAAGAAACTTCATTAAATACACTGACTAATTTTAAACTGCTGCCAAAAGCAGCACGTGCTCAGTAATGAAAACAAAGTCTAAAGTTGATTAGACTCCCATTGTACTCAGGCTTGGTGAGACTACAGCTGGAGTACTGCATCCAGTTTTGGGCTCCACAATTCATAAAGGATGTGGAGAAGCTTGAGAGAGTGCAGAGGAGAGGTACACACATGATCAGAGGTCAGGAAAACAGACCTATGATACGAGGCTGAAAGCCCTGGAACTCTTCAGCCTGGAAAAGCATAGGCTCAGGGGTGATCTGGTGGCCACCTCTAAGTTTTTATTAGGGGTGTTCACCAGGATCTGAGGGAATGTCTGTTCACCAGAGCACCCCAAGGGATGACAAGGTCAAATGGTCACAAACTCCTCCATGACTGTTTCAGGCTGGACATAAGGAAGACCTTCTTTACTGTCTGAGCCTCCAAGGTTTGGAATAGACTGCCACTGGAAGTGGTTCAAGCACCTACTTTGAATGCTTTCAAGAGACATTTGGATGTTTATCTTGCTGGGATCCTATTATCCCTGCTGACTTCCTGCCCCTCAGGTAGGGGGCTGGACTCAATGATCTTCCGAGGTCCCTTCCAGCCCTAATCTCTATGAAATCTATGAAATGTAGCAGCCCATCTGATCAAGGCATATAGTAGGACCCAATGCACATGGTCCCCTTCAATATCAACTTTTTTTTAAGGTCATGGTAAGCCACTACATTGATTATTATTTGTCTGCTTCTTCACTCCCACAGCTGAGTGAAGAAGTGTGGGAGTGCTTTTCTTTTCTATTAACAATGATTCTCGTTTCTTCACCAACTTTAAATTTGTGGTGAACATCACAAAATTGGGCCTCAAACAGTTCACTTAGAATCCCTCTATTGCCCTTTCTCTCAGCTTGTTGCATATGTTTAGTGTGGCTCCGCCCTCCATGAGGTGGATCTGAACCAGGCTGCCCTGAGCCTAATCTGCATATAAACTTTTGAAGGATCCCAAATCCCAGTCATTAGTGGGGGCTAATTAGAACATGGATCCTTTATGGGGGTATCTAGAGCACACACATAATATACTAAGTAGTGTCTTGCTGTGGGATCACCATGGTTTGAAACACTTGATGTTGCTGGGGCCCAGTTCAGTAAGCTATATGGTAAATCATGAGCTTTTTGTCTCTGGTCTAATATCATGCATAGTTTGCACTGTCCATAATATTAGGTACATAGTAGGTACAAAAATGCGGCTTAAAAGTGTGTTTATGTAGTACCTGTAACAGAAATTGCAGCAGTTTTGAAATAAACGAAATCTATGTATACCCGCTGTAATTTACCTATATGCAATTTATTACAGGTACATTTACTTGCAGGTAATATGACCTATATGTTTCCATTCTACTTTATTCCTGTAGGGGTAATTGAGACTGCTGATAATGGTTATCCATGCATGTATACAGTAAAAAGTCCTTTCCCAATCAGTGATATGGCTACCTATATTCTGTCTACATGCTTTCTCATCCCAATATAGCCTAGATGCACTTGGATGGGTGTTGGAAGAGGGGGAAGGGAGGGAAGGGAAGGAGGAAGGAAGGCCCTATATGTAAAAAAAAAAAATGAAGAGCTACTGAGAAATTCTCAGCTACTTTAGGTAACAGCATCTACTTGCTGACCATGCCATCCTGTAGGCTCAAGAAAAACAAACATATTTGTAACGGAGCAGAAGACAAGATTGAAGAACTTTACCTGCTGAGTCAGCGTAAGGTGGCAGTGCAGCAGTGAAAAGCGGT
>NW_005842127.1:43921-62393 GCF_000455745.1 Alligator sinensis | reverse complement strand
GGGAAAGAGATAAGCATAGGGGAGATACCAGTGCTGGCATGGTCACACTTTATAAGTATACGCTGCTGACACTTAAAGAGCCAGAACCTGACTCCATAATTAAAAGGAGCCTGACCAGGAGGGACCGGGGGACTGGATGTGAGGTCCAGAAGCCCTGGGAGGGGTGAATGATGGAAAGCAGCTAGCTGGCAGAAAACCCACAAAGATGCCTCGGAGGAGCCAGATGACTTACCCTCAGTTTGGTCCAGCTTGGGGACAGAAGATTGGTACTTGACTGGGGACTCTGATTCTAGAAAAGAAGATGAAGAAGAACCATGAGCACAGCGGACCAAAGTGGCCCACAGGGGACGGTTCTGGCAGTGAGCCCTAAAATACAAATGGAGTCTCTGCAAGGCAAGGACCAGGACAGTCCAACTTTGGGCTAGAGGACTGTAAAGTAGGACTAAGTCCCGGAATGATATTCGAGTTCCATATTGTTTTGCTTTATATATGTTATTTATGTCAGAAGACACAATCTACAAGCACAGCCTGTGTGCCCACAACATCTTGGTGAGATCTCAAAGGTTGGTGAAAGGTGGGGTGTAGGGGAGGCGGAGCCCCAGAAGACAGCATCAGGGCTGGCTAAGGACAGCAGCCATGGGGAATAAGACCTCTTCCCAACTTACACAAAAGATCAAGTTGTGGCAGGTGAAAGTGTTTGCCCTTACCCCAGTTCCAGTGGTAAGACTATAGAATCAAGCATCCACTCATAAAAGAACTGAGACTGTAAAAGGCCCCGTGGACATGTTAAGATGTGCCTCATGGGATAGGCACAGATGCTTCCACAATATGTTAATTGCTTCTGATCACAGTGCACAGACCAAAGCTTTATTGTGTCCATCCATCTCTTAGCCATGTCGTAACTGATTTGGTCTGCATTTACCTAGGATAAAATACAGTTAGTAATGCATGCAGTTTGTATTGCAGTCCCACCCCTACTCATAGGGGCACAGACTGTCTTACCTTTATTCAAGTTGAGTAGTACTTTATTATACAAACATGATTGGTTGCCAGATAAAGATCTGCTCGCTGGGTGTGGGCTGCTGTAGGTCTTTTTGCCTTTGACAAGCTATTCAGCGATATTAGTTTCTGCATATCTTGCAGATTCATCAGAGATCCAGAATCAGTGGCGAAACCAGTATTTGGTGGTAGAATGTGGATTTGTGATTCTCCCTGAGCAATATAAATTCATAAAATCAGAGAGTTAGGAACAACAGTTCCTTAATCATTCCTAAGAAATGCCTACTGAACTTCTTGAAAGATTTACCTGAAGGAGATTCCACAATTTCCCATCATTCTACATTTCTTACAGCTATAAGTTTTGCCTGATATTTAATTTAAACCTGCCTTGCTGAAGTTTAAAAGTATCATCTCATATCCTATCCGCTGTGGCAGGGAAGAATAGCTATAATCTTCTTTATGGCAAACTTCCAAATATTTGGAAACTGACATCTCATTTCTTCTTCACGTAGTTTTCTCCAAATTAAACATAACTAGTTATTTCAAACTTTCCTTGTACAGCATGCATTCCTACCCTTTTATCATCTTTGTTGCTTGCCTCTGAATCCCTTTCCAGGTTCTTTACATACTTCTTAAAATGTAATGCCTAGAACTGAATACAGAACTCTGGCTGAATTTAACTAGTGCTAAGTAGATCGATGCTGTCACCTCCGACATCTCATACACAATGCCCTTTTTCACTGAGACCCAAAATGCTTTCCTTTTGATTTCTGGTAGCATTACATTGCTGAGTTATAGGTGAGTTTGGATCCACCATAACAATGTTGGCTGGTATTGATCGCCCCTTTCTCCTCTAGATGTTTTAAAATAATTGCTTTATAATTTTGTTCTAGTAACCATCCAGGTACTGAAATAAGGCTGAAGCAGTCTATAATTCCCTGGCTTATTACTTTTTCTTCTCCTTTTGTCCTTATCTGTCACATGTCATTTTGAAAATATTATTGTGAGACTCTCTGAGATTTCTTTAGCTATATATTTTGTCTGTGATATATAAGACAGGATGTTTCTATAAATTTAGTCCTGCAAGTATAATCAGAATGTTACTGATATATTCTTAACTATTCTTTGCTTGATTAGTTCAAAACAAAATATAGGAGGAAGAGTGGTGGAAAATGCTTACATGAAGTGGTACAGAGAGTTTCAGCATTCTAGGACTAGAAACGTGAGTGTTTAAGAAAGACAAGGTTCCTTGGGTGAATTTGATATCTTTTATTAGACCAACCCAAATGGTTGGAGAATAGTTATTAAGCAAACTTTCGGGTTCAAAAACCCTTCGTCAAGCTAAGGAAGCAGCAGCAGTTGCTGCATGCTCTTCCTGGATGGAATGAAAAGTAAAGAAGTCAGCGGCTGGGCTGGGCTGGGGAGTCAGTTGCCAGGCAGATTGTAATGTATCAAAAATCCAATGTCTATGTTTAGTCCCTGATCTCTAGTATGCAGCAGGTTGATGAAATGGAGCTCATAGGCTCGTCTCTGGGATGTGTTGTGTAAATTTCCCTTGAGGATCAGGACTGAGAGATTGGAGAGAGAGTGGCCCTCCTGTGAGAAATGTGCCCCCACCGGTATTGGGTGTTTCTGTCTTTGATGGATTTCTGGTGTGTGTTCATTCTGGTGCGCAGTTGTTGTCTGGTCTCTCCTACATATCTTCCATCAGGGCATTTGGTGCATTGGATGAGGTATACTACATTCCTGGAGGTGCAGCTGTAAGATCCTGGGATGCTGATGGATCTGTTGTTGGGTGTAGTAATAGTGGGGGTGGTGGAGATGTGTTGGCAGGTTTTGCATTTCTTGTCATGGCACGGTCTGGATCCTTTTGGTGTGTTCTGGGGTTGAGGAAGTTTGCTTCTGGTGATGAGGTTGGCAAGGTTCGGTGCTTGTCTGAAGGCTAGGATGGGTGACTCTGGGAAGATCTTTTTAAGAATAGGGTCTTTTTCTAATATGGGTTGCAATTTTTTGAGGATATTTCCGTACAGGTTCAAGGGATGGGTGATACGTCATAACCAGCGGTGTGCGATTTGTGGGTGTTTTTCTTCTGTACTGCAGCAGTTCTTCACGTGGTATCCAGGTGGCTCTTTCAAACGTGCGATTTATCTCTCTGGACAAGTGTCCTTGTTGGGTGAAAGCCTTTTTAAGATTGGTGAGGTGGCAATCCCGGGTGTTCTCTTCAGTACAGATGCGGTGGTATCTGAGGGCTTGGCTGTATACCACAGCTTTTTTGGTGTGTTTAGGGTGATTGCTGGTTCTGTGCAGATATGTATGTTGGTCTGTGGGTTTCTTGTATACTGTGGTCTGTATTTTACCCTTCTGGATACTGATCCTTGTGTCTAAAAAGGGGATGTTGGTGTTGGAGTATTCTAAAGAAAGTCGGATGGAGGGATGGTGACTGTTGAATTTCTGGTGGAACTCAAGTAGAGATTCCAGGTTCTCACTCCAAATGATGAAGATGTCATCGATATATCGTAAGTACAGCAAGGGTTTGATGGTGCAGTTCTTGAGGAAGTCTTCTTCCAGGTGGCTCATAAAAAGGTTGGCATACTGTGGGGCCATTTTAGTGCCCATAGCTGTTCCCATCATCTGGAGGAAGTGTTGATTATTAAAAGTGAAATTGTTGTGTGTGAGGATGAAGTGTATAAGCTCAGTGATATCTTTGGGTCTGTATTCTGGGTTGTAATCTTGTTCCTGTAGATATGTAAGGCAGGCATGGATGCCATCCTGGTGTGGGATGTTGGTGTATAGGCTGGTAACGTCCATGGTGGCTAGGAGTGTGTTCCTGGGAAGGTGGTCTATGTTTTTAAGTTTCCGTAGCAAGTCTGTGGTGTCTTGGACAAAACTTGCTCTGTGGGTGACAAGCGGTTTTAGGATGGATTCAACAAAACCTGATATTTCCTCAGTTAGGGTCCCATGGTTGGATATGATAGGTCTGCCAGGGTTCCCTTGTTTGTGGATTTTAGGGAGCATGTAAAAAGTCCCTGGGTTAGGTAGCGGGGGGATCAAGGTCTGTAGTTTTTCTTGTAATCTTGGTGGAAATGATTTGATGGTATTGTTGAGTTTTTTGGTGAAAAGGGGAGTAGGATCTTCTTGTAGTTCTTTGTAGTAGGTGGTGTCAGAGAGCTGTCTGTTGGCTTCCTTTATGTAATCCTCACGGTTTAGGATGACTATGGCTCCTCCTTTATCTGCTGGTTTTATTACTATTTGGTGGTTAGATCTTAGAGATTCTATGGCCTTTTTCTCTGGTAGAGAGAGGTTGTTATGAGTCAGAGGTCAGAGTATGTAGTGTTTCTTTCAATGTCCTTCAGGGATCTGAATATGTCTGAATGGATCTGGCATACTGTATAGCTTGGCAGTACTGGTAGAAATTTAAGTTTGCAAAGGGTCTGTGCTAAAATATACAGTATGCAGTTTTTATGCCAGTGATGATTATAATATGCATAGTCCTTATTTTCACGTTAGTCATCATTGTGCCTGATCATACTATAATGCATTACTCATATTGAAATAAATACAATAAATGCCCTAAAATTGCCATTTAGCAAATAATTGTGGAGTCAGTGTTCTGAAAGGCATAAGGTTGAAAATCATTTCCACTCTAAGCATTTGTTTTTATAAATGTCTTCTACTTTTCTCTTTTTGGCCTGCAAAATCCAATATATTTTCTCTCAAAGTGACTGGAGGAAGGGGCTGTTAAAGCAAATCATCCAAACACCTTCTGAGCATCAATACTCACATTTTCCCTTTTTCTCTCCTCTGCTTCTTTCAGCCTGCAGCTTCCAAATCCCTTTGACTTTTGTTTAACTTGTATAAATGTGTGTGTTGCACTGTGAAATAGTTTTAATGTAGCTAGTGTAAGTTTGCTTAATGGACATTCTGGAGAAAAACTCCTGAACTTTATTTAGGCTTGATATTGGAAAAATCTATAAATTATCTGCCTGGATTGCAAGCAGCACAAACCTCAGTTTCTACAATAACACAGGGTGGGAAAGAATGCAGGATGTTCTGACTCAACAAACCACCTACAGTACCTAAAGCACAATTGTAAATTAGATTTGAAAAGGCTTTCAAGGCTTTTATGCACTACATTTCTAGTTTTTCTCAGACAGATTGATCTTCTCTTCAAGACTTTAGGTCAAATCCTGACTCTGTGTGAACTCATATAGTGCCAATAACAGGAACTCCTGCTCCAAGAATAAATGAATTTTTAGTGTGTGTCATTTGACTTTCCATTGATACACAATTCAAGGCTGCAAGCAGACCTCAGATACCACTGCATCTGTACTGAAGAGAACACCCGGGATTGCCACCTCACCAATCTTAAAAAGGCTTTCACCCAGCAAGGACACTCCTCCAGAGAGGTAGATCGCACGTTTGAAAGAGCCACCTGGATACCACGTGAAGAACTGCTGCAGTACAGAAGAAAAACACCCACAAATCGCACACCGCTGGTTATGACCTATCACCCATCCCTTGAACCTGTATGGAAAATCCTCAAAAAATTGCAACCCATATTAGAAAAAGACCCTATTCTTAAAAAGATCTTCCCAGAGCCACCCATCCTAGCCTTCAGACAAGCACCGAACCTCGCCAACCTCATCACCAGAAGCAAACTTCCTCAACCCCAGAACACACCAAAAGGATCCAGACCGTGCCATGACAAGAAATGCAAAACCTGCCCCCACATCTCCACCACCCCCACTATTACTACACCCCACAACAGAGCCATCAGCATCCCAGGATCTTACAGCTGCACCTCCAGGAATGTAGTATACCTCATCCAATGCACCAAATGCCCTGATGGAAGATATGTAGGAGAGACCAGACAATAACTGCGCACCAGAATGAACGCACACCGGAAATCCATCAAAGACAGAAATACCCAATTACCGGTGGGGGCACATTTCTCACAGGAGGGCCACTCTCTCTCCAATCTCTCAGTCCTGATCCTCAAGGGAAATTTACACAACACATCCCAGAGATGAGCCTATGAGCTCCATTTCATCAACCTGCTGCATACTAGAGATCAGGGACTAAACATAGACATTGGATTTTTGATACATTACAATCTGCCTGGCAACTGACTCCCCAGCCCAGCCCAGCCCAGCCGCTGGCTTCTTTACTTTTCATTCAATCCAGGAAGAGCACGCAGCAACTGCTGCTGCTTCCTTAGCTTGACGAAGGGTTTTTGAACCCGAAAGCTTGCTTAATAACTATTCTCCAACCATTTGGGTTGGTCTAATAAAAGATATCAAATTCACCGAAGGAACCTTGTCTGCCTATATCCTTAGACCAACACAGCTACAACCTAAACCCCTGCAAGTGTTTAAGAAAGGCATTCCATATGTACCTTAAAATGAGTCAGCATAGCACTGTCAGGTGATTCTCTGGGTTATGACAGTGCTACAGCTAATATTCTTGTTTTGAAACCTGGTTCTAAAGCCTGGATTGTGCCTTGTGGCATTTGGCCATTGGTCATGGTAGAAAAGTGGGCATAAGATGCCAAACTTTTGCCAACAGATACTACGATTACTTCCTCCAAATATCATGGTAAGACTGTTGCAGTGTTACGGTCTAGTTTCCACCTTAAAATAGGTTGTACTCCTACTTCATGGCAATATATTTTCCAAATATTTTCAGCACATAAAATGATTAAGCTTGATTAAAAAAAAAAAAAATGATAGCGGCCTTTGTTGTGCTGGTGATCTTTTCAAATCATTTGCTTTATGTGCTATGACTGCATTCTGACTATTCAGTGGGCAGTTAAGAGAATTTAAATTTTTTCTTTTCAACGAGTCCTGGAGAATGAAACAATATTGCTTATTTTTAGATATTCCTAGTAGCAGGCCCTAGTTTTAAGTGGAACAGGACAGTAGAAGATAGGAGGTTTTTCTGGTTTAGTGATGTTTCTGGTGTTGCAGAAAACCTTGGACAAAGCATAGTGAAGAAAATGGCCAAGGTGACAGTGAGCATCCAAACACTTCCAAGTTAATTGTGATAAATTTTTGAGGTGGACATGATGATACTGAAACTTTTAGTGCACGTTTTCACTCAACAGTTCAAAGATCAAGCTCAGAGGTCACATCTTTAAAATGTTTGAGGCCCCTCAATACCTATAGATCAGCACTTAAAACACCTACTTCTAAAATAATCTGTTTTTAGGTAGCTCTGAAATCTCACCTCTAGTGTTTTCTCCTTAGGTCATAAATTAACATTAAAGAACTGTCTCTAATGGATAGTGTTACTGTAGTGATCAACAATAGAATTTTTGTCTCTTCCATTGAAGCCTCCACATATTGGCCATTAGTAATGTACTCTATCACATAGACTATCGGTGTGTTCTGTTATGGCAATTATTATCCCCTTAGCACTGATATAATAGTACTGATATAATGATATACACCAACATCTTACAAGTTGATTTTGTAGGTGTTTTTGGTACTCTGCCCAAAAATGTTGCTGACCCCTGTTCTATAAGTACCCAGAATATTTGCCTGATGCCTTTAATGTACTGAAGTAAAACATGCCTGCCTACAATTAAAATCCAATAGTTATAAACTTTAAAGATGAGAATATTCCTTTTGTTAAGGCTTATTTAAAGGTAAGATTAGGGGGTCAGACTCGATGATCTATTGAGGTCCCTTCCGACCCTAACATCTATGAATCTAACATCTAACATCTATGAATCTATGAATCTATTAAAAACAAAATAGAGTTTAAGCCTAAGAAAAAGTCATATTGCCAAATGTGTATTATGACACGCATGAAAAACCTATCTCCTAGCTGAACAACATGACACTTCTAGATCAGCTAGAAGGCTTAAGAGAATTTCTGAATGTGTGTGAGAGAGGTTTATTTGGCCTGTTGTTGAACCATTGTGGAATTTATTTTCACACAGTCTTGCCAATAAGAATTGATTCAAGTGAGCTGGTATAGCAGAAAATTGATGTATCATTTGAAGATATTTCTAAATGTATCTTGCTATAATCATATTTTATTACAAAATAGAGTGCAACAGTAAACAGACTGCAAAGTGTCTATATCCAACAATCTAGTATACAGCAGGGTACATGGCTGTTCAGCCTCTACAGCCTGGGTTGTGGTTAATATTCACCAAAATCTCCTTTTGGCCTTGGATTCATAGATTATAAGGCCAGAAGGGACCTCAGAAGATCATTGGGTCCAGCTCCCTGCACGAAGCAGAAAAGATAACTGGGGGTCTGATGACCCCAGCAGGGTAACTGTCTAGTCTCCTCTTGAAGATTGCCAGGGTAGGTGATTGTACCACCTCTGGAGGGAACTTATTCCACAGTCTGAACACCCTGACTGTGAAGAAGTTTTTCCTAATGTTGAGCCTCAATTGATCTTCTAGGAGCTTGTGGCCATTACTCCTGGTTTTCCTCTCAGGTGCCCTGGTAAACAGTTGCTCACGGAGCCCTTTCTGTACTCCCCTAGTGTATCAATAAGCTGCTACCAGGTCCCCTCTCAGCCTTCAATTCCTCTCGCTGAAGAGTCCCAGATCCCTCAGCCTTTCCTCTTATGGCTTGCCTTTTAAGATACTGGTCATACAGGTAGCTCCTCTCTGGACTATCTCAAGCTTCTCCACATCCTTGTTAAAATGTGTTGCCCAGAAATGGATGCAGTACTCCAACTGCAGGCTCACCAGTGCTGAGTAGAGTGGAAGAATCACCTCCTTGGTTTTGTTGGAGATGTATCTATTGATGAATGCCAGAATATTATTTGCCCTACTGGCTAAAGCATTGCACTGTGGCTCATATTCATACTATGGTCTATTATTACCCCCAGGTTCCTTTCATTCATGGTACTAGTCAGTTTGGTGCCACCACGCCTGTAGGTGTGTTGGGGGTTGCTCATCCTGAGGTGGAGAACTTTACACTTCTCAACATTGAAATTCATCAGATCCCAATCTGCCCAACTTGCTAGCCTGTCTAGGTCCACCTATATCTGTACCCTGTCTTCAAGGGTGACCACACTCCACCGTAACTTGGTGTTGTCTGTGAATGTGGCCAGTGAGCTCTTCACCCCCGCATTCAAATCCTTAATAAAGATGTTGAAAAGTACAGGACCGAGCACTGACCCCTGCAGGACACCACTGCCTACTTCTTGCCAGGATGTCACAGATCTGTTCACTATAACTCTCTGGGTCCTATCCTGTACCCAGTCTTTCACCCACCTGACTGTATCAGAGTTAAACCCAAATCCCTCCAATTTTCTCACAAGGACATTGTGGGATACTAGATCAAAGGCCTTTTGGAAGTCAAGATATACAATGTCGACCTCTCTCATGTCAAGGTAGTGAGTTACCATAGAAGGAGATGAGGTTGGTAAGGCAAGACCTGCCTGCAATGGAATCACGCTGGCTGTTATTCAGAATCTTACCTTCTGCAAACTTATCTGATATAGACTCCTTGATGAAGTTTTCTAGGATTTTCCCTAGGATGGAAGTTAGGCTGATTGGTCCATAGTTACCCGGGCCCTTCCTCCTGCCCTTATTGTGAATGGGCATAGCATTAGCCATCTTCCAGTCCTCAGGCACTTCTCCAGAGTGCCATGAGTTGTGGAAGAGTTTTGCCAGGGGTCCCACAATGACTTTGGCCAGCTTCTTCAGCACTCTCATATGAAGATCATCCAGTCCCACTGACTTGTATATGTCTAATTTTCTTAATTGGTTATACACCAATTCTATGGCAATAGTAGCAAGGTGATTATGCCTACCATGCTCATGCTCTACTCTACCTGGCAGGGTTTTCCCCTTGGTCCAGTGAAAGACCAAAGTGAAATAGTAATTCAGGAGTTCAGCTTTCACCTGGGTATCAGTAACCAGCTCTCCAGAGTTGTTGAGTAATGGCCCCACACTTCCATTTGTTTTCTCCTGTTCCCTATGTACCTAGGGAAGGACTTCTTTTTGTCATTGATTCCCATTGCTAATCTAAGTTTGGTTGCCACTTTAGCCTGTCTTATCTATTCCCGGCAAATGTGGGACATTGTGGAATAGTCGTCCTTGGGGCCCTGCCCTGAGCTTCCATTGATTATAAGCCTCTTTCTTCTTTTTTAAGAGGACTGTTATTTCCCTGTTTAGCCAAGATGGCTTCCCACCCCTTCTGGGAATGGACCTCCATTGTGCTTCAAGGATCGTATCCTTAAGAAACAACCACTCTTTGTGTACATCTTTCACCTTCAGTCCCTGATCCCAAAGAACTCATCCTACTAGTGACCTAAACTTGTTGAAATTTGTATTTTTGAAGTGCAAAACTTCAATCCTGCTATCTGATTTTTCTGCCTTATGTTGGACAGTGAACATGATGGTTTCATGGTTGATGTTGCCCAGACTTCCCTCAATATTTAAGTTGGTCACAAGGTTGTCTCCTTTGGCCAGGACCAAGTCTAGTCATTGCCTCTGGTTGGCTCATGCACCTCCTGAGTCAGGAAGAGTTCCTCACACAGGTCAGGAAGGCTTGTGACCAATCCAACTTGGCCAAGTGTTCCTCCCAGGAGATGTCTGGATGATTAAAATTGCACATGATGAACACATCATGATCAAGTTCCTCTCCCTGATTTGGTGGTCTGTAGTATACACCTACAGATAGGTCGGTCTCCCCATGCCACCCATTCCCCCCTCTCCCCACAACTTGACACAGAGGGTTTCAAGCTGTCCATTTTTGGAGTTGATGTCGGCCTCCAAGGAAGTGTAATGCTCTTTTATATAGAGAGCAATGCTTCCATCTTTCTTCCCCACCCGGTCCCTTCTATGCAGGGTGCATCCCTCTATAGCTATGCTCCAGTCATGTGAGGAGTCCCACCAGGTCTTGTAATTACAGAGAGAGAAAAAGCATGAACCTAGAGGATCACTGTAATGAAGGCAATATAATTGGGATTTGGAAGGAGTCTAATTCCCATCTTTGTCCCAGATTTCCTATATATGCCCTTAAATTACAAAGAACTTAACTATACAAAACAATGAAGTGGTCTGTATCTGTCCCAGTAGAGCATGCAAGTGTATGGTCTTGCTGCAATTTGATGTATATTAAACTATTTTTGTAAAACAGGATTAGGTCCCTCTGTGCCACTATTGCTCCTTTTTATTTTATGGAGGGCAAGATTGCCTTCATTTCCTAATGTATTTTTCTAAGTGAAAATATAAGTGCCCATGGCAATGTTTCTACCTTCTTCTTATCTGATTTTCCTGTAGCATACCTCAGTGGCCTAATTTGAGCTAAATTTACTACTATACTTACTACCAACCACAACTCTGTTTATTCTGCCCTTCTATTTGCTTTATTCCTTTTGACACATAGATCTGAGGTGATCCTCCAAAGTATTAGTTACATATTGTGTGAAAAATTGGGGCATAAGTCTCTGCATCTAGCAATGAGAAAGGCACTCCTTTTAGAAGACACTGGGATTTCTAAGCAAGTGAGGTATGGAAGATAAGAGCCTAAATTGTACTAAATTAATTGTGGCTTTATAATATTGAAAAAAATATGAGTTTGGGGAACATGACAAGGAGAGCATGGCTCTCAATTTGAAGGGAACAAAGGAAAAACAGGTAACTCAGTGGATGGCAAGTATAGTTCAAAGTTGCTTTTATTTTCATTTCATCTCACTTGGTATTGTCTTGTCTGTGTTATACTGATGTCAGTGGAAGCTGTATCATGGGCTTCAGTAGAAGAATTAAACCAATGTTGAGTAGTCTTAAAAAAAATCTTAGTCAACGCAGAAAAATGCTTTGCAAAATATGTGTAACGTGTAAGAGGTTCTTTTTAATTGATCTGTGTTGTGTGGATACTTAAAATTTTTAACAAAATGGGTGCATCTATAGATGCTCATTAATGTGCTATAATTATGGTGCATTAAGTTTAGTACCTGTAATGACAGGTACTAAATTAATGTGCCATAATCTGTGCTACTGATTAAATCTACTGTGCAGTAGATTAAATTAGTGCATAAGCACGGGTTTTGCCCTCCATGCTAATGTGTAGTAGAATTAGTCTATGGCGCTTGAAACATCTCATGTAGATGTGCCCACTAACAGCTAATAGTCAACTCTCATTTTACTAGTGACAGAACTAGTATCAGTTAATCAAGAAATCAGCTAATCATTTCTTCAAGACAATAGGTGTTTGGGTGCTCAAAAGCTTTCAGCTAAAAATATACAAACAGAGTTGGCATTGGTTTTCTTTTCTAGAAGATATGTTTTATTCTTTCAAATAGAAGTATGGAGTGTAATTTATTTATGTCAGTTTATTATGTAATGCAGTCAGAGGGCTTTCCTTTCAGGCCTCACTACCATATCTTTCCAGACCATGGTGGAGAAGTAATAGTAGGTACCTGTTTGTTTGGGGAGAAAAATCTTCCATGCTTCTGCTGAGGAATAGATTCAGAAACCTGATAAAACACTGGTGTTGATGTCATTGCTGTTCTCTTTGCTGTTATACTTAATTCTGTTGTTTCAGTATTAGAAAAAAAAAAATCTTCATAGCAAAACACCTACATAATCTTTTTTTTAAATAAAATGTGAAGTTCTTAAAAAGATGGCTGCACAGCAGATTTAATATTAAAATATAAATAAATAAATAGACAAAACCCTAGAAAGTTCCAGTCATTGTGCTAGTGTGGGAATTAGCCTCCAGTAAGCTAGAAAAATAAAATAAGAGTATAACTTTCCAGAGGAACTTTATAAGATCTCTAATGAGCTGTGCAACTCCATGTATAGTTAAATGTAATACTGTTCTGTATTATAAATGTCAGTACTACCTCCAGTGGAAGCTGAAGTTCATTTTTGCTTAATCTTATTAATATTGTCTGTACTGTACTTCAGACTAGAATTTGAACTTGGACTGCTCCCTATATTCTGTGCTATAGGTCATTAAAGCCTAACCTATTGATCTAAACATCTTTCACTGAAAGGGTAGAATGATGCTTTTTAACAGTAGACTCTAGTTGTGCCTTCAGTTTTGCCTCACTGCTAAAAGCTTGAACTAAATTCTCTGGAGGCACAAATGGGTAAAACTCCATTCAAATCTCTGAAGCATTCTAGTCTCATGCCAGCAAAGGATTTGACCCTGTGATTTTTTTGTCACAAATACATCATATTTAAACTTCTAAAACACTATAAGAAAGTATTGCTATTGTGAAATCACTCCCCTTTTCTTATGTTTATCACTAGAAATTCATCTAGAGGGTTTTTGTCATCCTTTGTCAGCTGAATTGGGGGTGGTCCAGCCAAGGCCTCTAAAGCCATTCAGCTAAGGATCTCCACCTAAGGAAATATCCATCGCAGGATTTGTAGTAACGTGGTCCTTTGGGGCCAGAACGTTTGTCCACATTTTCTGCAGTGCCACTTGCACTCTCATGGTCTATATTTCTTCCAGAAATGTCCCATCTGTAGTAGAAGGATTTGCAAAAACCCTACGCTCCTTGAATATTAGGTACAATTATGAAATACAGTCTTTCGGTTTAACATGCTATTCATAGGGGTCAGATTCTCACCTGCTGTAAATCAGTTTGGCTACACACAGTTTGGTGGATCTGTGCTTGTGTATTCCTACCCAAGGACCTGTCTCATGAGGTAACTTTTTAATGTAACATAGCACCATGGTTTTGCAAGTTTTGCCACTTGAACTATGCTGCCATAGTTAAAGGACAACTTCTTCTCCATTTAAAAGTTCTTGTTTCAAGTATACGGAATAAAATAAGTTTCACCAGTCTAAAGTATCTTTTATACTATTATATTTACCTCCATATCTCTTAATCATATCTAACCAAGCTGGTTAGTCTGATATATGTATATATTACAATAGAAGGCAAGAATGGACACTCCAGAAACACTCATGGAAGATGCTGATATTGGGTGGGATTCAGAAGCATAAATTTGCCCTAATATCACATTATGACTCTGTAGCAGGGGACCCAGACCCTGTTAGTTGGGATTAAGAGAAGGGGAGAAAAGGGAACTGTAGCAAGGAACCAAGAGGCTCCTGCCCCATTAAGAAGATGCAGCAGGTTCAGGTGGCTGTGTGGGGCCATAACTGTAGGAGGGCAGTATGGCCTTTGATTGATAGGGAAAATCTTATGCATAGCTAGAGAATGTGACCAAAAAGGGGGCATAGCTTTCAGGCATATAAACCCAGGCCCTGAGTGAGAGCAGGCAGTCTGGCCCATGAACAGCACCTGATGGAGATGTCTGAAGGAGATGGACCAGCAGAGTTGTTCTTTGGAGCTTCCCAGAGGGATGTAAAGGGAGCTGAGGGCCCTGTAGTGATCTAATGACCCAGAGCTGGATAGAGTCTTCTGTTATGAAGCAGATACTTTTATTTATGTGTTGAAATAGGCTTTATACCAGAGGACTAGATTGTGGATTTCTGGAGGCCACAGAGGGGTGCCTGGTAGGGCACTTGGCATTAGGCAGCCTAGTTGGGGTCAAAAACCAGAGGAATAAAGGCTGGAGAGGCAAGCAGCCTGGCTTGGTATCAAGGACCAAAGGCCCAGAGTGGAAGATGTAGGGGAGAACATGTATGTAAAGTAGTGCATCTTAATATTGTGTCGGAATCTAAAAAAAATCAAGGTCAGCCAAAATTAATTAGAACCTTTTGGAGTATATTTACTTAGGAGAAGGATGGCGAAAGAGATTCTACTGAAGTGATACTAATCTGTTTGGACTTCAGTGAATCATTTAATATAATGCTATATACAGGATTTTTTGTCAAAAGGGGATTAGTACAAGAATAATTAGTTCTGTAAGGAATAGGCTGGTAAGGTGGAACAATGAGTTGTGCTGAAAAGGAAAATATTAGGATAGAGGAGGTTGTTAGTGTAAATCCTCAAGGATGGTTTTAAGACTCATCTTGTTTAATATTTTCATTAATGGTCTTAACACGAATTAATGCCCTGATAAAGTTTGATGGTACAAACAAGGAGGCATTGTTTATGAAAGGAGAATAGGGATATCCTACAGGAAGAACTGGATCATTTGCAGATTAATAAAAATAGGGTGAAATGGAATAGTGAAAGTTCACATGGGAGACTAATAATAACTTCTGCTATAAGCTTGGAGCTTAGCAGTTGGAAATAACCAAAGAAAAGGAAGACCTGGTATATAATGAACAACCAATGTGTTTCTGCCATGGAAAAAGTACTCATGATACTGGGGAGCATCAGCTGAGTTGTTTCCAGTAGAGATAGGGAGATATTAATACCATTATTCAAGATAGTGCTAAATTTTAGAATACCATCTCCAATTCTGGCAATTCCAAGAAAGATAATTTCAAACTGAAACCAGTATAGAGAGAGGTTGTTAGAAGGATCAGTGGAATGGCGAGATCATGGGGGGATTCAAAGAACATGGCTACCTCTAGACTGGCAAACAAGATGGATGAGATGTAGTATGGTTGCTGTCTGCTGATATAGTGGTATAACGTGAGGGAGGGAGAAAAAGTAGACTAACAGGCCAAACACAAAAGCAGTAACCTGGCAATGAATATATTTATCCTTGAACACAAGAGAAGGTTTATAACCTTCAGAGAACTGGGGGTCTAGAATGGCCTTTCAATAGAAATTCAGGAGAAAAGATCCTAACATATATCACATGAGCATGCAGGGATAAAATCAAGAGGGCCAAGACATGAATTGAAATGTAATCAGCAAAGGGCAGAAAAAGCAACAAAACAGCATTCCAGAAGCAAGTCAGAAGAAAGAGGATGACCAAGGAAAGTGGATCCAATATCATACTGGGTTGTATTAACAGGAGTGTCACTATCAAGGGAATAAGCAAATCAAGGGAAATAATCTTATCGCTCTATTTGACAGCGGTGAAGCCCCACCTGGAGTACTATGTCAAGTTTTGCAGAAAAGGTTCTTCGGGTAAATCTGATATATTTTATTAGACCAACTCAAATAGATGGAAAAACATTCTTCTCTGCAAGCTTTTGGGCGCAAATACCCTTCATCAGGCTGAGGAAGCATCTGCAGTTGGTCTGTGCTCTTCCTGGATGGAATCTTATCCTTAGACTGATTGACCCCTAAAATAACATCTAGTTTGGGGCACTATACAACTTGGGTACTATAGAAATGTGGGCACTATACAAGTATGGGCAAGTTAGACAATTCAGGAGAAAGCAACAAAAATGATTAAAGTTCTAGGAAATATGACTTAGAAATATGAGAAAAGGTAGGAAGAAATGGGATTCTTTAGTCTGGAGAAAAGAACACTGAGGAGGATATTAAGAACAGTCTTCCAATACGTGAAGCATGATTATAAAGACAATGGTGATAGATTATTCTCTCTGACTGCAAGAGACAGGACAAGGAGTGACAGTACTAAATTATGGCAAGGGAAACTTATTTTTTATATTAGAAAGAGTTTTCTCACTGTGAGGGTGGTTAACCATTGAAAGAGACTTCCCAGAGATGTTATGGCATCTCTATGCTTGGATATTTTTTACAAACAGGTTAGGCAGAAACTTTGCTGAGATGGCATAGGCAGGGATGATCCTTCCTTGAGCAATTGGTTGGACTGGGCAGTCCCTTCCAGCCCTACTTTTCCTTGATTTTAAGAAAAAGTCACTGTATAAACCATTGGATATTCAGAATAAATTGATCCAGACTCACAGAAGTAGGAGAAGGGAGAAATGAAAGTGAAGAATATTTAAATTAAAAGTAGCTCAAAATTAAAATCAATTTAACAAGATACACTCAAGAAACTGTGCAACACCTACCCCCATTCAGGCTTTTCTTTTGTGGTTTTTAACTTCACCAAAATCAGGCTGTCAGTAGACAACTTAGATGTGGGTGACTGGGGCACCAGCCCTGGCTGCTGACTTAAAGTGGTTATGGGAATGGAAGCTGCCGCCACTGTCCCTGTCACTGCTGTCACCCAGGGCACAGACCCTACATCTTATACTTCTGCATGTTGTAGTATGAGAGCCTCTATGGAAGTATGCATTCTTTCTGAAAACAGCTTTTCATAGATGATGGAAAAAAACAGTTAAGTACCTAGGTTTTCACTTTGGCAGCCTCCTTTCTGCTCTTTCTAGCTATAGACTTGGGTGATTTTTTTTTTTATGCATAAAAAATATGTTAATGAAAAATGCAACAATGCAGATAGTAAATAATCAAGTGGCTGAATTAGGGAGGTCAGTAAAGAACCAGAAATCTTTATATCCGAGGAACAACCAACATTCATCGCTAGGTGTTGCTAATGAGGTACATAGCATTTCACCAGCATGACAATCTTTGTTGATTTATCCTCCTGAGACTTGTGAAACATGTGTACAAAGTAGAACATGACACCCTCTTTTAGTCTTTATAACAGGCAATCTCATTCTCTTCTAAACTGCTATATTGCATGGAGTCCATCTAATTAACTCCAGTATTCTATACAAACGTCAATGTACATGGAGCTGGGAATTAAAAGACTTCTTAGATTCACTTCCACTGAAATCAATCAATTTCTTAAAAAGATGAGACAATTTTAATTCCCTTATGAGATGAACAGGCAAGTTACATAATCGCAACATTATGTGTCATCACCTGACAGTCTAATTCCATGTGAAATTTCTCTGAATTTAAAAAGTGATCTAACTCCTCCTCTTTAGTGAAATTAAACTGAATTTCATTCTTTTTCTATATTTTTGGGCTGTAGTACATTTCACAAAAGCCTTCCTCTTAGTTTCACTACTAATACATTTATAATTGTTTATACATATAATTTATTTTCTTTAGAGGCACATTTCTTAATGTATTTAAGCACCTATAATTTATAGACTGGGATTTTCTACAAAGCCAGATTTTTTAATGTAGTTAAGTACCTAACATCCATTCACTTTTATAGAGATAAACACATAAATACTTTATCAAAAAAATCTAGACCACTGAGCCTAAATGGGTGCATCCAGAGAAGCACACACCTGCCCCTTGCAGCATCTCAAAGCCCTTTGAGACTCTGCAAGAAGAACATGTGGGAACAAAAAAAAGTTCAAATTTGCAGTGCAGGGGCAAAATTAGACCCCTAGATACCCAGGAATCAAAAAACCCTGGACAAAAATAATAGCAACCAGAAGCTCAGATCCTCCACAGAGATGCTTTGGTAGAGGACACAAGCAGCATGCCACCTGTACAGAGCTGGACACAGGCTCTGTGCTGGTAAGTAGTGGGGAGCTGAAGGAGGAGGAGGGGACCTAGCAGGAGCAGCTGCCTAGCAGGAGGAGGTGACTCCCACTGGCCCTGCCCCCCACCCACTCCCTGATCCCCCATGATCACTGCCCTGCCTGGCCCCATCTTCTGCCTCCTCCCACAGCCCCACTGATTGCTTCCCCATTCAGCCCCAGTATCCTGGCAATTAAAAAAACAAAACAAAGTGCCCCACACTCATTGGCAGTAGCAGCTGCCATTGGGGTCACTGGGGCCTTGT
>NW_005842127.1:43601-43911 GCF_000455745.1 Alligator sinensis | reverse complement strand
CAGTACTGGGCAGTGGGGGCGGCAGGGACCGGCCCCAGCTGCCTGGCACCTGCACTGCCACTGCCCCATTGTGGGGGTTCAGGCCAGATCAGCAGGGCACCGCATGGCTCCAGGAAGCTGGGGCTGCTTGGGCTGAGCAGTGCCAGGCCCTGGGTGACAGCTGCAGTGGCCCCAGCTGTCTGACAGTGCACAGAGCCCTGCAGAACCCGGCCACACCTGCAACATGGGGCAGTGGCAGTGTGGCTGCCAGGTGCACAGGACCAGTCCCCACTGCCCCTCACCGCCCCATGCTGTGTGTGTGTGTGTGGGG
>NW_005842127.1:29393-43591 GCF_000455745.1 Alligator sinensis | reverse complement strand
GGGCGTGCTCTGCATCGCCACCCGAGTGACCACAATGGCAGCTGCTACTGCTGGTGAGTGCAGGGGTTTTTTGGTTGTTTTTTTTTAAGTGCTGGGAGGCTGTGACCATGTGGGGCAGCCATTGGGTGTCTGGGGGTGTAAGCAGGGGATAGGCCTGGGTGAGGCAGCAATTGGGAGTCTGGGGGTGCAAGCAGAGGATGGGTCCAGGTGAGACAGCCATCAGGGGGGCTGCAGGAGCCGACAAGGGATGGGGCTGGGTGGGGCAGGAATTCAGGAGGCTGGGGTAGCAAGTGGGGGTGGGACACATGGGCCCTGCAGACAGGGGTGGTAGCCTATGCAGGGGCCATATGGCCCCTGTTGGGGGGTGCTGTGGCCCCTGTGGGGGGGCAGTCCATGAGCTGTGGGGGGGGGCTGCACCCGGCAGGGGACCCATCCCTCCTGAGCAGACCCTCCCACAGTCCCCCCATGATCCACCCACACCTACCCACCCATGGTCCCCCACATTTCTCCACAGACACCCACACCCCCCACCCCTCTTACCACCCCCTTCTGCAAACCCCACATCCCCACAGCACACACCCTGCATGCTCAGCTGCCAGACAGGATGAGACATGCTTGCAGGAGCTGTGACTGCAGGGGAAGCTGTCCCCACATCCTGGTTAGTGAAGGGGTCAGGGGGAGCTCTAACTGCTCTACGGTAAGAAAACCAAAGGCAAACAGCAAAAAGTATAGGTATTTAGAATTATTTTTATTATGATAATCAAGGCACTGGTAGACTTCCAAATTGTTTTAACACTGTAGGTATGTCAATAAAACATTGCTCAGCTGATCACTTCTGTCTCTCTCTCACTCTCTCTCTATATATATAATCTTTTGTTTATTTGTGGAGGAACATGGATTTTGGGGTATTTTACAGAGTGACTTTGGGATTTTTTAATCAGGGATTTTCCAGTTTTAAAATAGGGAACACCAGAATTCCTGCTAGGGAAGCCAGTGGCAGGACTCAGGCAGAGAAGCCTGCTCAGAGCTTGCACCTTCTATCCAGCTGGAGGTGGCTGACCTTGTACCCAGTTGGGGCCAGGAGGACATTCTTTGACAGTTCACAGCAGGCCACCACACCTGGAACATCTTCTGAGTGATAGCTGCCAGATAGCTAGGCAAGGGCACACGTTAGGGCTGTGTGAAATTTTGGCAGATATTTCATTTCAGAGGTGTTTTGGCACCAGAAACACCAAATCCAAAATGAAATGGAAGGTTCTGAAACATCTCCAAAATGAAACAAAATCATCCAAAACATTTCTGAGATGTTTTGGGGGCGCCCCCTGGGAATAGTCCAGCACAGCCCTAGCACAAATGGCAATAGTGCTGCACAAAGGCCAAATCTGCAGCCACATCCTGCTGGCAACTGGCCCAGAGGGGCAGATGCCTCTACTGGATGCAAGGGAGTAGATGCTGTCACAGGTGGCAGCAGGTCACAGCTAGGCAGCAGCCCCCACTGCCAGACTGCTGCAGTGGGTAGAGGGTGCAGGGAACTCTCAGGGCTGCTTCAGCAGTCCAGCTGGCACAAGGGGTAGTGGGCCCCAGAAGCTTCTGAGAGCAAATAGCCCTAAGCTACTTGCCAGGGCAGCTTTTTGTACTGATGGGGCAAGGACAGGGCACCTTTTTTACACTGCTGCGGCCAGCACCTGTGCTGGCCCTGTGATCTAGTTCCCCCTGGCTATAGATCTGGGAGGAGCCAGGCAGGGTTATTTTGCCCCAAGTGGCACAACTTGCACCACATCAAAGTGCACGCCCAGGCACGTGCACTGAGGCAAAAAGCCCTGGTTCAAATTTGCACTGCTTCTATTTGAACTGTTGCAAGAGCATGTGCTTACATGTGTGGACACGCCCAATAAGTTTATTGATAAGTTCTTTTTGGCTTTCAATGAAAAGGAATTAGGTGCTCTTGAAAAATTTGCTGAAAATATTTACAGTTCTTCCTATACATTTTTATTGTGTTTATTTCTAACAAAGACTGCACTTATTAATGCTTGAAACTTAAATCACCACTTCTGTTTCACAATACTATTTCTAGCATATCTTTCATTTACAAAACATAGATGGAGTCTGGCTTCTATGGGTACAATTTCTATGGCAAGATCCCGTCACCTCAAAGTCAGCTATATCTTGTATTAGTTAAATTCTGTATTCTCTTATCTCCCCTCCTTATTGCTTGCTCTGCTGACATCAGTTTCTTATTTCATAATCTCTGTCTGTTTCCCTAAGTTTGAACCTCAACAACTGAAAAAAGAAGTCATTACTCTGTTAGACTATTATTCTCTGTCTCTCTCTCTCTTCCCCCTCCCTGCTCCCCACACCTCCTTTTCCCCACCTAGAGTGTGAATGAACCACATGAATATAACAACTCTGCTCCTGGTTTAGGAAGCAGCCTACAATGCTCTGTGGATTCAGCTGCTTGGTCTAGTAAATTCAATGTATAGACCTAATTTTAGTCTGCACAGACAGTCAGAAATTGTTTTTGGAAAAAGAATAATAATAAAATGAACCAGATCTGAATATTGTTAATAAGAGTTTGGATTAGAAATGGCAATCTCTGTATGGGAGGGTAAGGGAAAGTCAAACCCCCAAACATTTTTGCACTATCTTGATAGCATTCAAGCACTACTTACTTAAAGTAGTCAACATATTTCTTTATTCTTTTGTTGCAAAATGAAAGAATATGGGCTTCTTTCCTGATGTACAATGAACTGTTAACAAGATATGACCAATTTTCTATTACAGATGTCTACTAATTGCATCAGAATATAAAGAACAAAGTCAGATGTGCTATACACTTTTCTCCCTGTAACAGTGACAATTTTTTTTCAAAATATTAATGAGGTTTTTGTGGCAATGGCAGCCTTCTTGAAACTAGTCGTTTATAATTGCCACAGCCAATGACCAGATTACTAGAGATGGCTGAACTCTTTCAGCAGCAGCTGAGGAGAATTAACTAACAAACCAGTTAATGATCAATTTCAAGGAGGTTATTATTTAAGTGGACCACGTGCTCAGTAGCTAGACTCTCTTTCCTTTTTTACTTTATGCTTGACTAAACTGAACAGGAAGGTTTTTCACGTAAGTCAAGAGTTCCACAATGAATGTTCTCTGGAAGCTTTTAGTAAACACAAGATCTTCTTTTTAACTACTGCATATTATGCTGGTTCTAATAGGGCTTCTTCCTGCAGAAGAATCTCAGGTTGTCAGTTAAGTAGTGCTGAGTAAGTTAATTAATGGCGAACAGAAGGAGAGAGATAACTGTAAGAATAACCTCTCCCAGCTGGTAAAGCAAAGGTTCTAACTGTGTATCCTTTATGCATTGAACTTACTCCTAAATATGAAAACAATAGAGAAACTAGAAGAACAGCTGTTTTGTGATAAGTTTCCAAAATTGTTAATTGCTGGTTCAACAAGAAGGGCAGGGAGCTGCATGAGCAAGATGCTTTTCTTTGTTTGTTTTGTTTTCATTTTACTGTTGTTTAAAGCTCCTTCAAGTTAGTTATTGATGGCTTCTTTTTGTTTGTTTGTTTTGTTCTGTAAAGTGCAGGCTTTACATGGGTTTAGAAAACAGATGAGCACAGTCTTATAAAGCCAAAATAATTAATGTGGAATGGCAAGACCGGGAAATACAGGCCATTAGGAAAAGGTCAAATACTGATTGTGTACAAACAGGGCTCAGGAATAAGGTGAGTTGAAATTTTGTATTTGTGATAAAAAAGCCAGCAAGAACAACAATGCAAATGTGAAGAAGATATGCCCATGGCAGAAGATAAAAAAGAAGTTATGCCCATGGCAGAAGATAAAAAAGAAGAGAACAATATCTTTTAGACTGACATAAGATTTTTGTGTTGTTTTTCACTTAATTAATTTCAGTTTCCTGAATTGTCTTTGTGTTTTGTTTTCCAAACTAAAAGTTTCATTCAGTTGTCTTTGCATGTCAGTTTACTGTATTGCCAAAACCAAACACTGGAATAGTAAGTAAGGTTCCCAAACAACATTCATTTTATTTAAAACTTTTAAGCTTTTACAAATAGTGGATTTATTTTTAATTACCTTCAGGTTTTTACACCCTTAGTTCAAATATTTTTAAGCTTTCCTTTGCTGCCATAAGGTCTAGAAATTTAGGCTAGAATTAGATGTTGCCAAATGATCAGCTCTGCTGGGATGTGTCCTGACACAGCTGGCCCACTTCCTTGTCCTGCCCATTGATTCTGCAGATTGCGCTCCCAGCAATCTCTAGAACACATCCCTGGAAGTATGGAAAGTTAATCAGGTGCTCCCAAGGCCTGAGGGGCCCAATCCTGCACTTCTGTTCCTGGGACATGAAGGACTGAGCCCGTCAAGGCCAGAGAGTGGCTACCCAGGTCAGTTGGTGAGTGGGCAGTTTTGGGTTGCTGGTGCTCTCTAACTATAAAGCCAGTAGACACCTACCACAATAAAGAAGCACAAATTATTACTGACTTTTGTCAAGGCCACAGATCTGGGCATATTTGGCATGGCAAAGAATGTGTAAGCCTATCTGCTTTAGACTTGTGCTGCCATAAACATTTTTATAGCTGCGCAAAGGGTACAGAACACATGTCTGCTTCTAACTTTACACACTGTTAAATGGAAGATTGGTTACCTCTCACCTCCGTGTTCTTGGGGAACCCTGGCACAGTACGCAGCCTGTCTGACTCGCAAGGCACTCTCCCCCTCCCCACCTCTGCCTGAACAGGAACTGATTAGAGGAAGGACTTACAGAAGACAAAGAAGATGCAGTGGGAGATGCACCTAAAGCCTTCCAGACAAGGGTGGTAAGAGTGAAGCAACTCCCCTGGTCTCATTTGCATCTGAGATGGAACCAGATGACAACTCATTTAAATGGGAGATGGAACAGGCATGCACCTTCATTAGCATTCAGGATGGAAAACAGAGATTCCAAGGCAAGGACTGTACTGAATTCTGGGATCAGAGAAGCAGGGGAACACTGCATGATGGGGAATCCTTGCTCCAAATGCTAATTAACTCACATCTACACACACCTAGCTCAGCATTTATCAGACCAATTCTAATAATGATTCCTCTATTGGTATCCAAAACACTGAATCTTCCTGTCTGTATTGTGAGCTCCCTCAGAGTAATGTCATCCATGGCCAGGAGTGATCGGTTCCTATTATCCAGCATATGAGCCACTGTTTACACCTAAGCAAACCTAGTGTTCTCCCTTGAGCCATTGTTAGGTCTCTACAAAAACCCCTACCCAAGCTCAAGTTTCTGTCCTGGTGCTTGGATCCAAATCTGCACCAGTTCCACTCCTTTTCTGGCTAGAATCTCTCCATTGATCATGCTGAGGACCCTGCCTGTCTGCCAGCTCCAACAACACCTGGCAACCTCGACTGGCTCAAGCTTCCCTGAATGGTGAGACCCCAACTCTTTCTCTCTCTCTCTGCCTCCAGGAACCTGACTTTTATTCTCTTACTCCAGGTACAGCTTTCTAAACCTGACTTTTGCTAATCAAACTCGAGCTAGACTTCCCCAAAAACCAAATTGAAACTATGTAATACTGTAACTGTTTATTTGTCTCTCTCTTGTACGGCTATTATTACTGGTATCATCATAAGTTCATATACGTGGCAATAAATAACTTTTATGGTCAAGCTGGTTGCTATACTTTCTCTCTGAGCCTCACCTACTCCTTCTTCCCCTTGACCTCCCCATTTGCTCTGCAGTAACGCTGCTTTTACCTGAGCCAAAGATCCCTGTAATGCCCAAAACCACAGTGGGGTCTGCTCATCAAGGGGGTTACTACTAGGACTATTGTGACAAGAGATTGTGATGTGCTGTGTTTTGAAGCGCTGAAAGTGCTGATCAGACCTAGCCTGCTCAGACATACTCTGTGTGTGTGTGTGTGTGTGTGTGTGTAACTGCATTTATTATTGTCCTAATGAACTGAGTTCAAGGCACATGAAGGTATCAGCCTATCAATGCTGAATAGTTCGGCCTGACTCAGATGTGCTCTGTTTACCCATGTGCTTGTGTCTGACTGCATTTTATTGTTGCCCTGATGAACTGAGTTCAAGGCATACAAAGGTGTTAGCCTGTCAATGCTAAATAACACATCCTGGCTCAGGCGTATCCTGTGGATCTACGTGTGTATGTGCGTACATGTGTTTGACTGATTTGGTGGCTGGAGGAACCCAGCCCCATTGAAACTGCATCCTGCAAGATAGCTCCATTGGGGGTGAGGACTTGCAGAAGGGAGAGAGAAAGATCCATATAGAAATACAAGTAACACAAGCAGCACATTGACAGAATTACAGAGACCCCTAGAAATGTACCCCTAATAAATGGGCACTCCTCAAAGCAACAGGCAAATCTGGTAACAGATTAAACTTACAATATCACATGAATCCAGGAGCTTTTTAAAACATTGTTCTGATCTGACTTTTTTAATGCAAAAAACCTGAAACTTTTCAACTTGAACTTTTTTCAAGTGACTGGATAACTGTTTGAAAAATGGAGGGGAAAACATACTTTAAACGCGTTTACTCTAGTGCACTGTATTAATCCCTTATCTTTTTACTGGAACGTACCAACTTATCAGACAAGTCCTATTGTTTTTCAGTGGAGCTAGCTTAGGAATTTCTCTTTAGGAGAAGGTTTCTAAGACTACTCTTGGGAGAAGAAACCTTTTCTAAAGTTAAACAGAGTTAAATATTCACATACATCTCTAAGTATAGACAGTCAAAAAGCCCAAAGCTGAATCAATTCAATCTTAGCAGGTGGGTCTGAGCTTCATAGATCAAACTGATAAGAAAGTGAACAGACATTCACTGTTGAGTCTGGAAATGTAGCCACATGCCTGCAGTGGCCCAGGCCAGAAGCCAGGGGGTACTACAGTACACCTCCCTGTTTGGCTGGAGCAAACAGCTTGGGCCAAGGTCAGCCCGCCCACCCTGTGGAGGGTGAGGGTGGAGGAGTCTGCAGGGGAAGTGCATAGCATCCTAGGATGCCAGGGGACTGTGAGTTAACTTGAATCTGGAGGGGATCTGGGACAGAAGTTCAATAAATCAATTTAACCTAAATCAGTGAATATGACATCCCTCCAGGTTTATCTTAAACCAGCTTTGGCCATTTTGGATGTGGTTTATGTGCATTAAACATCTGTCATGTTACAGATTTGAACTGGTTTCCAATCACTTATGTCAGTTTATGAGCAATTTCTGTTCCTAGCCATTATGTTACTTCTCAAGGATAATCAATGAAAGTTGAAGTGAAGTATTAATAACAAAGCTAAAAAGGTCCAGGTGCTAGAAACATAGACTCCAGTTCCTGTTTTGTCTTTGTCTGAATATAGTTCAGATGTGTGATTTTGAGAAAATTATTCTCCCTTCTTCCACTCAAAATGTCAATCACCCTTGATACACGTTGGCTTCAGATGGTGTTGTGGGAACTCAGTGTCTCTAAAGGGTAGCCCTTTAATCTCTTCATCACAGTTTCCTCTCTCTCATAAATGTAGAGGATGATACTCAAAAACTTCTAAAAACACCTTTGGGAGTTGCAGATGAAAAGTGCAACTGAATAGCTAGAATAGCATTATTATTTATTATTATGTCACAAAGGAATAAAGTTGCTATATACAGATTAAGCATTTATCATTACCAAGGAAAGTATAAACAATTTTATTTCCTATTCTGAGATTATGACTCTTGACCATTACTTTGGCTGCTTCAATAGCAAACTGAGGAAATATTTCCCCCAGGAGAAAGTTAGATGTTTCAGTACTTTACAGTAGAAAGTTTTTTTTTTTTTTTGCCAACATTGCAGAAAGCTAATGTCATCCATAAATTAGACAATAATTCAAAGAGACCATGAGAAGAGGCTGAAGAAACTTAGCTAAGTAACTGTATAATTTTATATTTATTCCTGCTATATTTCTAATATTTTGCTGGAGTTTTTTTTTCTTAGTGCTCCAATAGTGCCCTGTAGAATTCACTTCTGCCTCAAAAAAATCCTCTTTTAATATACATGCACTAAAGATATTAATGATATCATCCAGAGAAAGGCAAGCTTTCAGAAAGGCAAAATTGATCCACTTATTACAGCCTAATCCCTTGCCTATTAGCTAAGGTTTTGCAGAAAAATAAACCATACAAACCCCCTTCAAAAAATATGACGCGTCTCTCTTGCCAGTGGTACCCTCAAAGGCTTCCCTAGCTTACAGTTGCAATATTTGCAGTTGGAGCTGCACATTACAGACATAACTGCCATTATAAGGTTTGACACTGCTTAAAAAAAAAATAGAGATGTTTGTTGGCTTTGAGGCTTTAATGCATATCCATTTCAAGTCTCTCAGGTACCTTGTTGCTCATATTATTATCAGCTTATTTTATGAAGGCAGAATAAGGAATAAAGGAACTAGCTATTTTATCTGTTTATTTCAGATTACCAGTATAAACATATTGGTGACTGAAGAACACACTTCTGTGGCTGATCTCCTTATCTTCTGTGATACATATTTAAAATTATGGAACACCATAGTACTCTTGGTTACAAATGGAGCTAGGGAATACTTTATTAATCCATCAAGTCTTCAATGGAAATCACTCTTTTTTAATAACTAACTAAGGCCCCAGCCCTGCAATAGGACCCATCCAGGCATAGCCATTTGCCTACATAAACCTCAATCCTATTGGATTAAACCAAATAGATTGTTTAAGAACTTTGGCTACTTGTTTGACTTGAGTGTATAATTCTCAGTCATTCATAGTTTGATCATGATTTGCAAATAATGAATTTTGACAACAACATGGACATTTCCATGCACAACCATTTCTATTCCAACTGCAAAGCTAATGATTTGCACCAATTTAGGTTTCATTACAGTGTATATTTGGGTGTTTGAAGTACAGTCAGACTATTGTAGATGCACATGCCAGTAAATCTTGGTAATCCACATACTTATGGGTTGTATCACAAATGTGAGGAGATGGGAGCCGGTTTTCAGATCAAATAGCAATATACATTTTTCATGTTATTAGCTCATTGCTGATTCTTGCCTAGTTTCCAAAGGTTTTCATAGATTCATAGGTTGTAAGGGGCTGGAAGGGAACTTAAAAAAATCATTGGGTCCAGCCCCACCCCCTGCTCTAGGCAGGAAGTCAACTGGGGTTAGGTGACCACTTCTGGAGGTAGTTTATTCCACAGTCAGGAAAAACCCTGACTGTGAAGGAGTTTTTCCTGGTATTAAGTCTGAAGCAATCTTCTAGGAATTTGTATCCATTGGTCACGGTGTTCCCCAGGGGTGCCCTAGTGGATAGTTGTTCACTGATCTCCAGGTGCACTCCTCTGATATAGCGGTAAGCCGCTATCAAGTCCCCTCTCAACCTTCTCTTCTTTAGGTTAAAGATGCCCAGATCCCTTGGCTTTTCCTCATATGGCTTGCCTTACAAGTCCCTGATCATACGAGTGGCTCTTTTCTGGGACCTCTCAAGTTTTTCCATGTTCTTATTGAAGTGTGGCACCCAGAACTGGATGCAGTACTCCAACTGTAGTCTCACCAGTGCTGAGTATCACTTCATTAGTTTTTGTACAAGAAGCATTGGTTGATGTATGCCAGCACGGCATTTGCCCTGCTGACCATCACCTTGTACTAACAGCTCATATTCAAGCAATTGTCAATCATTACCCCAGGTCCCTTTTCAGCCATGAGAGCAAGTCAAGCTGTAACCACCAAGCCTGTATGTATGTTGAGGTTTGTTTGCCCTCAGATGGAGCACCTTACACTTGGAATTGTTAAACTTCATCTGGTTCCAGTCTGCCCAACTCTCAAGCCTGTCCAGGTCCACCTGTATCTGCAATCTGTCTTCTGACATGACCATGCTGCCTCACTTGGTGTCATCCTTGAACTTAGCCAGTGAGCTTTTCACTCCCCCATCCAAATCATTGATATAGATGTTTGTGGAAAAGACTTACCAGACAAGACAGGGAGGTTGTGTATGTCGCCCTGGAAGCCGAACACAGCGAAAGTGAAACCGCAGCTGGCAGAGCTCCTGGGAGAGAAGACCGAAAGAAAAAAAGTGACCAAATTGAAACGAGCTGGGAATGGCTCTCGTGTCTGCATGGACATGCTTTATAAGAACGTGCCGGGGCTGATTGGTCAGCCAGATGTCCGGGACTGGGATAAAGGACCCTGTGGAAGACAAGCGGTGGGGGTGGGGACTAGAGTGGAGTCCACAACTGGCACGGAGGGGTCAGAGCTCTCAAGCGGTCCCAGCAAGGGAACCTGGTGGGTACTCCAAAAAAGGGGTCACTACCAGAATACAGGGCCAGAGAAGGCCTGAGGAATTACTTACAGGGTTAGCATGAGTACAGAAAGGCTACAGCAAAGACTGGAGCCTAGCAGGACCCAGCAGTATCAGGATCCCGACATGGCTGATGGACGGCAGGTACTAAACCCAGGGAAGAGGTGCTCTGGGGGACAGAACGGTGCTGAGGCCGGATGCCATATAGGTGGAGAGAAGGGGGACTGTAGGAGACTCTCAGGACAGAAGCATCACCACTAGCCTGCAGCCATGAGATCCCGAGAGACCAAGCACTGAGAAGGTTCAGGACATCAATCTTGATGACACAGATGACAAGATCGCAGTTGGCGTTAGGCGGGGTGTAGGGGAAGTGGAGCTCCACAAACAAGGAACAGCGGGAACGATCGAGGGAAGGCGCCAGGGGAGGCGGGACCAAACACCGTCATCCTGATCCGAAAATAATCATCATCAAAGATGTGGCAGGTGAGGCCAGTTATTGGGGAACTGACCCAAAGTCACCCCAATAATCAAGCTGTTCAGCCCAAAGAGCCATGGCGAGGTTTGAGAAGAACCCACACATGCAATGCCCAGGAGAGAGACACGGAAGATTACAATGTTGAAAAGCACCGATCCAAGCACAGACCCCTGAGGGACACCACTGGCCACTTAGTGCCAGGACAACACAGATCCATTCATTGGAACTCTCTGGGTCCTACCCTATAGCCAGTTTCCCACGCACTGAACCTTCGAGCAGCTGAGCATACAATCTTCCATTTTTCCCACAAGGATATCATGGGATACTAGATCAAAAGTCTTTTGGAAGTCTAGATATATAACGTCTACCATGTCTCCCATGTCCATGTGGTGAGACACCTGGTCATAGAAGGAGATGAGCTTGGTAAGACAAGATCTACCCACGACAAAGCCATGCTAGCTGTCATTCAGAATCTTACCTTCTGTGAGCATATCACACATAGGTTCTTTAATGAGCTTTTCCAGGATTTTTCCTGGCATGGAGATTAGGCTGATTGGCCTATAATTGTCCGGGTCCTCCGTCTTCCCCTTCTTGAAGATGGGCACAATGTTGGCCCTCTTCCAATCCTCAGGAATTTTCCCTGTGCTCCAGGAATTCTGAAAGAGCTATGGCAGGGTTTCCATGATGACCTCAGCCAGCTCCTTCAGCACTCTCGGATGGAGTTCATCCAGTCCCGCTGACTTATAAATGTCTAGCTTTTCTAGTTGGCATTGTACCCACCCTGTATCCATAGTGGGGAGGCTGTCAGTCCTGGCATGTCCCCTGTGAGCCTTATCTCGCTTGACTTTCCCCTTGGTCTGGTAAAATACCAAAGCAAAGTGGGCATTCAGGAGTTCATTTTTTTCCTGAATGTTGGTTACCAGCTGTCCCAAGGTATTAAGCAGGGGTCCCACACTTGGAGTAGGTTAGAGGAAATACATCTGCACATCATTCATTGCCAAAAGTTTAGTCTCAGTTCCACTGAGTAAACAGAGCTGCACTTGAAAGGTAATATATCTCAGCTATACCCTCTACATTGAGCTGGACCTATTTCCCTCTACAGTGATGGGATGTGAAGTGGATCTTCTCACTATCCCCAAGACATTTTGGTGGGCCACAGGACTGAAATCCTTGAGTATTTGGGTACCAGAATACCTCAGATTCCAGCCTTTAAGGGCTAAACCAAAAATAGTGGTAATCCTTCTGCTGTCTTCACGGTACTTGGGGTAGGGTCATCGAGCCTAATTTACAAACTTTGATTGCCTAAAATCTAGTGTCTATATCTATCTCTAAGGATCTAAGTGCTGCTATTAGGCAGGTAGACAGCACAAAAATGCATGCATTGCCTATATGTCACGGAGGTATCATAAAATAAGCCGTTCTGAAAGTTGAAGCGTACTTGATTCTTTTTAATTAGGCTGGCTGTTTCTGTTTTGAACCTAGTAATATGAAAATGTGAACAGTGGGTTGAAAGGTGAACACAGAAAATGCTTAACAAGCACAGAATCAGTCTGGGGACTATTTAAGAACTCTATGTTAAAAACGCAGATGGCTTGTATGCCTCTGAGCAAACAATATCATTGTGTGGAGTTAATGAGGGCTAAAACAGAATTCGTTCTAAAAAAAGGCAAGGTCCTGTACTCAACACAACTAGAGTAGAACATACACTGTGCTAGATACAGTGCAAATATGACACACTTTTATATATATATATGTATGTTATTGATTGCAACAAATAGCAAGCAGTCACATACTTGTACAAATATCAATCTACTCAGTACATGTATTACAAGCACAAAGACTTCATGGGTGACTGTAAGACCTCCAAATCACCACTGGGTGAGAGAAAGAAACCAAGGAAGATAGCAAATGAGCAGACAGGTCTCACTAAGTACGTACTGTTGTTACTTTAAAACAAATATTTATGGCTACATGGGCTGTTTTGTAACATTAAATATTTCTTTAAATTTTAATCTGAAAATGCCTTGCTGGGTTGAGGTTGCCAGAGGTGAATTGGGTTTTTTGAGGATAGATCCATAGCAGCAAAGATCATGCCAGGGAGTGCTGAAATGCTACTATATCCATCCCTGGCCACTTTTAGTTTCTTGGGTAACTTGTTGCTTATACTTGTGCGGGCCGGGAGCGATCCGGGCCCTTTTCGCGCCGCACGGGCTGTGGCTAGCAGCCCGGGCATGCTGGGTCGGAGAAAACAGGCAACACGCTAGAATTAGGCATGGATGCTTAATGGTTGATTCAAGATTGTTTACTTACACCAAAGATGGTCGCGGTGTAGGCTGGACAGTTTCCCAGGCACAGCTCCGCTTAAATCCTCATTTGAGGACTCAGACAATATTCGGATCACTCCCACAGAGTTGCCGAGGCTCCGTGGATCCTTTTGCGCGCAGGGAGAGGGATACGTCGAGGATTGCGAACGGCGACGGGGAGAGGCTAGAGGCTGATCAGACCCCTGTTGCCTGCTTGAAATGCACTGGGTCTGATAGGCTCCGCAGCGCTTAGAGATCTTCACACAGCGTGAAGTCTCCTCCTCCTGGTGTTCGTGGAGTCCTCCAACTTGGGCGGAAACCACTCAAGCTTTTTATACGGCAAGCAAGCCAATCACTAGCCACCACGTGGGAATAATTTAGAACTAGCCAATGGTGGGGCACAAATTTGAATACGAATGGCGGGAACTCCTTGCAACGAGCATTTCTGTGCTGCAACAAAGAAATGCACCCTGCAAAGAAAGCTACAAATTGGCGGGAATTCTTTTGCACGGGGGGTTTCCTCTTCAGCAGAAAACTTCACCATGCAAAGAAGCTGTAATTTAGCGGGAACATAATTCAGTGGTGCCAAAGCGCACACAAAACAAAAATCACACCTTTGGGTTGTGACAATACTATTACCTGTTTATCTTATAAAGACCAAATAAGGAATAGAGGATTTATTTGATCTATTTTGCAAATCATGAGGATAAATATATTGGTAGCCAAAGAAAACAATTCAGTGCCTGCTCTTTTTATCCCCAAAACAGAGGTGATGTATCCTTACTGAGGTACTAGAAACACACCAATAAATTTGGAACATCCCCAGCTTTGTACTAAGGCAGCTCTCTGACATCTGTTTTGGATGTAGCATGCTTCCCTGTGGTGCTCTGTAGCATGCTCTGTTGATGATGTAGACATGCCCTGGTTGATGAGGAAGGTAGATTATAATTTCTGCTTACTTTTATTTATTTTTATTTCTTTTGCTTCCTAACATTTTGAATTAAGTTCTCAGTAGGCTTAAAAGCTTGCTGGTCAAACCAGTTTTCCACACACGAATAGCTTTAAATCTCTATAAATAGAAACTATTATTCCTGC
>NW_005842127.1:25012-29383 GCF_000455745.1 Alligator sinensis | reverse complement strand
AAGGAATTCACAAAAAATTAATGATACAAAAGCCAAGTTAAAAGGAAATCCCAAAGCCTCAGGTTTTCTTTGACCCACAGTTCAGGTCTATCATAATAAAATATTGTATTCAGAAGGTTCTTTTGGCACTATCAGTGTATTTAGACACATAATAAATTCCATAAATCATAATATTTAATTTTTATAAAAGGATGGTTCCTTGGGACAATGTTAAAATATTATGGAATAAAACATCTGAGTACTCTACAGCCTAATACTTGTTAATCAAGTGACTTTATAATGTTTACCAAATTGCATGGATTACCCAAGACCTTTCTGCAACCATTTAAAGGGCAAGTTTGTACTTCTTTAGAACCAAGAGACAGGTGTAATTTAAGAATACAGCTGTAATGGATCCCAAAATGCCTGTACCCATTTAAAAGTGAAAGCACAACTGAGGTCCCTGCAGGTCCTTATTAGTAGTTTATTTACATTTCAAAACTTTGAAAGTGGAAAAAAGCATTTGTCTTTTACCAAAGTGTACTCTGCACATCTCTGAACCCTCTGTAGATGTCAGATGCCATGATTTTCCAATACTTTGTGAATATGATATCTGTGTGCCTAGTTTTGCTTGTGAAATATTTACTTTTGTAAACTGGGATAAAAAAACCACTAATCTCTGATAAAAAAATGACAGGCAGGAATCATACTTTACTCACCATATGAGCCAAGTATCTGTCTAAACTGCTGCTGAAAATTTCTAGCAATGAAGATTCTACAACTTCCTAGTCAGCAAGTTCTCCCTAATCACCAATTTAAATTGCCCCTGCCATAGCTTGAGGCCATTTTCCCCTAAAGCCAGAGACAACCCCTTCTATATCCTCTCTGTATTTATCCTTCAGTTCTTTGAAGACAGTTACCTCAGTCTTTTCTTCTCCAGATTAAATTGTTACAGTTCTTTCAGCCTTTCCATACAAGTCATGGTTCTCGGGCTTCTAATAATTTTTGTAACCCTGCACTGGTCTCTTTCCAATCTAGCTACATCCTTCTTGAAGTGTGGGGCCCAAAACTGGACACAAGACTCCAGGTGAGACCTCACAAGTTTCATAGATTTTAATGCTGGAAGGAACTTAGGAAGATCATCAGATCCAGCCCCCTGCACCAAGCAGGAAAGATAACTGGCAGGGCTGTGCAAAACAGCACATTTCATCTCAACTTCCATTTCACCATTTTGAAGGGACAATGTTTTGTTTAGCTGTTTCAAAGCACTGTTCCATTTCATTTCATTGAAACTGTTACACTGTTTCAATGTGTTTTGACATTTTGCTCATAGGCTGTAATGGGAAATCACCAAAATGCCTGTAACTTTATTTCTTTCCTGATTCGAATTAAAACAGCAGGGACACTAGCCCCTGCTGAAGCCACAACATCTGTCAATTTTTAAGGAGATAGGTGCAGGGGTTTCTGGGAAACTGCACCTCAAACTGTTTAGAGCAAAACTTGTGTCACTTGTAACTGTGGAGGCACAGTGGGGTGAAAACAGCAGGCATAGTAGCCCCTGATGAGGCATGAAGCCTGCTAAGTTTCAAGGAGATACGTGCAAGGTTTTCTGGGAAACTTCACTTTGTCACAGAGTAGGGTACCTAGAAATGGTTATGATACCCCTACTGTGCCAGCTCCAGAGCCTTTCTTTTCTTTCCTGCAGGAGCTTCTTCTCCAGCAGCTACCAGAGAACTGTCCCTGCCAGCCCCAGCCCAGTATGGTGCCCAGAACTGGATGCAGTACTGCAGCTGCAGTCTCACCAGTGCTGAGTAGAATGGAAGAATCACCTCCTTGGTTTTGCTGAAGATGCAGCAATTGATGAATGCTAGAGAATTATTTGCCCTACTGCCTACAACATCACACTGCCAGCTCCTATTCATACTGTGGTCTATTATTACCCACAGGTTCCTTTCATTCATGGTGCTAGTCAGTTTGGTGCTGCCAAGCCTGTAGGTATGTTTGGGGTTCCTCATACTGAGGTGCAACACTTCACATTTCTCAAAGATGAACTTCATCATGTTCTGATCCGTCCAACTTGCTAGCCTGTCTAGGTCCACCTGTAACTGTAGCCTGTCTTCAAGGGTGACCACGCTTCACCATAACTTGGTGTTGTCTATGAACTTGGCCAGTGGGCTCTTCACCCCCGCATCCAAATTGTTAATAAAGATGTTGAAAAGTACTAAACTGAGCACCAACCCCTGTGAGACACTGCTTCCCACTTCTTGCCAGGATGACAGATCCATTCACTGACTCTCTGGGTCCTATCCTGCATCCAGTTTCTCACCCACCTAATTGTCTTGGAGTTAAGCCCACAATCCTCCAATTTTCTCACAAGAACATAATGGGATACTAGATCAAAGGCCTTCTGTAAGTCAAGGTATACAAGTCAAGGTATACAATCTGTAAGTCAAGGTATATTCTGCTCTCTCGTGTCTAGGTGGCAAGTTACCTGGTCATAGAAGGAAATGAAATTGGTAAGGCAAGACCTGCCTGTGATGAATCCATGCTGGCTGTCATTCAGACCATGAGGTAGTAGTCAGAGCGCCGGACAAGCCTGGGGATCCTCTCTGCTACATCTTGGATGCAAGTCCCTGGGAGGCATCAGACCTCATGGGCTAGGGGGTCCAGATGGCAGATGAGTCCCTCAGTGCCCTGCAGGAGGGAGTCTCCCACAACCACCACCTTTCTCCACCTCTTGGAGTGGCAGAAAGCTGGTTACCTTCCTCCTCTTTTGGTGTCACCATCAGAGCCTCCTCATATGTGGGGATGGAAGCATACCTGTTGTGCAGAGCCAGGGGAGGAGCCACTCTGACCCTGCGTCTCCTGGAGCATGAAGTGACTGTCTTCCAGGTCACTCTGGGTGGGTCTTCTTGGTTAGCCATCATGGCCACCATCTCTTTCTCTTTCTCTTATTCCTTCTGGAGGAGGGTTTGTCAGTAGTCATCAATGAAGTCTTTGTGGGCCCTGATGGTGTGCAAATGACATATCTTCTCCTCAAGTTCTGGCACCCAGCCTACCAGAGACTCTACCAGGGAGCACACCCCACAAGTGAGGGTGCCCCCATGCTCAGTTGCCAGCAGCCGTGCCAGGCAGCCCTTGCAGTTCAGGGTCACGGGCTCTGTCTGGGTGAAGATTACAGTGATGCTGGGATGCCTGTGGGTATGGCAATTCACCACCATGGCCGAGAGTGATTGAGTGGTAGTAGGCTATGCTACTATCCATGAACTGGCCTGCAAACTGCTTCCCCTGTTTGCCATCCTGTTTGCTGGCTCCTGGTCACAGGATAAAGATCTGAATAGAATAGAAGAATCACTTTATATTTTCAAGTGACACTTCCAGTAATATAACCCAGTATCCTGTTGGCTGTTTTGCAATGAGACCACAGTGTTTGGCTCATATTCAGCTTATGGTCAATTATAACCCCCAGGTCATTCTGCAGTACTGCAATCTAGTAGATCATTCCTCAGTCTGTATTTGTATTTGCAATTATTCCATTCAAGTGACAGACTTTGCATTAGTACTTGTTGAATTTCAGCTGGTTGACTAAAGACCTTTTTCCAGTCTGTCCAGGTTGGTCTGGATCTTAGCATTACCATTCTGAATATCTGAAACTCAATCCAACTTGTTGTCATCCACAAATTTCTCTCAGTTCACTTGATCCCATAATCCAAATCTTTAATGAAGATGTTAAGCAATGTCAGATCCAGGAACAGATCTCCAGGGAATCTTACTTCATAACCCATCCTAAGTAGAGAGTGAGCCATTGGCAACTAATCATTGAGCATGATGATCCAACCAGCTATAAATCTGTCTCATAACGCTTTAAACTACTCTGTATTTCCTTAGTTTCTTAATGAGAATGCTGTTGGAGACTATGTCAAAAGTCTACAAAAGGCTAAATTCAAGGTGCATCACATTCACTACTCTCATTCCATCCACAAAGTAAATCACCAAATTAAAGAAAGAAATCAGATTGATCAGGCATAGGGGAATCCATGATAGCTCTTCCTGATCACCTTGTTTTCCTCTAGATACTTCACAACAGATTCCTTGAGGTCCTGCTCCATGATCTGTCTAGGTATTGAGGTCAGGCTGATTGGTCTGTGATTCCTCAGATCCTCCTTTTTCCCTTTATTGAAGATGGGCACTATATTTACCCTTTTCCAATCATGCAGGACTTTACCTGATTTCCATGAGTTCTCAAAGAAAATAGCTAATGGCTCTGAAATTACCTCAACCAATTCCTTTCTTCCTTCTAGGGTGCATCCTATCCAGCCCTACTGACTCAAAAGTTTCTAGGTTTTCTAAAGAATCCTTAACCTGTTCTTGTATTACACCAGTTTGTTTGTC
>NW_005842127.1:23435-25002 GCF_000455745.1 Alligator sinensis | reverse complement strand
CCCTGTCTTTGCTGCCAACTTAACTTGTCATCTGGTACTTGACCCTATTTTGAAGAATGAAGTAAAAAAAAGGATTAAATACTTCAGTGTTCTTTGCATCATCCATAACCAGATTGCCCTCTGCATTCTGTAAGGGACATATGGTTTGTTTGGTCATCCTCTTCCTCTTGACATACTTGGAGAATCCCTTTTTTTCTTTGGTTTCTTTTTTCCTTTTTTTGGCCTTTTATGTCCCTTGCCAGCTGCATCTCAAATTGTGTCTTGGTCTCCCTAAATTTTTCCCTGCATGCTCATGCAATATACTCTTATACTCTTCCTAGTACTATGACCAAGTTTCCACTTTTTGTAGGAGGGTTGTTTTTGTTTTTGTTTTTTGGAGTTTTAGCTTATTGAAGATACATTTGTCTAGCCAGAGATTTTTGTCTTCCCATTCTTCTGTTCCATCAGACTTGCTTTGCAGGGAATCCTGTCCACCCTTTCCATAAGTTTGCTAAAGTCTGTTTTCAGAAATATTAATAGAATGATTCAGTAGCACTAGTGGTATAGAAACAAAAGCAGAATGGAGTGAAGTGGTAATCTGAACAACAGAAGAGACTAGAGCAAGGGCAGGCAAAGTCCAGCCTGCGGGCCATATCCAGTCGGCAGTGGGTTCCATTTCCCATCCACCCCTGTGCATGGCTGGATCTGGTCTCCATGGAGACACCAGCCAAAGCTGTGCATGAAAACACAAGGATGGGGTTGCCATGGAGACCAACCCTAGCCATGCTGGCGGGGATCACAGTGTTGCCCTGTGGGGTCAGACCAACTCTCAGGATCTCAATACTGCGCTGTTAGACAGGAGGGTGTGACACAATTGCACATATACAAACACACAAATCAACTGGATGCATACACACACACACACTACCAGCTGTGGCACATATACATCCAAACCAGCCTAGGCACATGCATACCTATCACCAATTCAAGCACATACTCTATACACCCCGAATATTAGACCCAGATCACTAATTCATATATGATGCACTCAATGACATATACACACATGCACACACACACACCAGTTCTCACACATACAACCCACCTACACATACACACAGGTAAGTTCCTAACTTGGATAGTGCAGTGTGTATGTGTGTGCTTGGGGTACCTGGGATACTTGGGGGAAGGTTCAGGTGAGAGAGAGAGACAGTTAAAGTGTAGGGACTGAAAGCTGCCAGAACCAAGATTGGAACTGGTGGACTACAGAGAAGCTGACTAAGAAGCTGAGGCTTGAGTTTACTTAAGGTAAACTGGGGCTGGAAACTTAGGCAGACAGCTGAGATTTGGGGGGGGGGCAGATAAGTGGTGGCAAGGAGGAGACAGCCAGGAAAGAAACTGAGGCAGAAACCTGGTTGCTCAGGGGAAAAGGAAAAGGCAGTGGGGATAAGACATTGGAAAAGAAATAGGCGGTTTGGAGGCAGAGAGGAGCTCAGGACAGGTGTTGGAGGTGGCAGTGAGCCAGAAGCAGGAGAGGGAGAAATGAGACAGAAGTTAGAGGGGCGAGGAGCAGAGATTGGAGCAGGGC
>NW_005842127.1:0-23262 GCF_000455745.1 Alligator sinensis | reverse complement strand
ATGTGGCAAGAAAATCCCATTGTGCCGAGGCACCAAAAATCACTGGGTTGTGACAGCCGGCAGGGCCTCTAGGTGGATAGGTGGTGTGGCATGGTGCTGGTCCAGATGAAGAGGGTATCCCACTGGGTCTGTCTTCACTGCCCCTTTTTATAGGGGCAGACCTTGTGTGACCTAGTGACAGGAGGCATGCCCAGGCAAGGGTCAGCCCCTGGCGTACTGAGCATGTGTGCTCCATGCAGGGATGTGCAGTTTCGGGTGTCCGTAACGGTGGGGTACAATGGTAGAGTTGCTGGTTCTGCACGGTCTTTTGTCTTTCAAATGGTGGGTTCTTGTCTCTGTTCCTGGGTGAGGTCCGTGGTTCCTGGATGAACCAATGCGAGGTGATGGCCTGGTCATTACAGGCCATTCAGTAGAGGCCTGCTACCATTGTATTTCAATCATTTCCAATCACTCTCATTCATCCAGGAATCAATTTACATGGGAGGGGTATGTGACTCATACAGTTACAACACAGGGGATGCCCAGGCAGAGGACACAAGATGGAGGGTTGACATACAAAATGGAAACTTGACATGACTTATGCTAACTTACATATACAGGCCTAAAACAGTAATCACACTACATAAAAGTAGTACAAACATAATAATTATCACTTATAAAACAGTGGATGTCTATATCAAAATAGCAGGGAACTTATTTGCAAAGAGGGGAGAGAAAAATAAAACTTACTACCTAAAATAAAATGTTAAAGCTTATCCTACATCTTAGCTTACTTATATTTATCTATAGGGAATAGAGAGGGAGAGAAAAAGTCAGAAATGGTTGGGGAAGGGGAGGGAATGCATTTTAAAATAAAAAGAAAAACTGGAGGTTTTGCTATAACAGTAGGGCAGAGCAGGGAGCTGCTCCAGAGCCTTTGGGATCTTGTGTCAGGGGCAGCTTGGTCCTGAGCCAGGGTAGAGCCACAATCTGTAGCCTGCACACTCCAGGCAGGGGTGTGCAGGCAGGGAATTATGGCTCTGCCTCTGCTCCAGATGAGGCTGTCACCACTGCAAGGAGCCGGCAGAGCTGCCATGTGCAGCCTGCATGTTCCAGGCAGGGATGAGCAGGCAGCGGATCGCAGCTCTGCCCCAGCTCCTTGTAGTGGTGACAGCCTGGTCTGGAGCAGGGTCAGAGCCACAATGCCCTGCCTGTGCACCCCTTCCCAGAGCGTGCAGGCTACAGATCATGATTCTACCCTGGCTCCAGAGCAAGCTTCCCCCGCAGTGAGAGTTAGCAGCTCTAGAGCAGCCACCTGCTCTGCTCTTCCTCATGCCCTTCCAGCCCAGCTGCGCTGGTCTCCATGGCAATCCCAGCCTTCAGCATTCACAGCGCAGCTCCCATGGAGATTGGCCTCAGCCATGCGGGCAGGGGCTGCTGGGAAATAGAGTCCAGCTCCTGACTGGATCGGACAATTTGCCCACCCCTGGACTAGAGCATAGCCATTCATGGGGCAGGGGAGGGAGGGAGAGAGAGAGAGGAAGCTTAAGTTTCATACACAAGGTAAAGGGAAGACTAAGAGGCCCCAAATTTTTGGTTATATTTCTGAGCAAGAGACCAATTCTTTTTTTTTTTTTTTTTTATCTGGGATTGTGGATGAACTCTGGTGAGCAATGTAAGTTCCCTATGTGAGAGAAAGTGGGCCTACAGTTGTCAGGGTGAGACCTAAGTGAAGCAGAAACACCCAATCTCACAGTGGAAATGGCCAGACATTTTTGGATTAACTATAACAAAAAAAGTTAGTATTTATTTTAAAAGTTTGCTTAAGCATGGAGGAAAAAATAGAGAAGCACCAAAAGGTGAGTCTGAAAGTCTAAGATGATACGGTTACCAACATAAATAGTTTATAAAGGACATGAAGTTGGAAGGAAAGGTGAAGAGTTTAATAATGAGCATATTAAACTTGAGTTGGTGTCAGGGTATGTTGAGCAGAATCTCAGATTTATTTCTCAGTACTAGAATAGACAAATAAGTGTTTTGTGACAGATAGAATAAAGTCCAAAGAAAGGAAATTATAGATAAGTAAGACTGGAAATGACCTAAAAGTCATCTAGTCCAGCGTCCTGCTCAAGGCAGGGTTATTCCAGTCTAAACTGTGATAGACAAAGCTGCATCTACCCTGCTCTTAAACTTCCAAAGATGGAAATTCCACACACCTTCAGGGAATTTGCTCCATTGCTTAACCACAGTCATAGTGGTAAAGCTGTTCCTAAATTAACCCTTGCTGCAATTTAAGACAGTTATCCTGATCCCTGTAATCACTGAGAATAGCCTATTACCATCTTATTAATAACCACCCTTCAACCATTTGAAAACTGTTATTTAAATTTTCCCCCTTCGTCATGTCCCCTTATGACTCCAGGAGAAGGGAAAGAATTTTTGCTTGTTTGGAAGGAACAACATCATTTGGAGTGGCTAGGAGATAAAGTCAATGAATGACCTCACCCCAAGCCAGGTATCTGTATTAGTATAGCATATGTGTACATCCTTTCAATCAGAAAAGAAGAGGTTTTACAAGTTGAGTTGAAGACCATCTGTACCCAGGACATGAAATTGTGGGAGTACCCATCACTTCATCCAGCATATTATTCTGGCATTAGTGGCCTAACCACATAATCTAACAACACTCCATTAAGCCTAGTTGATGCCTAAATGTCAGTTGGACTTGCATATATGCAGGATTTAGTTAGGAAAGAGGTCCATGATAATTGGTGGAATGAGTGTCATAATTGAAGTTTTGGGTACCGGTGGACTCACTAGCCCAGTTTATATAAGCTTTCTCAGCCTGATACGGAAACCAGAATTAAACGGTATAACACAAATACATAGCAAAACAAGAGGCCAAGTAGTTTCTTGTCTATCAAGGCTCCTCATAAATCTGTTTCTTAAAATAAAAAACCCACACACAAAAAACCCCATAGGTTTCTAAGCTGCCAGATCCTCAACTCGCATGTGTTTCATTTAAGGAACTTTTGGAGCAACCTATTTTTCAGCTCAGTAGTAGAAATGAAGAGAAAGAAGGCATATAATGATAGTAGGGAGGGAATAGTTGAGGTTGGTCAAAGGAACTGGCTGGTGCCACGTTTAGTTTCCAAATCTGCTTAGGAGAGGAAATAATGAGGATAGGTGTTATGCCCCTGCAGCTTCTGTGGACCCATACTTCTTAGAATTAAGCTATTAGGTCATGTTCAGTCCCACTGAACTTGCAGTAGGACATATTGTACTACAGAATTTGGCTTGAGGCAGTGTGTCAGAGACAAGTAAGCAAATAATAATAAAATAAAAAAAACCCTGAAAAAGCTTTCCAAGCCTGAAGCTTTGCTGAGAGAGGAGTAGAGCTTTTTTTTTTTTAAACTGGTGAGAACTGTCAGGCAAAATGTAACTGCAAATGCACCTTCATTGATTTTTAGGTCAATGTGCAAAATTTTTTTTAAAAAAGAGAGGGGGAAAAAAGCTTGAGACCTCATGATCACTGAGTAAATTGGAGAAATTGAGGCTAGGAGCAAGTGGATAAAATTGCCAGGGTGACAAGAAAGTGCTTTGTTCACAAGGGAAAACTGGAACTAAGTAAATGAAAGGAAAGGTAGTGCAGTAGTATGGCCAGGGGTGACCTGCAGAGTAATAGCTCTGAGTAAGCCAGCCAGAACTGACTTCTTATCTTAAAGATCTGCATGCGCAGTGCCAGCTGTGGAATATCCTATGACCTCATAAAATGTTTGCTTCTTTGCCAGAATCAATATCCCCATATTTAGCAGAGCCATGCAACATGTTTAAGTTTAAACCCATAGACTACGTATGTGGTGGTTTTTTTACTTTTTTTAATGCAATATAAAAATCAGAAAAAATTCTATATACTAGTTGTACAAATAAAACCAACTACATCACAAACAATAAATAATACAAGAAAAAAGGAGTGGGGAAGAGGTGGGGATAGAAGAAAAAAAGAGAAATGTGTAATAAACTATCAAAATATTCCAATAATTTCTTCCAAATTGTTCCTGAAATTTGAAAAAGCTAAACCTCACTCTCTCCATAGATGCCAGCTGTCTCATCTCATTGTACAAAATTTCAACCTTTGGAGATGTCCTACTTTTCAAAAGCAGCAATAGAATCCTGCACTCTCTAATAAGGACCTCAGGAAGTCATCTAGTCCAACCCCCTGCTCAAAGCAGAACCACCCCTAACTAGATCATCCCAGCCAAGGCTTTGTTTATCAGGGTCTTAAAAACATCCAAGGATGGAGACTCCACAACCACTCTGGGTAACCTTTTCCAGTGCTTTATTACCCTCTTTGTGAGAGCGTTTTTCCTAATATCTAACCTAAACTTCCCTTGTTGCAACTTAAGACCATTGCCTGCAAAGCATCACATTACATCTCTAACATATACTACTGGCAGTATATATATTTTTTAAATTTAGTGGGAGCCACGTATGGGCAAAAAATGATCTTTTGGTTTATAAGATGAAGTCTAAGATGAATTTATCAATGTTTGAATATTGTGAATTTCTGATTTCCATTAGGATTCTGTCATCTAGATACCTAGGTCTCCATTTGATTCCAGTCTTAGCAATAGTCTGTATCAGACCTGATATGTGACATTTCATATTCATGGAGTGATGGCATAGGATAGGAAAGGGAAGCTTGTGTGGCAAAAGTTAAGCATGTGCTAAAATGCTTTCCTATGTCAGGACAAAGCTGACCAAAATATGTTTTATTGAATGTAAAAGAACAGCTAATGAGCCAAATACATCCCCTCATGTGCCTCTATGAGTATCAGGGGAGTTACATGAGAGCTGAATTTGGCTCCTAGTAAAATTAGAAGTCATCAGCATTGGCAATCCCTTGCAGTCAAGAATGATTGTCTTCCATGATTGTCTTTTCTGTGGGTCTAAAGATGGATGATGAGGCCTATCTGGAATCAACAGACTATTGCAGTTTGGTCATGTGTTTCTGTGTAAGGTGGGTGGCTCCTGGCTTTTTGGTTTGGTCTGTGACACACTGTTTATACCGCTCCCATTTTTTCATCTTCTGTTGTCGTCATAAGGTTTCAAAGTACTGAGAGCCTTGCAGCAACTCTTCCTCCATTTGAGGTAGTCCTGGGCAATAGTCTCCCACAAGTTGATACTGATGTTGGATTTCTTTAAGTTGGCCTTTAGGACATCCTTTAAGTGATTTCTCTGCCCACCTCTTGAGCATGCACCTTGACTGAGCTGGGAGAATAAAACTTGCTTAGGGAGTCTGGAGTCAGATATTCAAATACTGTGGCTGGCTCAGTAAAGTTGATGTTGGATGATCATCACTTTGATGCTCATTGTGTTTGCTTGCAAGAGGGCACTAATGTTGGTGCATCTGCATAACCACTGGATTTGAAGAATCTTCCTCAGATAGCTTTCATGGTACTTCTCCAGATACTTCAGTTATTTTCTGTAAGCGTCCATGTCTCTGTTCCATACAGTAAGGTGGGGATCATGACTGCTTGATAAACCATGAGCTTAGTTTGGGATCTGATGTTCCAATCTTCAAGCACCCATTTCCTCAGGTGTCTGAAGACTGCACCTGTACATTTGAGGTAATGTTGGATTTCTTTGTCAATGTCAATCTTCTGCAAGAGATGGTTTCCAAAAACATAGAAGTATTTTCCCCAGCAACATTAATTTAAAACATGAAATGCCCCAAAGGCCAAATGCAAGAGGTGTACTTCCAATACAATTAGCTTGAAAAGTATAGGACAATTTATGTAGAAGAAGTAGTGATGACAGTCCAGCAAGATGTGTATAAGATGCACCATTCAAGTGTTGTCTGGAGGCTAGTGGAATTCCAGAGTGATCTAAAATAGCTCCATATAGCATATGAATTGATAATCAGAGACAAAAATGAATTCTCTTATCAACTGGTATTCCAGTTAGACTGCAACATGGTAATCAAAAGAACCATGTTAGGACATAGTACAAGGAAATTTTAAATAGTTTGACTCTGGAAATAATGTATGTAACACATCTAGCACCAATAGGCTGCATCCAGATGCGTTGAAGTTTGGTTCCCCGGGAACAAGTAGCAGTGACGCACTTTGCACTACAGCTGCTTGTCCCTGGGGAATGCCTATGCCATATGTACTTTGGCACGCAAATTACCCTGAGGGTGGTAGAGGACATTGGGGCCAGAACTGGGCTGACCCCCCACATCCTTACCTGGGCGCCTCCCAGGGCTGCAGCAACGGTTTTCCTGATAGGCAGAGCCTGCCTTGCAGCCGCAGCATGGCTCTGGGTGGACTGACTGCTTTTCAGGGATCAAAAAAAAAAACTGTTGGGAAAAAAAACTGGAGCAGCACATGCACCACTGCAGTGTGGATAACACTTGACTCTGCAATATGTGGCATTGCAGACATGTTTGCGGTACCACAGACTGCATGGTCAGGCTCGTCTGGACGTGCCCAGTGATTAAGTGTCTTTTATTGCAAATTTGTTATCTGAGGGTGCTTGCAGACATTAAAAAGAAAAAACACAGGCACTTTAAATTAAACTCATTGCATTCCCATGCCGAGCCCCATGCATTTCTAAAAGGGGCAGTGCATTACTTCAACTGGTTTGCCCGATATCTCTAAATATTGGCACTTTAGCAGGACTTTTTGGTGCTTTTAACTAATAGCTGATTGAACCAGCTTTAGCTAAAAGTGCCAAAAAGCCCCCCTGAAGCACCCAATCTTTAAAGATGCTGCCAAGCTGGGTTCAAGTAATGCGCTGATTTTTCTAGTAAAGCACTTTTTTTTTTGTTTTGTTTTTAACATCTACATGTAGCCTGAGAGAATATATATTACATATACAACATACTACATATATACTACAGCCTGAGAGACTATATACAACAGGGATCTGGGGTCCAGGCTTAGGAAACTGGGGGCACAGGTGTCCTTCTCGTCCATCCTTCTGGTCAGCAATCGCTATCAGCAATAGGATGCCTGCATGAGGGAAGTCAACCTGCGGCTCTGGAGTTGGTGCCATCATGCAGGTTTTGACTTCTACAACCAAAGTCCACACTTCCATGAGAGAGGCATCCTGGGATGAGATGAAGACCATCTATCTTCCAAAGGGAGGATTCTGTTCTCTTACATGTTGGCTGATCTTCTCCAAAGGGCTTTAAAGTAGGTTCATCAGGGAATGGGGAAGCAGAGGATAAGGAGAACCTAGGATCAGCAAGCCACAAGCAATGCACTGGATCAGTTCAAGTAAGCACTAAGGTAAGTACTGAGGGGCTCAATAGACATCAGGACAGGGAGGTACCAAGGTCACCCATTGTGGGGGTTAGATGTCTCTACACTAATGCTAGGAGCACAGGGAACAAGCAGGAGGCACCTGTACTCCTGCTTGCAAGCAACAACTTTGACCTGGTTGGACTAACTGAAACCTGGTGGAACCCTACTCATGATTGGACAAGATTGAGGGTTACAGGTTGTACAGATGGGATAAAGTGGGGGGAAAAGGGGGTGGGGGTGCTGCGCTTTATGTTAAGGAAGAATATACTTCCTCTCTAATCAAGATGGGATCAGAGGAGGGCCAACCCGAGGTACTGTGGGTCAGGATACAAGGGGGTCAGGGGCAAGGGACATGGTAGTGGGGGTCTACTATAGACTGCCACACCAGGAGGAAGAGCTAGACTTGGAATTCTCCAGACAGCTCTCAGAGACTATACGGTTGAGAGATATGGTTGTCTTGGGTGACCTAAACTACCCTGACATATGCTGGGAGGAGCAGTCAGCCAAATCTAACTACTCACGTAGGTTCTTAACCTGTATATAGGACCTCCACCTAATGCAGAAAGGTATATGATCCCACTAGGGGAAATGCGTTGCTGTACTTGCTGTTAGATACAGGGGATGACCTGGTGGGGAATCTGCAGGTACAAGGTAACCTAGGGGATAGTGACCATTGATTGATTGAATTCAATATCTGGTGAAGGGTGGGTAAACTAACAGCAGGGCTGAAGTGCTAGACTTCAGAAAGGCTAACTTCAGTGTTCTCAGGAGATTAGTTAGTGAAGCGATAAAGCTCAAGAGCTTTGGTGAAATGGGGGTCCAGGAAGAGTGGTTGTTCCTCAAGGGAGAGATCCTATGAATGCAGAAGAAGACAATACCATTGAGCATAAAGAGGGCAAAGGGGCCAAGAAGCCTCTTGCCTGAACAGGGAAGACCAGGAAAGCCTAAGGGCAAAGAAAGAGGTATACAGGCTGTGGAAACAGAGGGTAGCTATCAAGGAAGAGTATACTGCCCTTGCTCGCTCTTGCCGGGAATCAGTTAGGAAGGCCAAAGCAGGATTAGAATTTAGGCTGGTGACAAAAATGAAGGACAACAAAAAGTCCTTCTTCAGGTATACAGGGAGCAAAAGGAAGGCACAGGGTAGCATAGGACCCCTACAGGACAAACTAGGACAATTGGTGACAGAGAGGGAGGACAAAGCTGAAATCTTCAATGAGTTCTTTGCATCTGTATTACTAGACACAGACCAAGACAAATTCCCAATTGGATCATAGATAGACACAGGAGGGACATCAGCCCACCAAGTATTAGCACAGCCTTAGTGAAGGGGTACTTGGAAGGGCTGGATGTGTTCAAATCAGTGGGCCCACATGAACTTCATTCAAGGGTGCTCAAGGAATTGACCAGTGTCATAGCAGAGCCGCTGGCATGGCTGTTCAAGCAGTCATGGTGCTCTGGTCAGGTCCCAGAGGACTGGAAAAGGGCCAATGCAGTCCCTATTTTCAAGAAGGGGAGGAGGGAGGAACTGGGGAACTGGGAAACTATAGGCCAGTTAGTCTCACCTCTATTGTTGGGAAAACTCTGGAAAAAAATCATTAAGGATCACACTTGTTGGAGCCCAGCAGGGGAAATAATGCTGAAAGGAAATAAGCATGGATTCATTGCAGGTAGATCCTGCCTCGCTAACCTTGTTTCTTTTTATGACCAGGTCACAAAATGCTTAGACTCAGGAGTTGAGGCACATGTCATCTACCTAGACTTTAAGAAAGCCTTCGATATGGTATCTTATTCTGTTCTCATAAATAAACTGACAGGCTTTGATGTAGATGATTACACAGTCAGGTGGGCAAATTGACTTAGGTATCGCAACCAGAAAGTGGTGGTGGACAGGTTGATATGGACCTGGAAAGATGTGGGCAGTGGAGTCCTGTAAGGCTCAGTCCTTGGACTAATGCTATTCAATGTCTTCATCAGTGACTTGGAAAATGTCATAGAGAGCACCCTGTCCAAGTTCACAGATAATAGCAAATTACAAGGCACAGTTAACATACCAGGGGGTAGGGAATGGATCCAGGCAGATCTAGACTGGTTGGAAAAATGGGCAGAATGAAACAGGATGCAGTTCAACAAAGAGAAGTGCAAAGTGATGCACCTGGGCAAAAAGAACCACCAACACACTTGCAGGCTGGGGGATGACCTTCGCAGCAGCACAACAGTGGAAAGGGATCTTGGAGTCAACTATGACTCCAAGATGAACATGAGTCATCAATGTGACAAAGTGATCAATAAGGCTATCTGCACTTTATCATAGTTTCATAGTTACAGGGTCGGAAGGGACCTAATAGATCTTCTAGCCCGACCCCCTGCCAGGGCGGGAGAACAACCCAAAAAAAACAAAAAAAAAAACACCCTAAAAACAAAAATGTGACTCAAATGAGTCCAGCCAGGCAAGTATCCAGCCTCTTCTTAAAGATCCCCAGGGTAGGGGCCAGCACCACCTCCCTTGGAAGTTGGTTCCAGCTCCTAGCCGCCCTAACTGTGAAGTAGTTTTTTCGGATGTCCAATCTGTACCTCCTCTCCATCAACTTGTGCCCATTACTCCTTGTTATGCCAGCGGGGGCTAGGGGAAACAGCGTCTCCCCCAAACCCTTCTGGTTCCCCCTAGTGAGTTTATAGACGGTCACCAGGTCCCCCCTCAGCCTTCTCTTGTGGAGGCTGAATAGGTTCAAGTCCCGCAGTCTCTCACTGTAGGGTCTGCCCTGTTGTCCCCGGATCATGCGGGTGGCCCTCCTCTGGACCCTCTCCATGTTGTCCACATCCCTCCTGAAATGGGGCGCACAGAACTGGACACAATACTCCAGCTGCGGCCTGACCAGCGTCGCATAGAGGGGGAGGATCACCTCCCTGGCTCTACTCGAGATGCACCTGTGGATGCACGACAAGGTCCGGTTAGCCCTGCCAACCATGACCTCGCATTGTCGGCCCATGTTCATCTTGGAGTCAATAATGACACCAAGATCCCTTTCCGCCTCCGTGCTCTCAAGTAGGGAGCTCCCCATCGTATAAGTGTGCTGCTGGTTCCTACTACCCAAGTGCAGCACCCTGCACTTGTCCGTATTGAAACACATCCTGTTCCTGTTTGCCCACCCCTGTAACCTATCCAGATCCTTCTGCAATCTCTCTCTCCCTGCTAGCGTGCTCACCTCCCCCCAAATTTTGGTGTCATCAGCGAATTTAAACAGGTTGCTTTCCACCCCAACATCAAGATCGCTGATGAAGAAATTGAACAGCGCAGGCCCCAGGACCGAGCCCTGGGGGACTCCACTACCCACCTCCCCCCAAGTCGAGTATGATCCATCCACCACCACCCTCTGAGTGCGACCCTTCAGCCAATCTGCAATCCATCTGACTGTGTAGGCATCTATGCCACAGTCGCCTAGTTTATTAATTAGGATGGGGTGAGAGACGGTGTCAAAGGCCTTGCTGAAGTCCAGAAAGACTACATCCACCGCGACACCTGCGTCCATGGCCTTTGTGACCTGATCATAAAAGGCAATCAGGTTGGTCTGACATGATCTCCCCCTAATAAATCCATGCTGATTGCCCCTGAGCATCATTTCTGATGCCGGCCCATCACAAATGTGCTCCTTGATGATCTTCTCAAAGAGCTTCCCCAGGATTGAGGTAAGACTGACGGGCCTATAATTGCCCGGGTCCTCCCTTTTCCCTTTTTTGAAGATGGGGACCACATTAGCTACCTTCCAATCATCTGGCACCTGGCCCAAGCACCACGATCACTCGTAGAGCCATGCCAGGGGCCCTGCAAACTAAAAGTCTTAAAAGCCTTGAGGAGAACTGCAGACAGGTGGGTCCAGAAGGAAGACTGAAATGATAATTAAAATAGAATACTGTTCTAATGGGCTACTGGAGTAATTTCACTGAATCAAAGAGGAACACACTTCCACTAAAGGATCCTAACACAGAATACTGATTGGAAAATCCAGCTGGAGCTAGTTCCAGAAGCTTGGAGTAAGAATGTATAGCACCACTAAAAAGTTAGAAACAGTGAGCAAGCCTTTGCTTGCTGAATATTTCATTAAACAGCCTGCTGGCACATGGTAGCCAGCATAGGCTTTTAGACTGTAACTTCCTTCAGGCAAGGACTCTGTTCTGTGTTTGGACATCAGTACCTACTAGGCTTTGGCTGCTAGCATTGTACAAGTTGCTTTTGCCTTTGAAAACTTGTGTTCAAACTTGTGTTGCCAGAGAAATTATACTTTCACATCTCTTAATACTGGTAAGTAGGTATATATCCATAATACAGAGCCAGGCCACAGCCTGGTGGCTTACTGAAAAAAGGAATATCACAAGTTAGGAGAAGACATACTATCAGAACTGGCCAGGGGTGCTTACTCACCATGTTCCACCTCTAGTCTCAATTTACCCTGTGCTGCACATCTTCTAGCACCAACTCCATACTGAAAAAACAGACAGTTGTACAGGTACCTGTGGAAAAGGCATGGGGAGAGCCATACTAGGGATACAGCAGCACCTGTAATTGGACAGTTTGCTTATGGGTTAGTTAGATAACTAAGGAGCTGATTCCCCCACACACCACTTAACAGAATGATGTTACAAGAGTTGTTCTTCACGAGAAAAACATACATTGTAATACCATTTATCATGTAGATTCTTTAAGCAAAAAATTCATAACACTATCTTGTTACCATTCTAAAAAAAAATCAAAAAGAAGGAAATTAACAGAGCAAAATACATTAAAGCAGCAGTAGGACTCACTCAAAATCAAAGAAAGGACATTGTGAATTAGGCCTTTGCTCTGCCTTTTGGTGCCACCCTGGCATTGTAGCCCCTATAGTATTGTGAGTGAAACAAGCACACAGCACAGACAACATCATGTGTTGAAAGCCCTGACAATCAAAGCCTTGTAATTACAGCCTATAGCCCCTAATGTTAACTGCCCAGTCATGGGACGAGTCCCACCACGTCTCTGTTAACCCTACGACATCTGGATTTGAACTAGCTATTCTGCATTAGCAGATGCTTGATGAACAGGTCCAGGGAGGTGATGCTTCCCCTCTGTGGCACTGGTCAGGCCACAGTTGGAGTACTGTATCCAGTTTTGGGTGCCACACTACAAGGGGGATGTGGAGAATCATGAGAGGGTTTAGAGGAGGGTCACTGGTATGGTCAGAGGCCTGCAGGCAAGGCCCTACAGGGAGAGACTGCAGGACCTAGATCTCTTCAGCCTTCACAAGAGAAGGCTGAGAGGTGATCTTGTGGCTTCCTATACATTCATCAGGGGAGGGCAGCAGGGAATAGGACATTCCCTAGTTACTCTAGGCACCCCCTAGAGTAACTAAGAACAACGGCCACAAAGTGAGGGACAACACATTTAGGTTAGACATTAGAAAGAACTTCTTCACAGTAAGGGTTGCCAGAGTCTGGAATGGGCTTCCAAGGGAAGTGATGCTCTCTCCTACCCTGGGGATCTTCAAGAGGAGACTGAACAAGCATCTAGTTGGGGTCTTCTGACCCCAGCGCTCTTTCCTGCCCTGCCCAGGTTGGACTCAATGGCCTACTGAGGTACCTTCCAACTATAACATCTATGAATCAATAGAGGTTATCACATATCAGTTGCTGTATTATCACAGAACATGTGTTTCTAGGTGCTTTTTCTGCATGGATGAGACTTTGTTTTCAATTAGAATTCAGTCCATGCCAACCCAGCTACATTTTCCTCAAAAGGCTTTGGTTTTATTGCAGTGTATGACTGACTGTTCCATATAGAGTACGCTTGCTGCTAGTTCTCTGAATGTTTTTACCTTGCTTCTTACACTCCTTTAAAGGAGATAGATCTGACTTTAAAGTATATCACATCTTGCACCATCTTTTGCTTTCTGGCTCATTATTTCCCAATCATTGCCCTCTTTCTTTAAAACTGAACTTTAAAACTTAAAACTAAACTACATGCTCCTTCAGAGCCTTGGTGAAAGTCTTCTTACCACTACTTCTTCCAGCGTATTGAATATGTTGCCAGCTCCTCTGTTGTCTTATATATGCTTCTTGGGTGCCAGTGGTGCTTTGAGCAACAGCATCAGCTATGAAATAAGCTTCTTTACTTTCATGTGTTCAGTAGCTGAAGAGTTCCATTTCCTACTCCTAGTGAGTATGTGCTGCTGCTGCCATGATTATCCTATGCTACTGTAAAGTAGTTCTATAATAAAGCTTATTTCATTGGTGTATTTTATATGATTCTATGTCATGTTAAATAAACAAATACATGTTGAAATACAAAAATAAGTGAACCTACAACACCCACCCCCAATATTCAAGGAACAACTAAAATATGCTAACTGTTCATGGGATTTAATAATCCTAAACTGTCCTCCTACAGCTACAGAAAAAAATCAAGCAGCAATTTAGTTGAGAATATTATTGAAATCTTAATTACTTCTTTCCCTCCCTCCCCTCTTCCCCTGTGTTTGTTCATTTGTCAGGTTATTTGCTTAGAAACAGAAGATAAACAGATTTTTTTAAAGTTGAAGATCAAGTGTATGCAGTTTTCCAATTTTATTTCAAATTAGTATTTTGCAATGTATTTATAAATTGACACAAATTAAACCTATAGCAATAGTTCTCAGACCACAGTCATAATTCCCATGATATGTAGTCAAATATACAAATAAGCATCTGGATTACTTAGATTTTGAAACTTCAAATATATGCTGGCATCTGGCAATAATGGATTGATCATTGTCCTGCTAATTGGGAAGTTCATAACCTTTACATCACAGCTGTAGGCTTGTGAAAGAGGATGGCTCAACAAGGTGACATTTTGGATATGAAGGTGGGAGGAGGCAAGTGACCTCTGTGTGCTAACAGTTTTTAACCCAGCAACAAATAACATTGGAACCAGCTGTGTGCACAGCTGTCTGCTTGCTCTCCTGGGTGGAATAAGGATGCAGTAAAGCATTTGATGGTGGATGAGCAGAGTTGTGAAACTTGGATAAAATAAGACAACAATGGAAGAGGAAACACATTATGCAGAGCACTCATTGTCTCATGCAACAGATTAGCAAATGGCATATTAATGAGAATAGCCAGTCTTTTTCCTTACGTAAGGCATATTAAACCTGGCACGCAATTCTCATTTATAGAAACTTCAATTTGATTGCTATTGCTCACGAGGAAAAAGCAATTTTATGTACCCATATTTATGTGTACTAGAAGCATTAATACAGAAGACTTAGATTTTCCTTATCCCCTTTCACTTTGGTCATAGAGTAGATCTGAATTTCAATGCAAGTTAAATTTGACAGTTATTTGAAAAAAAAATCTTATCTATCTTGTTGACAACGGTTGGATTGGATTGCAGTGAATGCTGTACTCGGAGGACTTGGATACAAAAGAACCATGCACATGGGGAAAGCTGCAGAATATAGCTGCACTGTCCCAGGGACATCATATGTAGGCTATTTTAACTTAGGCTGTGTGCACACATTCAAATAATCTGGGAGAATTCTCTGGGGTTTGTTCTCCTGGTAGAAGAACTTGAATGCTGAGGCCATGAAGAATGGAGAGCCTGCAGTGCTGATGCTGTGTGGGCAAAGAAGGGCATCCTGTGCATACTTCTCAGCATGCTCTGTAAGCTCCCTTAGTTTGACTGGGAACAGATGGCAGCAGTGCACAGGGCAGCCCTGGTTGGCTGATATATACTGCCCATGGTCAGTATGTGTTTTCCTTCAGCATAATGTGTGGATTGATTAGGGGGTTGTGTTCTGCTCCCTGCTGGGCAGCAGATTCCAAAGAGCAACACACTGTTTCCTATTTGGGGGTTGGGAGGAGGGGGATTATGTTCTTTTCTGAGAGAAACCATGGCTTGTACAGACATTTGCTCTCCCAACAGAAAAATCTCCTGAGAGGGATTTAACTCTGGTTGTTCCCAGGTTATTTTTCTTCTGGAACAGCCATTTTTAATCTGGGAGAAAAAGGCTGAATGTCTGTACAAAAATAGTTTCTTCGGAAACAGCAGATACTCTTCCAGGAGATACTGAATGTCTGTATGTAGCTTTGGTCAGATTATCTCCTGGTTCTGTTGCTTCTGGGGGTAGGGTGGGAAGGAAGAAGGAAAGTGCACAGGGTCTGTTGCTGGCAGGATATATACTCTTGGTACATCAGTAGAGTTATGGCACTTGGTGCAGTAGGGTGGTCAGCACCAGTTCTTTGCTCATTTCTTGCCTTGCTATGGCCATCTGTATTGGCCTATAGTGTTTCTGCAGCACTTACTTGCCTTGTAAAGCAGTAAGTGGCAACATAAGTAGTTTCACAGGGACATAAAGGATGCCTTTGCACCCTCTTGTGTGACCATATGAACAAGATATCGATCAGGATTACAGGGTTTTGTTACTTATGTCTGCCTTGTTAACCTACTTGGTGTTTTCTGTGGAATGCAATACTAGCTTGCCTTTGCAAAAGGCTTGATGTTAATCTTACAAAATGGAAAATAGGTCTCCTAAATTGCTCACCCTGAGTTAAACTGCTAGAGCTGTATATAAAACCCAAGTTTCTGACCTTTTCTGACATTTTTGGCCTTTGCCTTTAAGAGTATTGCTGCTCAGTTTAAAAAGAAATGTGGTGTTATTCCAGTCTATTAAGTTTTCCCCCGTTTTCATTCAGGGATCCTACTTAGAGTTTACAACTTGCATCTACAAAGGAAACTTCAAGAATTAGTGCTGTTTACCTGTGTGAATGGATTTTACAGGACCTGATTCTTATAGCATGGTAGAAATTAAACTCTGCCTTGTTTAGCATTCTTTGAACCTTCTTACAATATTAACTTTTCAGGTTTCATATCTGGACCCATGTGTTTGATCTAGAGGCAAAAGTCATTGGGATGCATTGAATGTAGGGAGGTATTTATTTTAGAGCTGTTTTTTTCTAAGTCATTCTGGCCTTTGATTAACAAACAGCTTCATTTGAGAACTTCGCACTTGGTACAAATAACACCTACCTCTGTGGTATGTATCAGTAGATCTCAAAGCACTCTGGAAAGAGGTCAGTACTTTTGTGTTCATTCAACAGAAGTGTAAATGGAGCAACATATATGAAGTAATATCTCCAAAGTCACCCAGCAGGCCAATAGCAAAGCATAGTATAGAACCTGGGTCTCAGAGTTCTAGTTCATTATTATATCCATTTAAACCATCAACTAAATACATCTGTGGTGTTATTACTTTCCTGGAACAAAGAGTATTTTTAAAAACTCTATTGATATCCCCTGCCTTTTTTCTAAACCGGCTGTCAAAGTGTGAAGCTACATATATTTGCTTTGATTTTAAGTCAAATGCTGAGTGCTTCTTATTTTTTTCTAAAATATTTCCAGTACATATATTAATTCAGTATATAACAACATCAAGACTTAGTAAAATAAGCCTTGACTGAGCCACTAAATATAACTTCCTGGGGGTGGTTTGGATTCTGATAGGATTTCTAAATAAAGCCATACTTGACTTTCAGATTGTTTAAACCCAGACCCAGTATTGCATGCATCCTTCTCAAAGCAGGCTTTTTTTTTAAGTGTAGCAAATATGTATGTTCATTCAGTGGGTGAATTTATTGTTAGAGCTATAGAAAGTTAGCAGGGAATAGCTGGTTTAGAGGGAGAGCAAGGATGTACTGGGCTGATAATGCTTGTTTTTCATATGCTTTAAAAATAAGTGGATTCTGCTGAATGTCCAAGGAGGCGTTGATATAAAAGTTTACAAAATGTCCATATTTTGGAATGACACATTGCTTATGGCCTACAAACAGGGCTAATAAAGAAAAAAAGAGATGATTTCTTTACTGCCTAGGTAACCCCACAGCTCTAATTCTATTTATTTTATTTATATCTTTTGCTGCTACCAATCCTCACAGTAAGTATAATTCCATAACTCTGTATTTAGTCACTTGGATACCTTCTGTATTCCACACAGATAAGGGTCCATATCAGTGTTTTCAATGTTTATATGTTCTTTCTGGAATAAACGTATTCATTACCTTCTTTGCTTTTTTTATTAAAGCAATGTTTCAGGTAATATTTTCATTCTCCATTTCTGTTTCTAGCGAGATATAACTTTTTTGAAACAATTTACCTTTGAGAATGTCTTTTGTTTGTTCTCAGGCCACAGAAGACTATTTGGGATAAAATCTATGTTGCACAGAGTGGAGCAAGGGAACATTGAAATGAATGAGGCCTAGGGACACAGGTCTGGAGAAGTCCTTCTGCATCAAGTCCCATCCCTTGCTACTGAAGGAAAAGCTGCCATATAAGCCCTTTCAAACTGTTCAAGTTCTATCTCAAAAGTAGGTTGGAGCAAGGGGGGCAGAAACTTAGAAGTCTGTTACAGAACCTCCCTGCTGTGGTGGTTAGGAACTAACTTCAAATTTCTAAACAAACTTTATTCATGGCCAGTTTAGGTGTATCTGTTTATATGCCAGCACGGTCCTTTAGGTCCAATAACCCTTTTGCATTCTTGCTACAGTTTATTTTGTAGAGAGTAATCGACCACTCGACTAAGCTAAACATCCAAGGTTCATTCACCTGCTGCTCTATCCATGTCTAATATGCCATCGCATCTTTACAGTGCCGCTCTGCTGTCTACATTGCACAGACAGGGGAGACCCCTTCATGTAAGAATGAATGCACAATGATTGTAAGGATGAATGCACAATGATTTGACAATAATTCAAGAAAGATACAAAATCCTGTTGCAGAACACATTAACCTCCCTGGATGTTTTGTTGCTCAGAGCACGACCTCGCAGTAGCTGTTTTTAAGCAACACACATTTTTAAATGAACTTTAATGGGAAATTGAAGGCCAAAAAATCATGCACCGACTAGACTATGTTAAGTATGGTCTAAACTAAAATGACAAATTCTTGTTCCATTATCTGAATTAGCTTTTATAACTTTGCCTTCCAGCTGTGTCCCCCTCTCCCTCTCCTTTTTTTTTCTTTCCCTTTCTCTAGCCTTTGTATTCTAATCACTGCTTTCTGTTTGGAAGCTCTGCTTCCCACAGGCCATCACTGCATCTGATGAAGCAAACTGCTGCTTATGAAAGCTTATGCAGCTCTGATTTAGTTAGTCTATAAGGTGCAAATCTACCCTGACTTCTAACTGTCTGTCTAAACTAAAGCCACCATCCTCGTTTCCCCTCTTTATAATAGGATTGCCATTCCCAGTGCTTCTCTCCACATAGTCCAGTTGGAATTAACCTTTCTTGATTATGAATTTAAACAATTGGACATAGACTACAGGAAATATCTATGAAAAGATTTTTAATTTTTTTTTAATAGAGACATTTTAAATTGAAACATTCAGGCTGTGACAATGTATAAGGAGTTGGGAAATTTGGAGGAAAAAATAATTCTGATGATTTAAGTGAAAGGATTTCAATAGTGTACTTCATACTAGTAGTACATAATGTTAAGAAATATGACACATTTAGAAAACAGAGCAATATAGTGGAACATCAATAGCTAAAGCTTTGGTTAGGGTGGGGAAAAGTTCCTGGCCAATTCTGTAATGTAATGTATAGGAAGGAAAAGGTGTTTTTTTGTATCTGAGGTGGAGCAGGGCTGCCACAATGCATGAGGCAGCACCAGCTGCTTTTGTGCTGATTGTGGCAGCATGGTCAGTTGCTGCTGTGCAGCGACTGCTTTTGTGCTCCCCCCCTAACCAAAGACAGCACCCTGGGTCACCCCACGCACCCCACCCATCAGTTACATTACTGTTTTCTATGCTCTTATAATTATACAGCATAACTGTGATGCCCAAGCTTGTTCTGGATGAATGCAATAGCCAACATTGATTTCAGAGGGCATGATATTAAAAATGTATGTGCCGTGGCAAATGAAATTTTTGGCCTATTTAAGCTAAAATAAAATTCCTCCCATTGACTTCAGTAGTGCCAGCATTCTGAATCATTCTTTCTGTAGTCAGCAATAGATAGAGGGCCAGATTTCCCTTCCAATCACAGGCATATGACAGAAGTAAGAGAAGCTGTGCAAGAATCCTTCTTCACCCACCTTATCTGGCTCAGTTTCAAAAGCTCACTACAGTTGTAGTCTCTACTCTTAAGGTCTTGACCTTTTCTAGTTGACTGGCTCCCATATGGCAGTGAGAAGGAATTAGGTTGTGGTTCTCCCCCTACTAGCTTGTGTACTGGCATGATGAGCATGATTAGTTCAAACTTGAGGAACTGATTTTGGCTGTCCTACTCTAAGGGGTAGCACAGAACATACACCCATTGCATACACTAGGAACTGTGGGAAATTGTTTATATTGTCAGATATACTTATGTGCCTGCATGAGGAGGAGCTCCCTTTAAGTTCAAAGGGCTTTGTACAGGAAAAAGCATTCATGCCCAAAAAGTCAGTTAGTGAGAACCAGATTTCAGGTCGTCGCCTTTTTTTTTTTTTTTGACAAAATCTGTGTTTTAGATCCCTCCCTATCGTAGGTCCTAATGGGCAAATGTCCTCTTGAAAAGGAAGAGGTCTGAAACACGAGCTTTCTGACCTGAAATGTAGGATAGGCAAGGGAATTATTTTCCTTTAAAAGGCATTGTGTTCTTGGAAGTTTTTTTCTTTTTTCTCGTTATAAGAATTTGTGCTTTTGATATTCTTCTTAAATGCATTATTTTAATGGTGATGTCCTTTACAGATTGTCTTCCTTCATTTAAAAGTGCATGTGTGTGTGCACACATACACATCACATTGTGCTGGGAAAAAAAAGCATTTTAGAAACAGGCATCTTTGGAGCCAATTTTGATTCTCTCTTGAAATAATTTCTTTGCTGTCATAGTTATCATCTTGGAGTGCTTTTCTTTATTTTCTCTCTAATGGTCGCATCTCCTACAGAAAGCAAAAAAAGAGCCTTCAGTAAAGAGAAAATGTCAGTGAATATAAAAATGAAAGCAAAGCAAAAGAAGGGGCAATAATGCCCTATTAGCCTTTAATCAAAACTTATTTTTATTTAGTACAGATGACACTTCTGTCAGAGAGCCTTTAATACTTACTCTGCATCCACTCAATAAAATCCAGATCAGAAATTAAACCCAAAGAAAACACAGTGTATATGATGTGGTGACTATCAAGGTAATCAATGAGAGAGACTATACTTGCAACTCTGCCGAGGCTGATAAAATATATGAATGTGGAACTGTCTTGTAACACAACATGCAGTTGATGGCATAAGGGCACTTCAGCTTTTTCCTTTAAAGAGCAGTAGATGCCACATGGGAACAACTCTATTTGGGAGCAAACCTGCTCATATTGGAAAGCAAACCACAGCTTGCTGACAGCTTGCTGTTGGAGTGACATTCAACTTGAATTTGTTATATTCGGTGGCTTTTAAAGCTCAAAATCCAGGCTTCCTTTGCAATCTTTAGGTTTGCCCATGTGTCACTCATAACTCAGGATATTCTCACATAGTTCTATAAAATGTCAGAGTGTAATGTACCTATGTCACTGGCTACCTGTAAGGATACCTGTAAAAATGATCTAAAACAAGTAGAGTTATGTCTTAAACTGCTAAATTACACACAGTCCCTGCTACAGTTGCACACCCTGAATAATGTCACAATAGTTATATGTATATTTGGCAAATATGAGAGCTTCTTAATTATTTTCATAAAAATGTGTATGATTTGATTTACGTGGTTCGTTTTTACATTAATCACTGAGGCTAAAGGAATTAATACAGCAGTTCCCCCCAAAAATTCCAGTCGTAATTTAACTGGATCTCAGTGACTCCATGGCAACTATATTTGTGCCTACTCTTACCCCATGGTCAAAGCTAAATTAGGTTTATCCCTAAATTAAGCAAGTCTAGAGTTGACCGGGTTTTGCTTCAACTTACCATTTGGTACCTGCAGGTATGGGAATAGTTAGCACAGAGAAATTGAGGCACGGTAAGTCTCTGTCTTTTAAGTGTGCACCCACAGGTTAATGAAGGATTGGTTCTAGAGGAATCATGGAGGACATGGCCAACTTGTAACTGTGATCAGGGCATGGGTCTTTATTGTGGGGCTTTCCTGCTTATGGGGAGCAGGATATGGATTCTCTGGGTTGCCTCTCTGTAAGCAAGGATTGTGGGCAGGTGCTTGGGAGCTTGAGGGAGCCTTCAGGCCCCTAAAGCACTGTTCAGGCAGCTCCTAATGTCCTGCCACAAAGATAATAAATATCTGTCACAATAAAACAGCAGAGTCTATTACTACCTTTTGTCATGCCACTGATTTCCCTTGAGGTGGCACAACAAAGGGTACCAATGTGTATTAGCTCACCATTTGTGCCATCATAAAAAAATGTTATGCTGGCACAAATGAAGCATCGGGTAACATTTTTCCATTCTAACAAACAGGACCAACCAAAATTCTCCATCCTCTCTGGAGATTAGGAGAAGAGACAGATTGCTCTCTGGTTTTAACCCAGGACAACAGCCTGGCTTCTCCTCCTTGCAAGCTATTCCCCTCACAGCTTACCTTCCATTGTGCTCTCTTCTCTGGAGTTTTAAGCTCCAAGGGGGATACTTCATTCTTAGCAGAATGCCCTGGAGCTGAACCTCCTTGACAGGGCTGGTTGCCCTTTCTTAAAGGGACAGATTACCTTGTTACACACACCTAGCTCAAAAAAAACAAATTTCCCTCACTGCAGTAAGAACTGGGTGAAAATGTCTACTGGGTGTGGCATGGGCTAAATTAGGCCATTCCAGTACATTGTGACTTAAAAATGTATAAGCGTGACCCTCATTCCTTCTGTATGCTCCTCCATATCTGGCCAAAGGACTGAAGTGGCATAAGGTTTCTTTATTCCTTAAGGCTACCTCCTAGGGCCCCTTCTCCCCCAGATTTAAGTGATATCTTAAGAAGTGGGGCTGAGGACAAGACCACAGGCTATGCTGTGGCAGAAATTCTTTGTACTTCAAACTGGGGAATTGAAAGGGTAGTTTAAAGGCTACTTTTACTCTCTCTCACCTTAAACTTTTCTGTCTGCCTATACATTTGTGCAGGATAGGTGACATAGATATGTTAGCATTCCAATTTGAATTGGTGAACCAGACATTCAGTTTTTGTAGACCAGTGAAGCTTTATAAAACGTAAAGAAATTAGGCCAATTTGTGGCATCTGTGGGTCTACCCCCTTGATTTCTTTAAATATATTATATGTGCTAATTCATCTTCATTTGAATATATCCCACTAAAATGTACAGTCTGTGAGAAAAGAAAGCCACTTCATCTAAGGAATGAGTTTCAAATATGATGCATCATGTACAGTGAATTGGAGAGGATTTCTTTCTGATGATCAATCATTACTTCCTGGAGGCAAACAAAGGAGAAAGTGGCAGTTAGTACACAACTATATATGCATAAAAACTAATGACAATGCAAATACAAAGCTCCTTTTCATGGTTTTTTTGCTATGTTTGAGAATTGATCCATGTACTGCGTAGTTGAAGTAATTCTTAGGGCTGTGTGAAACAGTACCATTTCGTTTAGACTTCTGTTTCGCCATTTCGAAGGGACGGTGTTTCATTTTGCTGTTTTGAAGCACTGTTCGTTTCATTTTGTCAAAACTGTTTTTCTGCTTCAATGCTGTTTCTATGCATTTTGAAGTTTTGCCCATAGACTATAATGGGGAATCACTAAAATGCCTATAACTTTGTCATTTCTTGCCTGATTCAAATGAGAATTGCAGAGATGGTAGACCCTTCTGAGGGCATGAAGCCTACCAAGTTCAAGAAGATAGGTGTGGGAGGTTTTGTGAAACTGCACCTCAAACTGTTCAAAGCAAAACTAATATAATTTGCCAGCAGTGGCAGCATGCTGTCATCGCACATGCAGATCCAAGGGATGCACCCCCCAGGAGGAGTCTGACACAGCTCTGCAGCCCTCCCAGGGGTGCAGGCCCCTGG
>NW_005842126.1:2304676-2308455 GCF_000455745.1 Alligator sinensis | reverse complement strand
CAAGTGAAAACTAAAAGCTGGCATTTTCTGACAGGTACCTCAAGTCTACCTCAAGACAGGTACCACTGCCTCAAGTCTACCTCTGCACTGAGTGAATCAACAGGTCCAAAAAGGTTGAGAACCACTGCTTTAGTGTTACACTGCTGCAAATGCAAGGTTCATGAACAATACTTAATGGGAACATACCATGCCCACATATGGTAAAGTTGGCAATGACTCATGGGCTCATAGATTGTTGCATCAATTCCACAATTCAATGAACAGCTCCCTGGAACTTCCAAGGGGCTCGGAACATGACTGGCAGAGCTGGCAGATAAACCTTTCATCTCTTAATTTACAGTTTAGCTTAATACTTTAAAGAAAAAGGTAATGTTAATAGCAGAAAATAAATCCCTGTAAAATAGCAGCAGTGTGCAAGCCCTGTGTGACCAAATCAGTGGTAAGATTGCAGAACAGGGCTGCTGCAATGGCTTAAGCAGTTCTTAGTCCTAAGGAATCATAAAGCTAAGGTCATCTGCAAGTATTGTGGGGTGTGAACCATTTTCTAAATTATTTCATGCCATTTAACATTCAAAACCTACTTCAAATTTACAAATTGTTATATGCTAACATGCCACACTCTGGACACAAGAGTCTGGGACAAAAGTTCCATAAACCAGTTTGACCAAAATCAGTTAAGTCTGATACTACATGCAACCAGTTTTATCTTAAACCAGTTTCAGCCATTTTTAAACTGGTTTATGTGTCAGAACTGGTTTAAGCCAGAATTTATGTTCTGTTACAGTTTTAAACCAGTTTCTGGTCACTTAAACCGGTTTATGTACAACTTCTGTCCCTAGCCAAAGAGAAGATGCCAGTCGATACTATTAATATAAAGTTAGTTGACTCCCATAATCCAGTCGTAGAACACGTGGCAAAAAAAGAAAGATAATTCCTCTAGTGATTGGACTGCTACTGAGCCATACTGGAAAGCCCCATGTCTCTTGTTCATTCAAGCAATGAACTCCCTTTAGAAATATGATGGAGGCTGAATTTATCAAAGGGAAGTCCACTTGGGCATTTATTACTCTCTTACCTTATGAAGCATGTTTCCCTTCCTTTATTCCTCACTTAGTCTTCCTTGATTATTGTCTATATTACAACAGATTCAAAAATCTCCAAAAATCAGATTATAGTCCTATTTCTTGCACTCTGAACAAACCCACAGAACCAGTCCTTGTTCCAAAGAGCTTATTATCTGCTGCAAGACAAAACTCAACAAATGTCTGTAAAGAACATGCAGGGAATGGAGATCAAAAGAAAAGGGGAACAGTGATAACATCACCTAGTTGCAAAGATCAGCTGTCAGAAAAAGTAATGTATTCAGACTAAATTTGTTCTACTTTGTTGGAGTTAAACACAATTATACACTAAAATTACCATGAAAAAATTACACTTGAAAACTATAAAGCAAGTATCCTTAAGGACCTTCTTGTTATTTTGAGGGATGAAGACAGTACAGTGGACCCTCCCCTCTTCCCCCCCCCTTCCCCCACGAATTGCACTGATGCACTTTTTTTTTTAATTACTTGATACAACTGGAGAATCCATCATGGCATTTCATTCATGACAACTCCTTAGAGTATTAAAGAAGCTCATGTGTTAGAAGACATTGCAAATTGACATTTCAGTTTAAAACAGCTGTAGTAATTCTGGTCTTCTTAGTTTAAGGCACAGAACTTAAAGAGCAGGGACTGGTACTTCAAGATAGATCACTACTTTCAGAAACCCCATGTACACCTGCAGTTAATGTTTGGTAGAAAAGGTGCTCAAGCTGCCAGCAGCAGTAATGATTTCTTCATTTATATAAAGATTCAAACAGAAGCAGATGGACATGATGCAAATACGATGAATGCCAACATAAATTTATATAGGTAAGTAATAGCTAAACAATATTTTTAATGGTTTTATTTTTAAACACTTAAAAAGCTGTCTGGTTAAATCTGGTATGTCCATAAATAAAAATGGTAGAAATAGATCTATTGCAGCTTCCACACACAACCCTAAATTCTATCAGAGTAAAACATGTCTTAGACCTAATAAATAAAGGTCTGTACCAGTAACTGATGATTCTGAACTGGCAGATTTCTTGAAATCACTTATCACAATTCTAGTAGGATCAACTTGGTCTTTCACTTTTTCAATGCAGACTAACTGAAAGTCAAGTCATTTACTATATAAATGTTTTTCAGATGAAAGGGTCTTCACACGATACACAATTAAGCTAGGGAATCCACTGTTGCTTGATCTTCAGACCAAGAGTTTAATAGTATTTGCAATGATAAAGGCTTAGAAGGATAATGATTGCATTCAGAGTTCCATTACCTAATTCATAAGGTGCTGAATATGCACACGTAACATCTCTCTCTCTCTGCAGACCTGTAAATATGGAACACTCAAGGAAGATGTACATTGATATACCCATGTCCCTGGTAGAGGAAATGTAAAGGTGACATGTGAGCCATTCCCTTTGCATAAATAACTTCTCTAATATCCGATTGACATTCTTTGTTCTCATCTAAATTGTGTCCCATAACAAAAGTAAAAGGGACTCCACACGTGTGCCAAATATATTTAATTGTGAGGATAAACTGGGTGATGTCCCATCAAATTGGGAAGATTTAAGGAAAGATAGTGACAGGAGATGTAAACACTCCTGCCTCAAGCCTTAAATCAATCAGGAAATGACTGGATTAAGAAGACATCACCCTTATAGCCCGGTTATTTATGACTATGAAGACAAACAACATTCCTTGCACCTCTCTCTCAAGCATCTGGTCCTGGCCATTGTCAGAGGCAATAACGAAGGACTAACTGGATTGCTGGTCTGGTTTAGGTTTGTCATTGCCATTTTTGTTCCTAACTTAGAAACAAGAGCATTATCTGATTAATACTGGTTTTAGAAATACCTCAGACATTTTTATAAATGAAGGTGGGTTTCTGCAGTGTTCTTGGCCAACATTTTTGGCGTATGTTTGTAGTCACTGAGCAACTAATAACTTAGTTTATTCTTAATTGAGCATGTCACCCTTTAAATACTCAAGTTCTTTTTTTTTTTTAATATTACTTTACATTAGCTCAATTCATTTTCTTTTCAAACATCTAAAATATAAAAAGTTCTAACTGTTATGGGTCTAACTGCCTTTTCAAGCAACTGAGACAAGTATAAGTCTTTCAGCTGTGCCCTACGGTATGGACAGATATTTATCTGAAGTGCTCCAGATCCTTCTCCAACTTGGAGTTTCTTGCATCCCTTCCTGCTCCCGCTCCCTCTGACCCCCAAACCCTCATGACTACTTCAAACCAGTAGAGAAAACATGTGACAGTGATGCCCTCCAGCACACTGGACTCTCTGCATGCTTCTTGGCCTTTGGTCTCCAGAGGTTGCTGAGGATAGCTTAGAGTACAGAAGAGCACTCACTGGCTGCCTTCCCTGCTCTGCTCCCTGTCCCCTATTGTGAATGGGCTGGGGAGCAGAGTCCAGGGGACCAAGCAACCCCCTATCACACTGCTGAAAAATGCAGACATTTTAGGAAATGCTTCAAAATGAAACATTTTAAGGATGCTCCCCTTCTTTTGAAGACCATTTTTAAGTGTATCATTGGGTGTGACTGTCTGCACCGTCACTATCCATAGCATTTCAAGCAAGACATCTGTCCCTGGCCCTAATTTTAATTGGGAAGAAATGGAGGAAAAAATAAGGTCAAAGATGACTGATAGCAGGGCTTTTTTTGCGGGGG
>NW_005842126.1:2301182-2304621 GCF_000455745.1 Alligator sinensis | reverse complement strand
GGGGGGGGGAAAGGATCCTTGACTCTGAATTCTGTTCCTCCTTGGTCTCGCAGCATAATTTTTTTGACCTTCAGGTTGTGTTTCAAAGGCTCCCTGTACTTTTTAACTCCTGAGGCTGGGAGAGAATCTTGAAGGTAGGGGAGAAGGGAAACGTATTCAGATTGTGACACAAACTCACAAAAATAAATCAGTGAAAAATGCTATGTCCATATCTCACAGTCATTTTTCTGCACCTCCCTAAGATTTAAGAGTGGAGTATATCAGCTTTAACTCTGAATTTCCTTAATGCAATCAGTCTACTTTATGGTTTAAAATTCTCTTAGTTTGTGTAAAGGAAGTGAGAAAGATTAATTTATGCTTTGATTAAAAGCACAATCTCATCACACAACAGAAATGCACAGGGTGTAGCAAAATAAAGCTCAGTCAATAGGAACAACAAGAATTTCAAAAGAGTATCATCATTCTAAAGTTTCTTTCATTAACATAAAATCAAGTTGATGGTTATTCAAGTAACTGCCAGACAAAACATTCAGATCTCAGATATTATTTTACTAAAATATATTCAAATTATTTGCTTTTATCAACAAAAGTAAATTTCAGGGGATTAAGCTGCAAAAGTTTGAGATAATTAAAGCAGTCTTATTCTTTTTTGCAACTACAAACACTATCCTTCAAAAAATGCAATTACACAGTGAATCTTAGAAGCTGGAATTTCTTAAAGGAAAAACAACTCACAGTTTAATCTAGTGAAACCCCAATTAACAGACATGTTGATATAAGAATATACTGGACATTGGATTAAATTTACTTTGCACCAATTTCTTAAGATCCTATATTTTGTTGCAAATATTTGAAAATTAATATACGTTTCAAGAATCAACATTTTAAGAACTCTTCCTCTTCTCCCTGCCCTGAAAAACAAAAGCAGAAGACGTACAGCAATATACTGGCACCCTTACCAACAGATGTGTGTGAATCAGTGTGCCCTCAGCATCTTTATGTTGTTCTCTGATACTGACACTCCTAACAAACAAATTCTAAAAAAGCATACATCTGTTAATCCTTTATTGACAATCATCTATAAATTGTAGATAATGTCCCAGTCTAGCCTCCAGAGCACATATATTCTAGGTGTCATAGCATACTAACTTTTATTCTAGGAGTAAAAGGAAATCAAATCTGAAGTTTCAAGTAACGTCTATAAAGTTTAGACTAGAAAATAGCTGTTCTTTAATTCAATTTTTCAGCCCGAGTCCATGACAGTTGTCTTTGGCCTCTTTTTATTGCAGATGTTATGGCAAAGCCACATCCAAGGCAAACAGCAACATCCTTCAGCTGTGCTGTTACAGATGGAAACAGGTTTAGACAGCAGCACTAAAAGCTCGTGCCTTGTATACCAACCTCCTGAAATCTTGGGCTTGCAATGGAATATCAGCTTTCAACATTAAAAAAAAAAAGAAGCTTTTACACCTCATGGTTGTGAAGAAAAGTTTCATTAAAGTGTGTTGAGCATAAGTAATACACATCTGTCTAAATGTACAAAGACGCAGAAACCCCAGCACTGAAAGGTGTTTACTACTCCATTCATCTCAACAGATTTTTAGCACTCACACTTTACCTCCAGAAAGGACTGCACATGAGGCAGGATTAAAGTAAATCATCTAAGCCAAGGGTAACAAACCCATCTAGCCCCATAACCCGGAGGAGGGTTGTAGGGCCGATCTGGGGCCTGGATTGGGTCCACGGCCCATCCCTGCATGCTGGAGCTAGTATTCAAGGCCAGTCTGGTGTAGGCTTACATGCAGCATGCACCCCAGACCAGCCCTGTGAACCACATGAAGTATCCAGCACCAGTCCAGGGTACTTGTTGTATGAGATGCCTGAGTTGAGCTGGATTGGGCTGCGTGATGGATCTGGTATACAGGCCAGTATGTGGGACTGATCTGGACTGGCCTCACATCTAGCAAGAGCCCTTGACTGGCCCTGAGAGCTGTGTGCAGAGCATGAGCTGGGTCCAGCCACTTGCAGCATGTACCAAACCAGTTCTGTACACTGCATACAATGTGCTGCATACAGTACATGAAGCCAATTTGAGACCAACAGACAGCACTGAGGACTAGATCATAGGGCTCCGTGGGCTAGGTCTGGCCTGCGGGCCATTTCTTTGACACCTCTGACCAAAACAGTTGACATAAACATTCACTCCTTCCTCTCCATAGAATAGATAGAGCCCAATCTGTTTTTCTTGGGATGAGCAAAGAAAGCTCTGTGTTGCTTCCCTGGCTTCTCTTGGAAAGAAGAGATCTTTGGATCATTTGTAGGCTTAGGTCCCTAGCACCAACAAAGTGGATACAGGATGGTCCATGTTCTCTTTCCACATACTGCAATTCTTATGTTGTCTTTCCATCTCCCTGTCAGAGATTTCAACCACTATACATCTTGGCTTGCTCTTGAACTGCATCAGCCAGTAGCATAACTAAGACAGGGTGAGCAGAGCACCAGTCCTATGTGCCAATTCAGAAGGGGCACCAGCAGCCTCCCACAACACTGGGCAACTCCCACCCAAGACACTGAAATTGATATTTACAACTCTGGGATCAGCCTCTGGAGTTTGGGGTAGGGGTCTACTGAGCTAAAGGAGGTGACTGGCCGATTTTGTAGGCAGAACCAGCTGCCAATTTCATAGGTTGAGAGCTGTGGCCCTCCCCCACCATGCCTTTGATTGGCCAAGGAGGCTCAGCAGTCCCACCCCTCCCCGCAGACTGCCAGACGGCTGGAAACCCTGACTTAATTACCCGGATTAAATCAGGGGAACCCATTAATTCGTGTGTTATTAAGCATGAATTAACAGCTTCCCCAGGATTAATCAAGGTAATTAAGCCCCAGTTTTTGGCCATCCCCAAGCAGTAGTTCACTGCAAAAAAAAAAAAACATGAAAAAGAAACTTACGAGCAAGCAGAAAAGCCCTGCAGTCTTGGAGCACGGGGCGGTGGAGGGGACGGGGGGCAGAAGTGGGGGGAAGTGGCAGGAAGGAGGGTGGGAGTGGGGTGGAGGTGCTGCTCACAGCAGGCCCAGCACACAGCATGCATAGCAGACCACCCTCCCCACCACCTTCTCCCCTGCCTGACTCCAACTGCTGCTCAGCTCACCAGGGCACAAGGGCAGCAGCTTATCTTGGAGCACGGGGCGGTGGAGGGGACGGGGGGCAGAAGTGGGGGGAAGTGGCAGGAAGGAGGGTGGGAGTGGGGTGGAGGTGCTGCTCACAGCAGGCCCAGCACACAGCATGCATAGCAGACCACCCTCCCCACCACCTTCTCCCCTGCCTGACTCCAACTGCTGCTCAGCTCACCAGGGCACAAGGGCAGCAGCTTATTCCTGCCCTGCCCCTGCCCCCCCCCCCCCCCCCACACCACAAACCTTTCTACACCCTTTTTGCCTT
>NW_005842126.1:2281143-2301015 GCF_000455745.1 Alligator sinensis | reverse complement strand
CCCCCCCCCCCCCCCCCCCACAAGACTATACACATTCTACACACTTTTGTCCTTGCTGGTAAGTTTGTGGGGTTTTTGGGGGAGGGGTTGTAGCACGTGTGCCAAAAGTGTGCAACCTGCACTTTTTCACAGAGCCTGCCCAAAATCACACTGTCTACGAAAATTGCGATTTTGGTAGGTTCCTAGTTATAAGTCAAATGTAGAAAGATATACAGAAATAATGGATGCCTGGTTTTATGAAGGATAATGCCTTTTCTGGAACTCTTGGTTGGGGGGTGTGTTAGTATGTGCTTTAAGTTTCTGCTTCTCTTTACAGCCCTGAGTGGGAAGACAGGGGAAAAATAGGTTTGTTGTGTGTGCATGTGAAATAAAGAGGAAACCATCCCCTGTTGGCTATTAAAATAGTTCAAACACATACTTAATATCAGCAACTCTGGGCATAGACTCTGTAAATATCTGAAACAATGTTATGTCCGGGCAATTCTTTTGCTGAGAAATCTTTATGGGAATGTCTACATGAGAATGTCATAGCTGGCTGCTACCATGAGAGAAGAAACTGCAAATATAGACACCATGCTCTTAAGAGCATGGAAAAAAATTAATGAGTTTTACAGATGTACATGCATTCAAATATCCAAAACATCTCTCTCAGTCTTGCATAGCTACCTCATCCTGTTGCCATATGTTGGAAGAAATTTTCCATCATGGTATTCAGAGACCATTCCCTAATGAGAACAATACATAATCTGATAGATTTTTAATAAAATGTGATTTTTACTATCTGAAAATTTAGGCATCAACTCTGTTGCTATTTTTCTTACTTAATTTACTACAAAAGTAACAACGGTGTGTGGAAAATGACTTATGTCATAGATTATTGTATTTTCAATTACCAGCTGTTTTAAATTTGGATATTAAGTAATTCACGCATATTTTTTTGCAAAGGCTGCATGATTTAATAAATTCCCATATGCCCCAACATGTGCCAGCTCTACTAGGTTATCTAAAATCCAGCTGCTGTTATGATATTAGCTGCCAACTTTGAAACTACTGAAGAGAATAATGAATCAGCTTCAAGTCAGCTCAGATATACTGACATAGTTCCCAGTTAAGTGTGCCAAAATATCTGTTAATTAAAAACTCTCTCTCTCTCTCACACACACACACACACACACACACCCCCACCAGCCTTGTACCAATGTTTGAAAAATATCTGCTTTGCCATAAGAAAAAAGATGATGATGAGAAATACTAGATGCAACCTTTTCACTCAAAACAGTTTGATTGCAATTAACTGACCAAACTACATGAGACTATCCAAAAAGTCCAATGAAAGCACTGTTCTCTCTTTTTTTTTAACCCCTTTTATATCCCAAAGAGCTATCTGGATTTCATACATTATGTAGTCACACTGCTAGTTTCAGTGACATGGATCTCAAAAAATTAGTTTTTACTGTGTATGAATGCTTGATGAAATACCCAAGCCACAAAGAAAGAAAACACAACTCATTCTAAAAAAGAAAAGGGATAAAGGTAGCCCATTAAAGCAAAATTACCAATTCTTGCAGCCAATGAGTTCCCTATCATTCTATGAAGAAATACCTAATGAAAATATTCCAAGGAACTGAATCTAAGATATTTATTGCCATATTATATTTTTCCTTAATTCCTAGTATTACTTGATAGTCCAAGTAAAGAAATATTTAATTGAAGACTAAAGTAAATATAATCGGCTATTATAGGTGTTTTTAAGATAGGCGTCATAACTTTTGTTTTTTTTGTTTTAATATACATAAAAATATGCTTAGACACACATTTACCCTGTATTTTGTTTCTATGGAAAAGAATTCTAATGGCTACCCAGACAGAAACTATCACAATTACTTAAAGCAAACTTGGGGTATTAGAATACAAAAGTACATTCATCCTCATTATAGAACTAAATAAATAGTAAAATGTCCATTCATTTTATCATGAGATGGACCACATCCAGCATGCAAAATAGACAATACTAAAAAGCCACATTAAAGACAACTTCAGCAAAGCGCACTTCAAGCAGTATATATGTAGTAATTCAGGCATAAAAATAATCTAAAATATATTATTTAAAAAAAGATTAGGAACCTATTGACAAATTAAAAGCATGTCACGCAGCAACACAAGGTATTTATAAAACTCAGGCAAAGAAGTAAACCACATCAAGGGGCTTTATAGAAAACTTTGAAAGGTTAAAGAAGCTCATTCTTTTTTGTACCTTAATTACGAGGTTGCAAGTAACTGTGTTTTCAGCCACATGTTCTTGACATGGCAAAAAGAATGTTGGTATTTTCTTGAGTATTAACAGACTTACTTTTCTTTAAGGAAATCCACTACCCGTTTGAAGTCTGCCACACAGTATTCTCTTTTCATGTCCATGAGCACGCTGTCAGAAGCAGATTGAACTGGTATGTGGAGGAAAGCATATACTCTTGGATGATTAAGAATCTTTGCCATTTCCTAAAAATGGTCATAAGGAAAAAGAAAAAAAAAAAAGCTATTTAGTTAAATTTTAAAGTCAGTGTACAAAAATCATATTCAATTCACACAGGCTAATTAGGGTCAGTAGTGAGCTTCTAATTTTCCCCCCAAAACTCAGTTATGATGCTCACTCATGAGAGCAGAAATAAGAGGAAATGTTTAGCAGCAATATTTCAAATTTATGTCTATTCTCAACTCTAAATGAAAGGTAACAGTAAGGTGATGTCCTCTAATATGCATTGGTTGTTGAAGACCTTAATACAATTTAAATGCAAACACTAAAGGACTCTGGAGCTTTGAATCTATGTAATCAAAAGCTTGAGCAGTGCTCTCAGAAACAGCTATTTGGAGTTTCAGAAAACAACAACGAGTAGCTCCTCATTAGTCAGAGAGGAATCGATTCCCACACATTACAAAGAGTGCGTCCCCTTTAGTCTCTAACTTGAGAATTCTTAAGATTCACCCTTCCTCAGTTAGCAACTGGCCGATCAACTGCAGATCTGCTTCCCCATTATGTAACAGATTCTGCTCTACAGTACAGTTAACACCTGTTTGCAACAATAAAAAGTTAGGAACTACAAATCCTTCCTAATAACATTTTACCTGGAACATTTTTCTATTACGTATTTATATTAGCAAAGCCACAGCCACTCAAGGGTCAGACAGAAGTAACATTTGAAGTGCTCCAACTGTCTCTAGAGCACTCCAAAGACGAAGGTTCAGAACTCTGTGGTTTGTTGCTCAAGCAATGAGACTAAGTCGGCACATCTCCATGAAAGTGGCATAGCTCATCGTAAAGTTTTCCCACCACTGCTCATCATCCCATGTTCCCCAGATAATGCACTCATGCCAGTTGTGCTCCCTGGAACAGATATGCCAATACATGGATGCTGAGTTGTCCCAGGGAAGATCATCTTTCGGTATAGTATCATCTTTGGGCATTCTGTTAGCAGTGTACACCAGGTAGCAAATCTCATAGCGGCGCCTTTCCAGGGTCTTGGGTCATAGTGCCCTGCACTGCAATTCTGATGGCTTCTCAGCCAGCAGATGATCTGGAAGAGCATGCAAACCATGCTCAGGTAGGTCAGGACTCTGCATCTCTTGTCATTGCTTGGCCAGGAGCTGCCAGGCAAAAAAATAGTAGGCATCCATTCTGGCTTCCTGGGGTGACAACCCTGCTCTTGTACCTGATGAGCTTGCCTGACCAAGCCTACAGTGGCAGCAAGCACATAGCACAAGCCAAGGGAGCAAACAGCCAACAGGCTCCCTCCTCTCCACTCAGCGGCCCTTGGGAGCCTCTGGAGATTTGGGCCCAAAGGGCATGCTCTTCTCTGCTATCCTGTCCTCTAACTGCAGAGCTCTTTTACACTATAGACTCAAGTCCATTCTGAAGAGCTTCAGCTGGGAGGGGCCTGTACATTAGTCCAATGAAGTAGCCCAAATTTGAAGCATTTCACACAGGAGTAGGATTTGAAGTACTTCAAAAGAATGTCTGCCCATGCCCCTTGGCCAACCTTGTATCAGGGCACTGGCAAGTTGCTACCAGAAGGCATCACCCATGTTCTAAATTAAAAAGAAACTAGGAAATTAAAAGAGAATAGTTTTAGAAGGGATAACAGTATATAGTGAGCAGTTGGGAACACAAGGTTATAATGGGATAAACATGGAGGAGAATGGGCAGGCTGAAGGGTCAAACAAAACTTCTGTTATTTATTTCAGGGCATATTTTATCCTTGTATTCTTTTAAAACTTTACATGTTTAAGAGGGTATGACTATCTATAGCCTACAGTAACAAGCAGGGTAGCAGACAATTTTGTTTCTGGCATTACAGAATGTGTTTATGACTCGACTTTCATATTTGTTTATAAATAATCTTATATGTTCAATCAGTCATGGTCTGCTTGAGCCTTCACTGGGCCAGAACGGCTAAGATGTGCCACCTTTTGTCATCAAAGGCAAAGAAAAAAACCAATGTGGTTAGCATCGCTTCCAATACCCAAATCTGAACAATGTAGCAGCCACCAGGGCGGGGCTGGCTGGCTTTTATCATAAACGCAGAGCAGACGTTGAACTCATGCCTCTGAAGATCTAAGCTGGGCTTTAATCACCCTGCCACTGCATCCTTGGGCTACAACTAAGAAATTTTTAAATTTTTTTTTAAAACAACAGGTTTCTCTTGGAAAAAAAAGCCCTATGAAAATGTAGCCCGGATATACCTGGGGGGTGTGCCCTGTCCTCCGATGACAGCGGTGGTGGTCAGGCAGGGTGCTGAGGAAGGGGTCAGCTACTAGGGTGGCTTCCTCCCTTCTCTATAGAGCTAGGCCGAAACCAAATACTTAACTATGTTAATTTATTACAAGAATAAATACAGACACTTAATATAAAACAGAGTATTTACAAGGTTTAACATATAATACTATATATAATATTCCACAATTCATATATAATTCCAAATATGAACCAAATAACTTACAATCTGTACAACACAATTAACACATAGGGATATTAACCTATATAACCCAAGTAACTTAACCATAATATTTCCATAAACCTTCACAAATAACAATACCAATATATACATTGAGACATTAACACACACAAACCGTAAACCCCCTTAAAGAATACCCCTAGTTATACAGCCCTTAACACAACAACCTCAAAGTAGGGAGTGCACTCAGCACCTCTCCGAGGGGTTTCCCTGAAGCCCCTCCCCTTAGGGCCCTGGGATGTGGACACGTCTCTCCTGCAATGGAGGGTGGAGGTGGCAGACCCTCCTCACCCATGTTAGCGTCTCTTGCGGGGCCTGCTTCCCCAGTAACCAGGGCTCACTCTCTCACAGGAGCCAAGGCCTTGCAGTCTCTGCCTCCCCGGTCTCACACCGGGGGTTCTCCCCATTCCTGGGCCCTGCTCTGGGCACTGGGGCTCTTTTAGTTAAAAGTGGAGCCGCACTGCGGGGCTCCAGTCACTCGGCCTAGGGCCAGGGCTAACGTGAGCAGCTGCAAGCTGCTTTCAAGGCAGTTACCCTTATGCTGAACTGTGAGGCCCAAGCAGCCGTGAGCTGCTCCCAGGGCCAGCTCTCCATGTGATGATCTGCACACCATGCTGGGCCCGAGCAGCTTCGAGCCAATCTGCACACTGAATGCCCAGCCGCTTGCTGGGTTCGCAGACTCAAGTCACCTCAAGCAGCTCCTAGAGCCTGATCCCCGTGCACTGATTTGCACACCACTGAAGCCGAAGCAGGGTCCCGAGGAAGGCCATCTCTGGAGCTCCTCTCTCCTCGCCATCCCTCGTCGTCTCTCCAGCCTGCTGAGCATGCTCCCCTTTTGTACTCTTCAGGGGCTCCACCCCCAAAGTTCCCCAGACCAAGCTGGTGCAGTTCTGATTCAGGTCCAGCTGCTCCTTGCCCCCTCCCTTTGGAAAAGGGCGGGGCATTGCTTCCCTTGTGCTGCCTCCGGATTGGTGGGCAGGCTCTACCAATCAAACAGCAGACCCTTGATCCTGGGACTCAACCCAAGCTCCAAAAAGGTAAGCCTGCTACAAAATGTGTGAACTATAATTTCAACTAAAGATTAGTTTCCCTGTAGCTAAACTGTCTGAATTAATAAAAACAAAAATAAAAAAATGAAACACCGATAATGTCTTCTAAGTGCTAATTTGAAAAAAAAAACTGGATGAAAAGTCATGGACTGAAAACTGAGAATTGCTTTTAACTTTCAGGTTACTTTAAACAGAGCTGTTTAATTATATTTACTTGTATTTACACATACACAACCCCATCTCCTGTTTCGGCTACACATTATGTTTGCTAACATCACCATTTCTTTAGTTAGGCACAATGAATACATTTATGTTTTATCCCAATATTTCCTCAGTCTTGACCATGAATGAGGTAGTAGGTCATGAAGAAATTCAGGTATGGCAGATGGGCTCTGATTAGAAGTTGGCTCACGAGCACAGATGTGGGGCTTGACATCTCAAAAGTGGAACTTCTGTCTCAAATTGTATGGTTTGTGGAAAGTACTAAAAAAACCACTGAGGAGTAGACACTTTTTGGCTAGGAACAGACCTTACACAAACTGGTAATCAGAAGTGATCAGAAACTGGTTTAAACCTGTAAAAGAACATGAATTCAGTGCACATAAACCAGTTTCAAAATGGCTGAAACTGGTTTAAGATAAACCTGGTTGAATGTAGTATCAGACTTAACTGATTTGGATCCAACTGGTTTATGCAATGTCTGTCCCAGACCCCTTCCTGGTTTAAGTTAAACCAGAGTCCCCCAACATCCCAGATGTTTTGCAGCCCTGGGCTGGATTGGGCTGCCTGATCCAGAGAGCAGGACTGGTCCTGCCCCTCTGCTCCCTAGCCACAGCTCTGACAGTCTGCAAGCACAGCAGGGTCTGCCTGGCTTCTCCCTGCCCACCCACCCCTCAGTGCTCCAGCAGGGATTCCCCACTCCCTTCCTTCCATCTCCCACAGCACAGACCCCAGCCCCATAGACCCTAGGCATGTGGTATGCTAGCTAATGCTGAGGGGTGCATACGCGCACATGTGTGCATGCGTATGTCCCTAATTTCACTGAGATGGGTAAACAGAAGCGTCTGCTCAGGGCTTTATGGAGCTAATCAATAGGTAATATCCCTCCAGTCCTTCCTTGCAAAAAGCTGTTTAAGAGCTTGAACTAATGAGAGAGGCTTTTGTTTTGTTGATGGGCTGATAAATATTGTGTTATCAGCGCCCTGCTGGCTCCCTCACCGGTCAGGTTTGCAGACAGTATGTAGAAACAGGGAGAGGGAGACTGAAAAGCTCAGTATCATCAACAGATGCCTGCACTGCACCCCCACCCCCCCATTGCCTCAGAGTGCTACCTGGGGGCTGGAATCTGGCAACACTCCCGCCCCTTGAGCAGTGAGTGAGGAAAAGCCTAGGACTGCAGGCAGAGTGGGGGGTTTACACCTCTCCCTAATCAAAGCGTCCTGCTGGGGCCTGGCCACACCCGCCTTCAACTCAGCACTGTGGAAGGGAGGAGGGCAGCTCTAGCACCCCCTGGCTTCTGCCTGAGTCACTGCAGGCATATGCTGGCATTTCTTCAGTCCAGAGGGAATGTCTGTACAGTTGCAAACCTCTTCAACCTAGCCAGGGTAGACTAACCTGCAAAGATTGAATCAATTCAAGCTCAGGCTTTTTAAATGTCTGTCCCTAGCCTTAATGCATCAAAACCAGCCACCAAAAACCGAAAAAATCCAAATCACTTGTGAAAATTTTTGCCTAAAGCACTGAGACACAAATGAATAACGGGAGTTATCTTATTTGGTAGGCACATCTTGGCTGCCCCAGATCAACTAAATAATTTAAAATATAGTATATTTTGTTAAAAATATTAAAATACTGATGAGGCAAGGTGCACATAACAGGTATATGTAGCTGAATGAAATCACCACGTTATCTCAGGCCTAATTTATTTCAGAGTGTTCTGTCAGCAGAACTCAAGTTTTGCCAGAAATACTTCAAGTGCAACACTGCAAGCTCCTCAGCAGTGGTGCCAGCAGAGTTGCACAAATAAGGAGACTCCTCTTGCCACATGGCAGACAAAAGAAAATGCCCATAGACACTGCCAGTACTAATGATCCCTTCTCAGGATGTAATCATGCACCTGCAGTGTAGCCCCACAGGGCAATGGCTCCTATCTTCCAGCAAAAGCAGGTTACATGCAGAATTTTCAACCAGGATGCTGCAGCATGGATCCTTTTAGAGTGTTGCATGGTTTGAATATGCTATAAATAAAGTATTGATATGCTAAACTGTACAGGTACAGGACTGCACTGTCAACTCCCATGATTTTATAACAAGTTTCAGAATATTTATCTTAAAGCTCTAGCTCCTGGAATGCTGTGATTATTTGAAAATCTTCTTTTTCATTTTTTTAATCAAGTTTTTGGAGGAAAGTGTAAAACATGAGTCTCAAATGCTCAGAAATCAGTAGACAAGGTTCCTTGGGTGAATTTGATATCTTTTATTAGACCAACCCAAATAGTTGGAGAAAAGTTATTAACCAAGCTTTCGGGTTCAAAAACCCTTCGTCCGGCTAAGGAAGTTTCAGCAGTTGGTGTGTGCTCTTCCTGGATGGAAAACAGTAGGCATTTTTCTGAATTGACCACCCCAAAGAAAAATATCTTACAATTTTCTCCCAATAACTCACAGAAAATCAGCGTAATCTGCATTTGTTTTAATAAAAGCACAATTTGCAAACAGGAAACTTTCAGCTATATGCACTGTGAGGAAGGAAGAGTTAACATTATATGCATTCACAGCAGCTATATTAAAATAAGTCCCCAGCCAAAACTGCTGGTTCTAATTAGCTTTCGTGGAAACCACACAGGGGTTCTATGATCCTTGCAATCACAGTTGCAGATTTGTATCAGGATCAAGAACATGGCTATGTTCAGTTAATAAACTCATTTTGCTCCATTCCATGCTAATATGTCAGAAGATTCCTAGCTTTAATTAACTGAACTTCTCCTCAACTGTCACTACAGGCCTCTGATTTTTCACAAAAAGAACCACAAGTATAAGATCAAGAAGTTAAAAAATCCTGGGGGAATGCATCAGCTGGTCACCTCTGTCCTGATAAATGTCACTGACATTTCCACAGTACTTGCTTGTATTAGAAAGAGACACACAGGTCCCCTCAGTATCAAGCCAAATGTATGTTTTAAAAAGTTAATTATCTGCTAGGAGAGAGGGAGAGAGCAAGAGAGAACAAGCCCACACGAAAACAAACAAGTGTACAGACATGCAAGCTTTTCCTCCAGGAGCAAAACCGGCTGCTCCTGGCCACACACTTCCTCCCAGTTTAACTCCTGCCAGGGACCAGGAGTAGACCTAGAGAAAAGGCTCCTGTGCCTTCTTGAGACTAGGATCTGGAGAACATGCAGGGTAGCTACTCTCACCTATCCAGTACACTGGGAGAGAACTGGAGGAGGAGGCTGCTTCCATTTGGCTGCTCACACCTGACTTCCCAGTGTCAGAATTAGGAGGGGCTTTGCCCCACCAGTCCTTCTGCTTGGCTGCCAGGCACCAAGTGGAAGTGGTACCCCTTGCCCACCCACTGCTCAGCTGGACCAGCTTCTCCTTGCTTCCTCCCACTGCTTGGCTGAGTTGTGGGGGCAGCAATTTAAAAGGTAGAGAGTCTGGCTTGGGGAAAGCTTCTGCATACCCAGCTTCCAGCCATGCTGGCTTTTCCATTGCTGTCCCTGCCACTCAGCTAACCCAGAGCTGAGCAGGACAAAGAAAGCTATTGTTTTGCTGCAGCAAGTTTCGAGACCCTTGTTGCCATGACAAAATGCCCCTGCCTCACCTGCACTGCTCTCAGTCAGCCTAAAGAAGTGCAGGGCAAAGCAAGCTGCAGTGGCTGAGTGCTCTTCCCCTCTTTTACTCCTCCAACTCAACTCAGAGAAGTGGAAAGAGTAGAAGCTATTCTACTGCAGGGGAGAACTGGGAAGGTTACCACCATGAGAGAATGGCCCCTTCCTGCCAGTCAGCTGAGTGGTAAGATGGGGGTGCAACCCTATCCAGCTGCCTGTGACAGCTGCTGCTTTTCAGCAGCTGTCAACTGTTGCATAACAGCCTGGCCCTTATCCAGGCAAGGGAGAGGGCAGGCTGTCAATTTACAGGTTCCCTTAATGGTGGAGGAAGGAGACCTCCCACGGAGCAGCCCTCTAGTGCCCCTGGCTGGAAAGTTCGCTTGTACAGTCCACCTCCTAGGCTATTTTTCTACTGGAAGAAATGTATTTCGATAGGAATGGATGGCTGTACACAGCCACTATTACCTGATCGCCACAAGTTTCCATGGAGGGAGCAGCATAAATCCCCAGCCAGCAGCTCTTTGAAGGCCCATCCCAGCAGAGAATGCCTATCTGTCCTGGCAGTTACGCAGTTTGTGCAGTTAAAAGCACTTAATTTTAGGTTTGTTGATGGGTATTTGCAGACTCCTCTGTTGAAGGGGAGGCTGTATACCATCTGAACAGTCCTCTACCAAGGTATGCTTTCAAAATGTTTTAAAGAATCATGTGCAAGTTAAGAGATATACTTCTTTTAAAGGATTTATTATTTTTGTGAAAGTCAAAGATTTACAATTTTATTGCACAAAGGTTCAAGGTGTCTAATTAGTGAAGACAAACATGATTTCCTCAAGGTTTTGACTCAAAGTAAGGAATTAATCTTCTTTAGAAGTACTTGACAAACTGTTCATATGCCATTATATTTCACCAGTTATTAACCAAAATTAGCTTTCTAACACAGCAACGAAATAACTGAACAGGATTTGGGAGTGAGTGTTGCTCTTCTGAGCAGTGTTTGAATAACATTTCCCCCTTTTTTCTTTCTTTTGAAAACCAAGGCAGTGGCACTACCAGTCTTCAATGAAAGGAGTGACAGATGCAACAACTGTACTGATATGATATTAAAGTATACAAATTTAAACTCTTAGGATGCAAGTGTCAGGTCATAATTCTTTAGCAATGCAAGTGTAGCAGAACTACTCGCACTATACCCCTGCTTTATTCAGATTCAAAGTTAGATGATTTAGCTAACTTGCACTGCTACAGAATCATGCAGACAGTTCACAGGATAAGCTCAAAAGAGCTAGAAAAGAACACATGAAGTCATCTAGTCCATCTACCTACTCAGCTTTTCCTCATAACTTCAACAAATAGGAAAATAAAAGATGAAAAGGAACCTTACCGATCTCAAATCATACGAACTCAGATGACCCTGTCCATACACATTCAGCTGTCATAAACCTCCGCTGATAAAATGATTTCCCACAACAGGGCAAACCCCTTAACCTGAATTAATTTTTTTAAAAGTTCTTAGTAATATGGACAGAGCCAAGAAAGAAATTCTAACCAGTCGGGTATTTTTATCTGTGACTCATGCCATTTCCTTAAATTTCCACTTATGACAAGAAAACAAGGATCTGCAGTTGGCTTATGAGAAAATGGAACAACATATGAAAAGTTAACAGAAAATGCTCAAAGTTTAAGATATCCTAGTTTAACGTAGTTGTAGCTTCCTAAAACTTCACCCATGCACTTTGCACCACAAGTCTGCTTTGTACTGAAGAGCCGTACTCTGTTAAACTTGATAGCCATCCCTACAGCATGCACTGAATACAAAGTTAGACTTCACCACATAATAAAACTATCAGTAAGTAGCTCAGAGAGAACCTGAAGGATGCTGTGAATTAACATTTAGTTCTAACTTTACAGTATCTCTACATTCTTAACATGTTTCCTGTTTACATTTTACAAAGTACTTTGCATTACCAGAAATAATTATATATGCTTACCAGTAGGAAAAAATGTAGTACAAAACTTTTTTTATTCCCATCTGGATGCAATAAAAGAACAGCATTTTGAACTTATAAGATTGTGAAAGGAAACTCCTGCCTTTAATCATGATAGAAACAGCTGATTACTTCTTTCTCTATACTGATGTATCTACTAATAACTATATGAAAGAATGCTGGCTGTACACTAGGAAGAGATTCAACCTAGGCTCAAAAGGGCTGAGAGATTTTATTTGAAACGGATTTTACAGAGTTCAGACCTTGAAACATAATTTCTGCAATCTCTTAGAATGCCAATTACATGATAAAAATTGAATAAAAAAAGTTACTTGAACATCTGTGGTACATTAGCACATAATGAACACTGCCAAAAAGATTTTTCTAGTCAGTATAGTTTGTCATAACAATTACAACACACAAATTTCAGTGAACCAATCATCTAAAAAAAGTAAATCAATCACTCTATTTGTAATGATAGCCTGCACATTAGAACTGAATCACTCAGACAATAAAAATCAATATACTTGCATCTGTATGACAGAATCAGCAAGCTTTTTGAACTGTGTATTTCTACCAACCTAACCTAGACACAATCAATTACTCTAGTCCCATCATATATGCAAAGAACACTGACATTAATAACTGCCACTCAGATAAAGAAGTTCGGTCTTCTCCAAAATCCAGATCTAAAGAAACACTTGCCATTTAATTGTCATGTTCCCATATGGATAATCTCTCAATTTTTTTCCCTTTCTGACAGATGTTAGATGGGGTCATGTAATGAAAGGTCTCTGCTGACAGTTGCCTTTTAGAAGCATATTAAAGTAGGTGGTGACTGGCACTACTAGCAGAATCTGGATGAGAATCAAGTGGCTGTGATCTATGTTTTAAGTGCTGCTGCTGTTATGCAGCCCAGGAACAGATGTGATCATCTATGCAGATATAGCAACAATGACACAATATGGTTAAATTTGGAGGCCCTAACTTCTTTGGAACTATTAACAACAAGGAACTCCCCATCATGTTACCTGCCAGGGTTATTCCAGTAAAAATTCAACTGGGCATCAATGGCCCCTGGGTTTCACAAACCTGAGGATGGATGATGTGCAACATGTCACCTGTATTCCCAATCCTGCACAGGAAGCCAGAATCTGAACCCATTTGTTCCATGCATAAATGAAGCAGAAAAGAGGGAAACAATGTGCTGCAAAAACATTGAGGGGTTCCCTTTTCATTGTCCAATGTTATGGTTGGGGACCAGCACATTAGGTTACAGGGACCTGACATCAGATTCTCTTATGACAGGCTTAAGATATAGTAACTAAACCTCTCTCTTCAGAAATCTGTATCAGGTCATAAGTGAAATTAGTTTGATAGTCCTGTCTGTACTACACATTTGTTCACAAATATTAAACTATGAAGTCTACTACATTATAACATATTTGATAGTCTCTGTAAAGATGGTCAAGAATCTAATACCTCATCAGGATTCAACTGCACCAGCAGATCAGCGCTTAAGAAGATTCCACACAGTAAAGGACGAATTTTGATTTTACATTAGCACATATCAAAAGTAGTTTCTGGGGTTTTTTTATTTTATACTGGAGTAAAAATCATGGGAGATCAGAATCAAGACCTGAGGCTTTAACCAAATGCTATCAGTTTCTTAAAGTTTCATAAAAGCCTTAATTCTCCAAATTGACCCAAGATCTCACAAAAAGATAAAATAACAATATCCTTCAAAATTAAAATGGCACAAACTTGTAAAACGGAGTGTAGGCAGTTCAATGATTCATTCTTATAAGTTGAACACAACTGAACTAATTTAATACACAGTGCTAAATAAGAGAGACTATAATTCCTTTTCTCCAATTTGTAGTATTGCAAATGTCCAAAATCCAGTATTACTCTGAAATATTACTGAAGTTTCTTGAATACATTACTCTTAATTTCATTTTACACATTTTCTAAAAATCAAAGAATAATCACCAAAAATCAAACCTTTTTAAAAAACAAACGCCAAAGCCTAATGAAGCAAGCAGTCTTACTGAAGATTATGCAGATGATGTTGCCTAGCACAGTGAATGTGACAGCTCATCTATCAAAGAAAACAAAGGATTTTATGCATCTAAACTAAATAGAGGCTTTTGAAACAGCTCGGATGGTGGCTGGTAGAACTTTAATTACCTATTAGAATATAAATAACTACGAAAGTGATATCTCATTTGATTATTAATGAAAGTGCAAATATTAAAAGAAAAAGAACAGATAGTTTATTGTGTAAGGTATAGATTTGTTGGTGTTGCTGACTTTATCCTCTGACCTTGTGTCCTGAAGCCAATACTTACTGTTAAAATATGCATTTCATTTAGCAGAACTGTATTGTCTTGTGCTAGTAAAACTTGTCACAGAACATTCAAGAGACTTAATTAATGCTGATTTTTTTCTTCAGTAACCCCCAATGAAATAAGCCTGAGCTCAAAAGGGTTACTCTGGGCAGATGGTTTTACAAGTGACTGACAGAGGACCTGACACTGAACACAAGATTAAGAGTGGATCTCTGCATTCAAATACTCGTCAATCTTCAGTCATCTAATAAAGGGGACTGGGGGAGAAGGGATACTAGCAAAATCAGTAATTATGCTGCAGTTAACATTCATAGTTTTAACTGGTCAAACAAAGTGTTACTTAAGGAAAAATCCTTTTCTCAGACAAGATTTTTTATCCACAACTTGTTAAAAATAACTTAACAGAGGACAGTGTGTAAAATATATCAGGTTTGCCTTGCAGTGGTATATTTAAAATAAGACTCAAAAAATGAGTCTTGAATCCAAGGCAACTATTTCTGTACAATGTACAAGAAAACCTGGGACAGTTTTAGGGAAATGGAAAAGCTCCTCTCCCACCACCCCCAAAATGTGTTTTGCTATCATCTGTAAAAAAGCAGGTATTTAGCAGCAACATGTCTGGTACTGTACAATATATAAACAAGCAGTTCTAAAACGTAAGTAACATCTACAATTTTTAAGTTTTCTACATATCATGTATCATTTTGATCAGCAGAATTCTAATGGGTTCCCTGTCTGACATTAAACCAACTCATATGCCTCTTGTTTTCAGCTTATTCACCTCCAAATGGTACATGTACCATAGTTTGAGACAAGCTGACATTGCCAGAGGTGTCTAGATTAGGCAGTGCATGGCTTGACAAGACAAGGTTTATCACAAAACATAGAAGAGATCCAATAACATTATCAACATACCCACCCACAAGACAGATTCCAAGGAGCAGATTTAAATGAAAACTGGTCTGTTGGCAGACCAAAAGAGGAAGACTGTTTTAAGAAAAAGGCAATAGAGAAACAGGAGTATATTAGGAGTATAAAAAGGGAGGTGCATGGAAAAGATACAGTGATTATCTGAAACAAAAATGTTAAGTGCAGGTGAAGATGCAAATGGAGTGTTTGAACATGAGATAGAAGGCGAGCAATTTTATAAATAAATTTTGGTAGTGCTGGAGTGATGTTGTAGCCATGGGCATATGCAAAAGACAAGGACTTTTGTGGGTGATATTTATTGGACCAACTTCATAGTTGGGATAGACTTGGGCAGTTGGTGAAATAAAAGATATCCACAAAAATCATTGCCTTTTGCATAAATTAATTTTGCAAGATGCTTCAGTTTGCTTTTCACAAGTCCCAATTACAAATGCCCAATCCTATATTTTCTAGTAATTTATTTTTAAAGCATCTTTAATTTGTCCTGCAACTAGGAAAAACAGTTTGAAGAGAGAGACATCTATAATTACAGCAAAGGACATTTTAATGGTCCACTGATTACAAAATATGAGAAAATTCATGGCATTGAAAGGTTAGAGGTTTAAGTATTCATTTATTTAAATGTATGTTGATGGTTTTCATTTTTCTGGTCAAATCAACAGATTTTAATTGGCATTTTCCAATGTAGCAGTCTAGGAGAATGACAACAAAGATACTAGAAATGAAATGAATAAATGCCCTAAAGGTGTTTCAGTTCCTGAAATCTTGCTGCCTTTTTATTTGCTCTCTAGACATACATGTATATTATTTCTTTAATAAATGCATTTCAAATCAATCTACACTCCCTGTTTATTGAAAATTTCAATTTATACAGTGTTCAAAAATATTTAATGCACTGTATGTAGGAAAAACAATGAGAAATAAAAGGAAAATAAATTAGCAGTTGTACAGCAATACATTTTTATGTGTTGTGTCAGGGCATGTCTGGGGAAGCCATCTGTAGAATATTGGCTTCAATGAGGGTAAAGAACACAAACGCTGAGCTGACATGAAGAATCAAAGTGAAAGAGCAAAGAAATACTATTGTGACTCATAGCACGCTTGGCATTCCTCACGCATTCAAAGGCAACACTGCCATGCAGACTCCATCTCAATGGCTGGTGTATCATTGAAATGTCCTGAATTAATAACGAAGATAAGGCCCACAGATGGTGTACGGTGGTGTTTGAAATAGACTCATTTTGACAGGTGACAAGGAAGACTACTCATCTAGTCATGTGAAATTAAGCATTTAAGGGAATGGCAGGTGTGAACTGCCTTCTTTAAATACAGATTTGGAAGCACCACATCGCACTCAAATGTGATGTCCTGTACAGCCAGACAAATCTTGATGTGAAATAAGCACAAAATAACTGAAAGAGAATAATTTTTTACTACAAGGGAAATAAATTATTGTGCGTCTTACACTTCAGTTTAACGGCACTGACTAAGTTGCTAGAGATAAATGCAGCTCTTTCTACAAGACAAAGGCATTTACTGCATACTTCGTAATTATGTATTCGTGATATCAATAAAGATAGTGAAGAAACCTTTTTTGCTGGCTTTCAGTCACCCAGTCCTTAGCCAATGTGACTCTTCAGTGTGGTACCCTTCAATCACACATTTCAAAATCCCAGTATCCTCCTTTTTTTCACACAATCCTCATTCCAGAACATCTTCCCCTGAAAGAATACATCCTTCTTTCCTGCAGCCTTTGGTATTGTGCTCTGTAGTATTATTGTTGTGAAAGAGCACAAAAGTCACTAGAAGCTAATGTAAAATAAAGGTTTCTCAGGTTGTGAGCCCAGTATCTCCATGACAAAAGTCCCTGACTGGAGGTCATTCCTAAAACACAATATACAAATGCGGGTCAGTTTGGTCTACAGTGATACTATATGATGATAATACCACTGTCATCTGAAGCTATACAATTGAAATGATAGCTTTGTATAAAGTATATACAAGATAAATATTTGGAGGGCAGTACCCGAAATAGTTAAAGTTACTTGGTAAACACCTTTCTTATTTCTTGCTTTCATACCCACATTTTTAGGAAATTTAAAAATCTTTCGGGCCAATACATTTCAGGGCTTTTTCCTGCACAAAGTTAAGTATTTATGCACTTAGATGATGAGCACGCTCAACACTCTCTACTGATCAGAACTTATTACAGTAAAATCCCCATTATCCAGCATGGGTGGGGAATGAGGGCTGCTGAATATCTAAAAATGCTGGTTACCTGAAGAGCGTGGGTTTCCAGACGGATGTGGAGCAGGGAGGGTGGAGGAGGGGAGAGTGAGGGCAGCCAAACACGGAGCAGGGCGTGGGGGCTAGCAGCAGCCGCAGCTCACGCAGAGCACCAACCTCACGGGGTGGTAGGCGGTGGCATAGGCCACCACATGTGAGCTTTCCCCCTCCGCATCCAGCTGGCCAGCAATTCCAGTTAGTAAAGTGTTCCAAACAGCAGAATGCCGGATAACACGGATTTTACTGTTGACATTCTCTTCATCTAGACCAGGGGTGTGTCAAACATACAGTCTGTATGCCAGACTAGGCCCATGGGTTTTTGACTGACCCCACAGCCTGTGCACAGGGCCAGTGTGGGGAGCTGGTCCAGCGCATGGGCTGAACCGGGAACTACAAGCACTGCACACAGTACAGGAGGTCAGTCGAAGCCTGCACAGGGCTGAATTTACATGCTGACGCTTAGGCTAGTTGGGATTGGGCTGTCTCAAGCCAACATACGCATGGCCAGTCTGGCAGTGCACATAGTGTGCCAAGTACCAGCCCCCTGTGCCATGGGCAGAACCTGTGGCCCCTGACGCATGTTACACTTAAGATGTGATTAACCAGCTAATCATACCTTAAGTTGTTACCCAGCCACAAAGTGAATGGTGTCATGAAACAAGGAATAAAACACAAAGTTATTCCACAAAAAATGTATAATAGCTTTGTGGCTGGTTCCTATTATGCCATTAATTGCACATCATGTGCTCCCATAGCTGGGAACCTAGTCAGCTGATCTGAGCTTCCAGTCATGAGAGTGTACCATGTACTCCTGTAGCTGGGAGTCCTGTCAGTTGATGGGGATCCCAGCCATAGGAACTTGCTATTTGGTGGTGCAGGGGGAACCCAGAATCATGATCCCAAGCTCTCCTGCCCTGGCAATAAGGCAAGATGGGATCTAATGCTGGATCCTAACATCACACCTCCTGCCATGCACGTGGCATGGCAAGAAGCGTGATTGTGGGGATCCCACATCTAATCCCATAGTGCCTTTACTTGCATGTCTGCCAGGGAAAGAAAGAGAGAGGGAGAGAAGAAGAGAAAGAGAAAGACAGACATGGAGGGAGAGACAGAAAAACAGTCAGGAAATGCACATTTTAAAACCTTAACTTTTATACATTATACTACAGATTCTTAACACAAGGCCAAGTTAAAATGAGAAGAAGAAAGAAGAAAAGAAAAAAGCAGTGTTATTTGCTAGTAGCTTGAAAATAGAAAACCCCTCCTCTCAAGCAACTGGCTCAAAGGATGATGCTCGGGTCAGCCATAATAAAGAATGGAGGAAATGGAAGCAGGCTGAATCCTGATGCGAGAGGGGACCAAACAAGTGGACACAGGAGGATACTAGACTGAATTGTGAGAAGAAGAAAAAAAAATTAACATATTAGATGATCTATCTGCTTAACATTTCCCATCAACCAAGCCCCTTGGACCTTTTGGGAAATACTGAGTCTGCTTTTGTTTTAAGTGCACTAAGGCAGCTTGTATGTTACAACACCTAGGTGTGATTCCACAAAGATCTCTAAATGGGCATGCTCCAGGTTGGTTAAGACCACACACATGAGCCCATGTGGAGATGCTGAAAAGCAAAGGAGATGGCTTTGTGGATTGAGACATAGACTGAGTATATCTAGGGTGCAGCCACCCGGCCAATTTGAATGACCAGATTTGCCTGAATATAAGATGAGGTTTTTTTTCCCTCAGTTAGCCTGGAGGAAAAAGTTCCTCATCTTAAAATCACATACAAAAAACTTCACTAAATATAGTGGCCATCATTAAACTGCTGCCACAAGCACCATGTGCTCAGTAATGGAAACTAAATATGAGGTTGATGAAATGCAGTCAATACTGAGCATGACTATAAAACACATGGCTCCTACTGGGCAAACATAACAATGGGAAACTACCACAAAGATAGATTAGTGCAACCCATCTGAATAAAATATATGGTAGTACCCATTGCACTCAGTCTCCCTCAGTGCTGACTTTCTTTCAAGTCATTGTGAACCACTAAACAATGCATTTTGACTTCCTCTTCACTCTCACTCATACTGAGCAGTACTGAGCTACAGGGTCACCACGGCTTGAAATACTGTTGACTCTGCTGAGGCCTAGCCCAATGAACTATATGGTAAATCTTGAGCATTTTGGCTTTGGACTAATATCATGCACAGTTGCTACTACATATAAGTAGGTACGAAAGTGCTGCTTAAAATGTATTTGTGAAGTACTTATGTTAAAACTTGCAGCAGTTTCAGAAAAGGTCAAATGAATCAATTCTGGAAAGTATATGGGTAGCATAGTAATTTGTCTATATGCAAGTTCCTACAGGTATGTTTGGTTCAAAGTTGGTGTTTTCAAATGTGCCCCTCAATTCCATGTGCTGGGGGGGGGGGGGGGGG